>NC_090830.1:121790824-122090824 GCF_028021215.1 Eschrichtius robustus
TTCTCCATTTCTTGCTTCCCTGCTAGCACGCAGCCTAGTTATATCCAGTCAGTCAACAGCTCTGTGTTTGTGATGTAAATTTATGATAGTAATAATCTTGTTACAGTATCAGTAGAGGAACAGCATCTTTCAAAAGGAAAAACTTTTAGCACTTATTGGTTTCTTCTTAAAGACTGTGAAATGCAAGAAGGCATAGATGCGGAAGAGCTATGATGACTTTCGAGGTGGCACAAAAGAGGGAAATGGTTTGCAAGTATTGGTCTAAGAACTGGTTCTAGACCACAATAAGCGTTTTCATGAGTCCACATCAAAATGAGAGGAAAAAAGTAAAAAATAGTGATTTTCTTATAAAGCAAACGTCATTAATTTGAAAAACTACACGTTTTCTAAGATCATGTTTTTCCTATTTTGGGGTGATAAAAGAAAGGATAGTTTTATGATATGATAGAAATAGTAGGTGGAAGTTATATATATATATATATTTTTCTTTACCTGGAAAAATAACAAAATTGGCAACCCTATTTGGGTCCTTTGAAATGTTTTTTGAAATTTTACTTGGCCACAAAATATAGGAATTATTGTCTGATGTACTGAATTGGAGAAAGAGACAGCAATCCCATCCCCTGGCCCTGCTATTAGTCAGCTGTGTGACTTTGAGGAATACTTAACCTCTCTGTACATGTTCTTTTATTTGCCAAATGGAAACCTGACATCAGATTCTATATATCCCATAAGGTTGTTATAATGTAAAATGAGGTCATATATGTCCAAGTGCTTAGAAAGCAAATAGGGCTCTGGAAAAGTCATCATTTTTATGTTTTCATCAGCATAAATGGTTATCTCTGAAAATTATTGGCAAAAGATTTCGACAAAAATCTGTAAATTTTTCTTGATGACCATTATTGGCAAATATCGTAAAAGAAATTTTGATTATTATATATAATCAATTATTTGTGTAATAGAATAGAAAGCATATTGACCACTAGCATCTTCCTAGTAAATAATAAAATTCATCTTCTAAAATTCTTGAGTCATTTTTGACATTTTTAAAAGTTATTTTTTCAAATTGGCAGTTATTGTCTCTTTAAGAATAGCTGCTGAACAGGGGGACTCATGTCTAGAATGTACTTGGTCTGAGCAAATGCATCAATACATGATTATTTCTAAGCGCCATTTACACCTTGATATATATTGAGTTTAATACCAGTCAGGTTTCTTCCGTGGCTTCCTTTCTATTTGAGAAAATTGATGAGGTTACAAGTTAATTGAACAACTCCATTTAGAAATGAAGAGACAGGTGGAAGGATATATGATACTGAACTAAAGAGCTGATGCTAGGACATCTCACTCTGAGACTGACATCAAGAGGCACAATTATCAGACTCATTAGCAAACTTCCTTGGGAGTGACCATCAAAGACCAAACACTCTGGTGGTTGTATGAGCCATTGGCATGATCCAGTTTAGCATTTCTTATAAATTCTTGTCCCAGAATCTGTGAATAAAAAGTGACTCTTTTTTCATCTACTATTAATAGTCAGATATGACTCTCAGCTATGGCGATACCTATTTTGTTTGAGGTCAGGGCATTAATATTTAAAACTTTGGGTCATCTGCCCTTAATGCTGAAATTAGGATTATTTTTTTCTCTGAATTAAATATCCCAGAATTACAATAGGCACAAAACTAATGGAAGCTGTATGATGAATAAAAGAAATAGGCTGAAAGAGAAATTATACATGGGCAGAAATGCAAGGCTCACTCTCTTCTTTCAGTATGTAAACAGGTCGTTTAAGATACTCACCACTGTCCCAGCCTATACCCTAAATGGGCCCAGTGCACCTGGCAGTACACCTCTGGAACCAGGAGAGTGTTTGTCTACAGTCAGTAGCCTCACATCTTTGAAGAGTGATCTGCACCATTTACCAACCTTGCTTCTGCCATCCCCGAGTACCGAAGCCTTATGGGTTTGCACCCTTTCTCTCAGTCATCACTTCAAGCCACCTAGCTCTGATGCCCCATTCGGTCAGTGATCTCTCTACAAGTGGGTGCTGTGCTTCTGCCAGCCTTCCTTCCATGAATAAGAGGTGCTCCATCCTTCCCCAAGGGCCCCGCAGGTTCCCCACCCTGGCCTGGCGATTGGACATGTGTAGACATCATACAGTGTTTATTGAACACTTAATACGGGCCGCATGCTGTTCTCAGTACTCTGTATTTACCACCTCTTTAATCCTTACCACAACCCAAGGTACAGAGAGATTAAGTTATTTGCCCACACTTATTAATCGAGCTAGGAAATAGTACAACCAGACTATCTGGTTCCATGCTGATTCCATGCTCTTAACCAATAAACCACACTGAAAAATGAATGGGCCCCACATACCTAGATGACCACATACCAAAGTGACCTGTTGTAGTCAGAATAAGTCATGTTCTCACATCTGTTAAGTTCCTTTTCATATACTTTCTTCAGAAACTAACTATTGAATACTGTGTGCCATGTGCCAACATCCCTGTTCCCAGGTAGCTTATGTATCCGAACAGGAAGGAGCCGGGAGCAGGATGAGACAGACATTTTTTTAATTAATAAATAAATGGACAAGATAATTTCAGATGGTGGCAAAATGAAGCAGGGTATGAAAGAGTAGCTAGTGACATCTGTCTTAGGTTAGCTAGTCAGGAAAGACCTCCTAGACAAGTGCCTTGTAAGCTGAGTCTTGAACTGCACAAAGGTGCCATTAGTAAGCACACGTGGGGCTGTTGATTCCAAGAGGAAAAAGCAAGCACAAGGGCTCTGAAATGAGAAGATGTTTGGGGTGTTCAGGCAACAAAAAGAAGATCAGTATGGCTGAAGCAAAGTGAGCAATGGGCATGGTACACAATTAGGTTAGAGCCACATAGGGTGAGATTTTATGGGGCCCCAGGTGTCTGAATTTGACTTGTAGGGTATGATGCCATTGGAGAGCTTTCAACAGGCAAGTGGCCTGATCTGAATCATAGAGGACAAGGATTGTAGGGGAGGAGTGGCAGAGGAATGGGAACAAGGAGACACGTTAGGAGGTATATTATAATAATCCAAGATTTAGTCCTTTTACTAGTTGAAAGGAACAGAAGGATTGGATGGTGAAGATGCAGGAGAAATTGTAGCCTTATTAAAAGTCATTCAGGAGCAAGGAGCTTGAAATTTGTCATTAATTTCCTTAACAATTGGCATGCGATCCCAAAGATTCTTCCTTGAGGATATCCCCAGAACAAATGGGGACTTATTAGTCCTTGTACCTGGTAGGGCTTTACACAGACAATGGCCAGTCCATTAGGCTGGTGGTAATGGACACTTGTGATTATAAATCTGAGCTTAAAACCAAGTTTATGATAATATTTTATTTGAGGAATAAAGATGATGATACCTATTTTCTAGAGTTTGTGAGAGGCATAAATAAAATAATGTACATAGAAAGATTTTGTAAATTGCCTCACAAAAGATTTTTTTTTTTCCTCTCTAGAAATCTTCACTTCAGGTAGGTTCTGAGTATAAACATACATTGTCACTTTGCTTAATTTTGTGTCAGTCTAAAGAGAAATGGGTTAGTTCCATTCTACCCAAAGTGGGGCTTGGGACCAGCAGCATCGGTATCCCCTGGGAGTTTGTTAGAAATGCAGCATCTTGGGTCTCCTCAGATCTACTGAATCAGAATCTGCATTTTAACAAGATCAGCAGTGATACCTGTGCATAGTGAAGTTGAGTTAGAAGTCCTGTTTTCAGTGTTAGTTTTTCATCTGTGTCTGTTTGAACTGGATAAGTCATCTCATTGAATCTCATATACATGTGTATATATGTATAACTACACATGTGTACAAAAATTCAGGCAGGTAGCTTGCATTGTTAACATCTACACTCCCTGTGAAATACAGGTAATAAATATGGCTGTGTCTGCTAATATTGGTGATACTGGATTTGAGAATTGTCTATTTAGGAGCTATAATAATTTATCTTACCTTAGTTAGGCAATACTTGGCAACAAGAATAGCTAGTAACCTATCCAGTAAGCCAAAAGGGCCTACATTATACCACTTTATTTTTGTCAAAATATATTTTCCCCTATATTTAACACCACTTAATATTCTTTTTTAAAAATAGCACGTTTATCACAATTTCTTGTATATCTTGTTTTATTAGGGAAATGCAAAGGTAGATTTTCTGAGTAAGAATAATACCAATGTTATGTATTTATAAGTTATTTTCATAAAAGAAATATTTTCTACCCAAGTCTTATTTGTTATAGAATTGATACAGAAGATTAGTCCATTTCTTTTTTTTTTTAAATAAATTTATTTATTTATTATTTTTGGCTGCGTTGGGTCTTCGTTGCTGTGCACGGGTTTTCTTTTTAGTTGTGGCGAGAGGGGGCTACTCTTCGTTGCAGTGTGCGGGCTTCTCATTGCAGTGGCTTCTCTTCTTGCAGAGCACAGGCTCTAGGCGCAAGGGCTTCAGTAGTTGTGGCACGTGGGCTCAGTAGTTGTGGCTCACGGGCTCTAGAGCACAGGCTCAGTAGTTGTGGCACACGGGTTTAGTTGCTCCGCGGCATGTGGGATCTTCCCGGACTAGGACTCAAGCCCGTGTTCCCTGCATTGGTAGGTGGATTCTCAACCACTGTGCCACCAGGGCAGCCCTAGCCCATTTCTATTTGAGAGTTTCCTTGGCAGTCCCATTTCCTTTCTATGAAGATTTTCTCTCTCTCTCATTTGTGTGTGTGTGTGTGTGTGTGTGTGTGTGTGTGTGTGTGTGTGTGTGTAAGGAGCCCCATCATCTAGTTAGGTAACATATTCGTCACCTCACATGTTTATCTTTTTTTTTTTTTTTTTTGGTGAAAACATTTAAGTTCTACTCTTTTAGCAAATTTCAATTATATAATGCAGTGTTATCAACTATAGTCACCATATTTTACATTAGATCCTCAGGCCTTATTCATCTTACAGCTGGAAGTTCTGTACATTTTTACCAAAGCTTTTACCCTTTGACGTGTATTTTTTTAAATAAAAAATATGGATTTTACTTCAATTTCAATATTTCAATACTATGTTATAGTTACCTAATTTTAAGCTGCAGATACTTCCCATTTTAAGAATATACTTCCACAGGCCTGTTTTACATGCATTCAGATTATTTTTGCTTTATATGATTACCTCATCAAAATCTTCATTCATTTGACCAAATAGTCAGGGAAACATATGGAGTACTTCTTTTTCTTCTGGAAAACAGATCTTAGAATTACAGCATTTTTATGAGAATTAGGTAATTTATGTACACCACTGTTTCTGTTTCTACTGTGTCTATGTCTTTTTTTAAGAGTTCATACAGGAAAAGCAATCAATAGTGGTATCAGCTTACATTTTTAAAAACCAAACAAAATGTTTCATGTTCAGAACTTATTTAAAGAATCTGAACAAATGCATTTTAGATGTGAAGTGCCTTCCTTTGTATCTTTAGTTGTCTCAAAGCCTTGGCTGAACTACTGATGGAGTTTACCTGAGCCTTTCATGGGGTTATATGGGGATTATGGAGTATGATACTGCAACTTTATCATATTCTATCTTTTGGCTCTTGATAAAATATTCTTATTTTAATCAACTCACTATAGAACTCACTTAGAAATTTTAGTCAGGTTTGGAAATATCTATTGAGACCATGTTTTTACCAAACCAAAAGTTAGTCATTTTCTTTATTTTTTCAGGAGTTTCTTCCATGTCTGCTGACATTTTCTTATTCTTCTATCTCTTCCTCCTCATTATAATTAAACTTCTTTCTTCTCTTCTTCCCCTTCCTCCTTTTCCCCCTCATTCTTTTCTTCAAGAAGTATTTTGAGTGTTTACTATGTAATAATTTGATTCAAAAATACAAATCCTTGAATGTATTAATTTATCATCGACAGAAAAGATTAATGGTTGAAACAATGCACAATAATAAAATATAATGCCTAAAACTACTTTTGAAGTTACAGGCGAGCTTTGGAACTGAGCTAACATCTCAGGAAATGTAAGAAAGTTGTTGTTGTTGTTTTCGCCTCCATTTACTGACAAGTCATATTTATAAAGACTCCTGGGAACGTAGACCCCAAAAGTATTAACTGTATGTTCCTTGCTCTTAGAGCTGTTACCAGTTGGTAGAAGAATAAATCTCTGTTTCTGTAATATTAGTGAGAGTGGTACAGTATTATGTGAAAGAAGGCAAATATTGTATTTCACTTATTCAGCAAGCTTTCATTGAACTCTACTGGGTGTCAGGTGCTTCAGAGATGCTGAGCTAGAAAGACAAGATACCCCAGTCTTGGTTCACCTGAGTAGAGGATGTTCTGTCTATAAACACTGATTCAGATTTTTAACCTGAATAATTTTGTTTAGGCACAGATTGGAATTCAGAAAGGCACTACCATGTTTAAACTAGTGCAGAAATAACAAGTTAACACTTTATATTGTTCTACAATATAGGAACAGAAAATGGGATTACACAGAACATGGGATTATACAATTGGGTTGATATTAACCACCTATTTATCCAGCCACATATATTTTAGAGAAAAGATTTTTCTTTAGAAATGTTAAACTTTCTGACAGAAAAAGTTATCTCTAGAAAAAGTTTCTCTATTCATCATTTTGGGTGATGGAATAAGTGGTTATGCTTTCAGAACCTTAAAGATATCTCTGCTAGAATAGGTATTTTTATAGATGCTGAGAAGAATTACCTGACCATGTCCCATGAGTTTTTAAAAGTCTGCCCAGTGGTAAAAGAATCATTTTAATGTGTAGTTATCACTTTATAATTACAACCCTATCAAAGTCTTACTTCTCAAAAAGCTGTGGTTCTGCTCTGAAAGGAACAGAGGAGGTTGTCATTTAGGGTGAAGCTCTTAAAGAGTATTTTCAAGTTGTGCTTAAATTTACTTTGTGAGGTTCCCTGAGATATTGGTGAGCTCCACAGTGGTAAGAAAAGGATGTCATTTAAACCCTATTTGGAGAACCTTCTCCTTAGGTGGTCCAAGGGAATTCATAGGGTTCATTTTTAATCCATTAAAAAGTATTATACTCATTTTTAAAGGTGTCCTACCCCGTAATGCCTGTCACTTTTCGAGTTGGTTCGTAAGATACACGTGAAGCCATTCTTACTCTGTTGCATCTCTGTGAGTTGAGAAAAAGAAAGACGACCAAAGCAGGTCGCTAAAATGCCAATTTACTTTCAAATATTACAGTGAAGGACGGTTAAGCTTATGACCGTGTTGCACTGCGCTTATATAACTTTCCTTGGGATTTTTTTTTTTTTAATCAGGTTTATTTTCCCTTTGAGTCTGACTTCTAGTGCCCAGAAGTTTTCTTGTCAGCAATGTTTATGTATTTAACAGAATTTTCTGAGGTGGGTGCCACAGAATTTTCACAGCATGAGTTCACATTGGACTAAGATTTTGTATACGACTTATACCAAGTGGAAAACTTGACGGGCATGAGCTTTAAAAATGGCTTTTTTTATGTGCTCTATGTTTGAAGCTTTCGTCTGTATTTCCTGTTGGGCTACAGTGTTTTGCAACGTTGCCATAAGAGAACAAAGTCAACATTAAAAAATAATTTTTTTATTGAAGATACGTTTTTCCAAGTAAAGTCATTATCAAAGAGACTGTCATGGTGGGTCATCATTCATGTTTGGCACTGTGTTGCCCTTTTGCATCTTGACATATAAATTCTAAGTCAGAGTTAAATAAATATCTATTTATGTAGAGAGAGGAAGAAACCACCCTAAAGCCAGACAAGAAAAAAAGCTTTTTGAAGACTGTCCCTTTTGGAGAAAAAATAAGCATATTGTTGGGTAGTCTTAACATGATCTTCCATGTTGGTAATCTCATCACAGTCAGTTGCCTAAGGTCCTGATCCACATTAAAAGGTTATTTTTGTCCACATACAATACACCTTTTAAGTTGACCTTAATAATTGTTTTTATTCCCATTTTCAATGCTATTTGCGACACATGGCTCTTGAACAGAGCACAGTGGAACCTTAACATTTATTCCAAAAACAATTATTGGGCCCTAAGAAATTAGTTAGGGTTCATTAGATCTGGATTGGGCTAAGTCAGTCTCTGGAATAACAAGAAAAATATTGCCTTAAATGAATATTATTAGCAAGGTTTGCATTTGGGAGTCAGGTAGGGGAGATAATCAACCCACCTGAAAAGGAAAATAGGTTTTATGTAATTTAGGAAGGAACAGACCCTTGCCCCTTTCTAGGCACTTAGAATATATAGTTCCTTTGATAAGCTGGGATATCTTGGCAAAATATCTGTTTGGGAAATACATAGCTATAAATCCCCATGATGAATATAATTAGTGTTTTTGAAGCAGGGTGGAGGAAGCAATTAAGTCTATTTCACAGTGTCAGGGAAAGACTCAGAATAGATGAGCCTTATGGAATAAATAAAGGGTGAGCTAGGGAAGTGGGTAAACCATGAGCAAAGTGGGTAAACCATTGGGGCAAGTATGTGGCTTATGAGAATTTCTAGAGTGTGTCCTATGGCATATCTAACATTCATCTTAGTTATTAAGTATACTTGAAAGTGATTAACATTTATTTTAAAAACACTTTCCCTCAAACTTTTTATTATTTCACAATAACCTCTCTAATTCACCTATCTATCTTAATAGTCAGATGTGTAAGTATTTTACATAATACATTATAGAGATTTTTAATGCTTTATAGTCTTTGGTCATTTTCAACCTTGCGTTACGTGCTGTAAATAATAATGCTAATATTAGGAATAATATTATATAATCTGCTTTGAAATTTTCCAACTACTTTCAGTACATCTTTTTACATCTATTACTTCATTGTTTCAATCAATACGTTAGCTTATCCAAAATGGAGATTGTGTGTTCAGATTAAGTAGACTGATCCCCTGAATACTACCCCAAATGCCATCAATTTTCACCAACTAGAATGGCTATTAAGTTTTATTTGATTTAATGTTTCCCTCTTCCTCATTAGCATATCTGTGAATTATCTCTAATGTTCGATGCTCTATGCAAACCTGTTGATGATTAGAACCTGTTACTTAAACAAAACTCTGTTGTAAGAGGGATACACAAATTTAAAAGATTCACCAATTTTTCTCACCGATGTTAGCATAGGACTTTTAGTGTCATCCAAATTTTTCACATAGGTGAGTTAAAGAGATTGACTGGAGTGACTTTGTTAATATAAAAAAGGAGACCTTTTTTTTTTTTTTCCCCCAAACATTATGACTCTAAAAGGTAAGCATGAAGATGGAGCACATATCTTATTGCCTCACTGATACTGCCTGCCAGCTGTGAATTTTCTTACTGTAATGAATCCCCTCATTTTTATTGCTGTGTACAGGTACCGTGCTTTATTTTTCTTCCTACTTGGATTTCGTGTAGGATGCACACCCCATATAGTTCTTTAAATTCACACTGTTGTGCAAACAAGTCAGTCTTTCTGTTCTCTCCTTTGTTAGCTGTAAACCTTGTGGCGCAGCAGTTCTTTCGTGCCCTCCATGAGTTGCTGGACTCTGCTCAAATTAAACACTGTAAGATTATCAGCAGGCTACAAAGGTGGAGTGGATCTTTCTCTTTGGCATTTTGGTATAACGTCTTGATCTGGAAAATGCTAACAAATTTGAGTGAAATAATCATCTCACACCCACCCCTTGTAAATTGGGACTTCGTGTCTACCACATAAAAAATAGGAAGAACACATGTATAATTTTTGCTGTCCTTTGAGGATTCCAAAAAAAGTTATGTGTGTAAAATGCATAGGAATTATTTTTTTAATCCAGGTGCCAAGTTGGATCACCTATCTTTCACCTGCAGTGAAGCAAAATGGAGTGGTTCATGGAGCTTTGTAACTAGACAGACCCCAGCTTCAAATCTCGTTCTGACACTTAATAACTGGGAAACCTTGGGCAAGTTCGTTCGCCTTTCCATGTCTTCATTTCCTAATATATAAAAATGTTTGCCGGTCTTCTCTGTGGAGGTTGTTGTGAGAGTTACACGAAGTAAACTATAAAAACACTCAACGCATGTTGTCTCTCATAGGTGCTCAATAAAGGTTAGTTTCCATTATTATGCTACTTTTCATAGTAACACTAGCTGCTATGACAAACCTCAAATTCCCCAGTGGCTTGATGCGGTGAAGTTTCTTTCTCACTCTGGGAATAGTCCAGTGCAGTTGCTGCTCATGAGCAGATGGGCTTCCACGTGGTGAGTCAGAATTCCAGGTCCCTCCCACTTGGCAGCTCTGCCCAGCACCCGGCTTTAGAGGCCTCTACATTTTGCCAGTGCCCAAGGCAAAGAGAGAATGGAGAAGGCACACCTGATTTTAAAGCTCCATTGACAGCAACTGACACACCTTGATGCTACATACATTCCACTGGCAAGAACTAGTAGAATGGTGCCACCAAGTGCAAGGGGGCTGGGAGATATAGTTCCAACTGGACAAGCACTTTCTCATCACAACTTTATAGTAAAGAAGAGAAAGAACAAATATACGTGGGTAGTTTATCCTCCTCTGCCGTACTATTTATTCTTGTCCACTTCACTGCCTCATAATCAGTCAATTAAAACCCTGGCTTGTAACAGTATAATGGGATGAGATGGAAGAGTAGCTGGCTTATGGGTCAGGTCAGTGGTTATAATCTTGTAGAATTTGTGACAAATGAAACTTTCTCTCTTATTTATATGGGCACACTAAAGAGTCAATATCATTTGCTTTCTTTTCTACCAGGAACTTATCTCTGTTCACTTCTCAAATTTATACTCCTTAGGTCTGTAAAAAAAGATAATTCTGCTGCGTGTGTTTTCATCTAAGTGTTGACAATAGATACAAGTCAGCAAATTTATTTATCTCATTTCTAAAGTATGTGCTTAAAGAACATTGCAGACTGTCACAACCAAGAGAAACCTAAGGAGACAGGGTGACTAAACGTAATGTGGTATCCTAGATGGGGTCCTGAAACATTAGACAAAATGCCTAAGGGCGTTAGACAAAAACTAAGGAAATATGAACCAAGTATGGACTTCAGTAAATAATAATTATCAGTATTGGTTCATTAGCTATGACAAATGTACCACAGTAATATAAGATGTTAATTATGGGGGAAACTGGGTATTAAGTATACGGGAGCCCTGTATATCATAAATTTTCTGTAAATTTAAAACTGTTCTAAATAAGGTTTTTTTTTTTTTAAGTACGTTGCAGTCACAGTGGTGTTCATATTTATTGACCACCCATAGTGTAGTATTGTCATTGCTGCAGACCTGGCCTCTCCTTTCTAACTTTTACATTACCACTGTCAATAATTTGGCCTTTACAGTAACTAACAGGACCTGTGTATATCTAGAGCATCTTGCTTAGGTTTTGGCACTAGTAAATGCTTTAGGAAAGTTTGTTTCCTCTTTCCTCTCCTTCTCTAGGTACTTCTAGTAATTCTGAAAAGAACAAGATGAACTTTTATTTGGCTATTGAAAGGATCAGGCTAGTAAATCACTCAATGTTATGACTCCAAGAAATATGAGATATATATGGGGACATGGTCCCAGTGTCCATGTGATTCACCCCCATGTGCCGTCTTTAAGACGTGTAAGAGTGCACAGACCATTTTACTTATTAGAACAATAGTCAATATATTTTTAAATTTTTGCAGTCTAAAAAGAACACAACAGGGTGCATCATGATAATAGAAATGGTTCCTATTTTTTTCCTCTTCCAAAGTTCCTAAAATGTTACTGTTTAATTTTACAATTAAAACAATTTTTTCTCTATATTTAAAAGTGCCTAAAAGCTATTCTTGAAAAATTATTTCACATCATAGTTTCTCAAATATATATGTTTACAGAGAATGAGAGATTCCATACGTCAATAGCATGAAGAGGCAAAACACTTGTAAAAACAATTTTCAGTTATTTTTGTTTCTCCTTATTTAATTGCCCAAATTGTGTAATACTAGGATTTATATCTAAAGGTCACTGTCTGAAAATTCTATAGTAACAGACTTTTAAAACTCTACATATGTGTTTTTAACTTCCTTGGTCTATTTCTTAGGATTATTCTGGCGTCCTGACGATGATTTCTTGATTTCTCCAAACACAATTGTACCCATTTCAGCAATATTAATATGTGAAAGGAAGTGGAAGTTCGAATCCAGATTTGTTGACCCTTGAGATCTTATATTGACCTTAGTAGGTATTAACTTTTTAGATCAATAAGAGCTGTTATTGACCTCAAAGAAAAGTCAATACCCGCTTGTTGATTTGCAGCTTGAAAATGTTATACATTTTGTTCTTCATTATTACCTTACTTATTTCAGCCTTTTTAAATAAAAAATGTCTTTACTGTTTCTGCCAAGAGATCATCATGTCAAAATATTTCAGTTTTGGTGTTTAAGGAGATAATCACTGGACATGGTCGTCATTTTAGGGTTTTTTTTTTTTTAGTTTTTTAGTGGTTCATTTTAGTTTTCTGTAAAATTACAACTGGCTGAGATTCATGCTGTTCCGGAAAATGAAGTATACTTGATTGTATTTTATCTACTGTGGTTTTTAACATTTAAGAAACAATTTTAAATAATCTATAGCTCATGGCAAGAATATTCTGACATGTATATATGAGAAACGAAAAGAAAGTTAAATTGGAAATAAGTGATCTGAAAAGCAATTAATTAATAATGTTTTTTGCCTTTCCATGTATAAATGAAAAAGATTAGTGCAGACGCATGTTCAGCGTGTACTTTTTATGTGGATAAACATTGAAAGCTTTTAACTAAGGACTTGTGTGGGTTTGAATTTTAGAGCCCTGTGCTTCTGAAGTTTTATTAAGTGCTTAAGTTTTAGGTATTGGTAGAGAAGTGGCTTTTTACATCATCATTGTTTTGTATATTAACATGGAAATGTCAAGCTTTGCATAACTTGAAATATCTCAGAATTGCCTATTGCTGAAATTCAAATGTCAGAACAATACTTCTGCACGTGTATGACTCTGATATTTCAACTCTAAAAACCTCATAAATGATTCAGTATCACTTTGGCCTTGTTATGATATAACTTTAAAAAGAGGTAGAGTGATCTAAATGTGGTTTAGGAAGTGGTAGTCTCATTTAGCACTAATTTCTCAACCCATTAATGGTCATTAGTCCTTTTTTAAAAATATGTAACCATTTTGGTGAAAAATTTGAATTTTAATGAGGATTCTTTCAGTATTTTGCACCATTGCAAAAATGAAGCTATTTAATTTTTGAGCAACAAGATTGGCTTATATCTTACACCAATTTGTGATATTAGTTCATTGTCATGGAGTCCTCAGTATTAAAAAATAAATAAAAAGCTCTCTTTTTTTCAAGAGATGAGTGCTTTCTAGGACATAAATGATAAATAAAGCCTAAGTGACCTGTAGAAATAGACCTTCTACTATGAATTTACTCTTCCAAAGTTTATGTGGCATCTGTACATTTAAAATTTTAAACTTTAGAGCTGGAATGAGCCTTAGATGTGACAAACTTGACTTTGTCATTTTATACAGAAAACTGTATCTTGATGTCTAGTTCCTATATATTGCTACTTGGTTTCATTTTTTATTTAAAAATCTCAAATATTGTGTACCACTACTGGTATATTAATAATTTGGAATAAAATACCTTTACTACCCCCCTATTTTTATATTAAGTATTTCCTTTCTAATGGAAAAAAAAAAGCTTTCCCGAGGGGAACTTTATCACTTAAAGAGGCTTATTTTCATACATGTTCCTAATAGCTTTACTTGCTTTTCTAGGATATAAAGTTATGACAATTAAAATATGCCAACATTTCAATATGATAAAATTGATATGTTTGGGGTCTTATATTCTAGAAATAAAAAACACCATTAGGGTCATAACATGGAGTGTGCACCTTGGCCGTTTCATTTTTTCCTCTGCTAGGAGATTAGTGGAAAATAAGCTCTGCAAATTAAATTTTATTGCAAAATTATCTTCCGATGTTCCGCAGTGAAGATAATATTGAGTGATAAGGCTGCAGTGGATTTTGTATAAAGCAATTACAGCATGAAGGCTACAATCTGAATGAAAAATTGCTCAAGCTTTCCTATAATCTGTAGAAAACCTCATTTTGGAATGTTTAAAATTGTCTCATTTTATACAGGTGATTATATTACTTAAGGTATATTGCAGCATGAAAGCAGCATTACTGAATGGTTTTAATGACCATTATCGGCGAGAGGTACAAGAATACATAAATATATATTTTTTCATACTTGGAAAATTATCATTTCAAAAAGTCTCTCTGCTACTGGAGTTCCTTCTCTAAAGCTTGCTTTATCCATTGAACCCATTTCACTCTTTAGATAACTACTTATGAAAGTTAAGATCAAAATGTCCACTTGTGTATTTTACCCTCACCTTGGCACATGTAAAGAGGGACTTCTATTCCAGGTCTCCATTGTATAATTGTATAGTTGGCCCTTTAGTAGCATTATTTACACCTTAGTTCCTGAGTTTGTCCTTTACATAGTAATTACAAACAGATAAGAACAAAGACATTGTTCTTGAATTATGTAGAAAATGGGTTTGAAAGGGCCTCCTACAAGTAAACTTGAAGAAGAAAATGTGTGTGTGTGTGTGTGCACGCACATACGTGTACGCCCCCCCCCCCCCCGCAAACTCCAGTTCATATGTATTTCCTGACCTTATATTCTTCTTTCCCACCAATCAGTCAGGGCTCGTTTGGTGGGTGTCTGTTATGAACAAATTAGTGTAACAAGGTACCAGAATGGTGTAGTCAGATTACGGCTATGCCAGCACTGAGACTCCATCCCAAGGAATTGAACATCCAGTAGTATTATACAGCAGAAATTATTAAAGAGATATATTTGTTACCTGATGTGCAGAAAATCCTGTCATCCTTTAATTAAAAAAAAAAAAAAAGAAAGAAAGAAAGCCATCCCCTTTAATAAATAATAGCCTAAAACAAAAAATAGTAATTCAGAAGAAGTTACTTTTTACTTCATACAGGGAGCTTGAAAAAGATAGCTTATTGATTCAATGCACAAAAATACTTATCATAGACTTATCATGTAGCCATTACTTTAGACAATTCATCCAGCTAAATTGACTCTAACGCCATCATGAATGAAGACTTTGGAGGTTTATCAAGATGAAAATAGCCCATTAAGAAGTGATCTGAACCAGTTTCGAGAAGGAGAGCCTGAGACCTGGCCCGTGAGGCTTTGGCTAGGAAAAGTTCACTCAGTGCTGGGCATATACCAGCTCCACAGGCCCCAACTTTATTAGTGTGGAGATAAGCTGATTAGGTCTTGTCAATCAAAGGTGCCCATATCTCAATTGAGAGACACACACTCTCTCAATTTTTCTTTAAGCATTGAAGCAGGCAACAAAGAGAGAGGTGTGTGGTGTGCATCCCTACGGTTGTCGCCATGCAGGGTGCAAGGGTCCTGTGATGATGTGATGACTGTATTAAAGAGTACATCAATTTGTTTTAAAGTGTTTTGATTTTTTATGGTGGCATTAAGAGAGAGAACATTGTGGTTGCAGCTTTACTAGAAAGCAAAGAGTTCTAGAAGAAAAAAAAAAAATGTCTCTTTGAAGCCTACCAGGGCTTTGAATCTTGCTGTGCCAATGGGCGCTTAAGTGCTCCTGTAACTGGCAACCTCAGATCCACCATCAGCTTAGGAACTACCTTCCTCTCCAAATTATTCATTTAGAGGAATAGGAGAAAAAAACGTTTGTTTATTTTTTTTTCTTTTCTCTTAGCTTTATTTTTTTAATTTTTTTTTTATTGAGGTATAGTTGTTTTACAATGTTGTGTTAGTTTCTACTGTACAGCGAAGTGGAGTTCCCTGTGCTATACGGCGGGTTCTTATTAGTTATCTATTTTATACATATTAGTATATATATGTCAATCCCAATCTCCAGGAGAAAAATGTTTAAATTGACCTAAACGGAATTAATGTTTATCAACCACAAGTTTTTATCTTTTTAGAGGATTTAGTATTTTAGATAAACATATGACATATATGATTATAACGATGTACCTTTATTCAGTTGTAAAGAAAGAAATGCTTTTAAGTGTTCCCCAAGCACAGATTGGTAGCATTGCTCCATTTAATTGTTTTATACACAATCCTTGCTTTATATACCTGGAAGATAAACCTGACTAATAAATACAGGCTGTCAAAATGGAATTCAGTAGGGCTTCAACTTGAGACCTCATCATCTAGTCAGTGTTGAGAAAAAGGTAGAGTGATGGTGTAGGGGGAAAACCTGGCCTTTTGTTCTTCACATCTGAAGTTTGCTCACTGCAGGCCCCCTTCGCATTTCAAATGAAACAACAGAAAGAAGCCGGTCCTCTTCTTCCCTCACCCTACACGCACAACCCCCCCCCCCACCCAGTGCTGCAATCCTGTGCGGCCACCTTGCCACCGTGGATTATCTCTTCATCAGCTATTCTTCTCATCACTCCATCCATTTCCCATTGACCAGTCAGGCAGCCCTCTTATGAAGGACCAGTGCTTATTTCAATAAAATGTGAATTCTGTACACACAGACCCACAGCCATTCTAGATGTTGCTTGTCACAGAACAGAAAGGCGTTCTTGCTCCCCAGACTTGGGTACCTTTATTAGGCGTCCTATGAGAAAAACAAAGATTTTAGGAGATGAAGACAGGACTAGTAATAGTATCTGAAATGGAAAAGGTATTTCATTTTATACAGTGCTGATTAGACAGAGCACACACAGCGATAAGTAGGTGTGAACACCATGCACATGGGTGTGAACGTGCTCACGGGTACCAAGAAAGGTATGTCCAGCTTTTAGGACATGTGAGATAGAAAAAACTGTTTTGTCACTGGTTCTCTACTGACCCAGATAGGGATAATTGCAGTGATGACTGTATTCCAAAGATTGTAGGATCTAGAAGTACCTTCTTAGTTGTTAGAAAGATCAAGGTCAGTGATGCTTAGAAATATGTGTACTTTAATATATACAGGTTTTCTACTCAGGATATTTTACAGTAAGACATTTTATTACTGGATTTATCTTAATATAAATAAGGTCTCTGGAATACTCGCTGGTTTTTTTTTTTTCCTAAGAAAAAGTTACCATGCAGCTTTCCAGAAATATCTTTTAAAAAATATGTATCAATGCATTCACATATTGGATATGTGTATCTTGTGTGAGCAACTTAGGTAAGCACTTTCTCACTGCTTAGGTTTGTAGCTTACTGTCACTGTTTCAGAGAAGACTCTCTGACAGCTCCATTGAAAGATTTCCTTTCCTATCATATCAGGCCCCTCCCTCATACCACTGACCCTAACTTACACGGACGATCCGGAACTTGTTTTTTACCTGTCTTCACCAGAAGAATATAAGCTTCCTGAGGGACATTTTGTGGCCTGATTGAAAGAAATGGGCAGCTCTGTTCTTTTAATACAAAGAAAAGTGCTTATTTCTGAAAGTTCCCCACTAACCTTTAGCATTACAATAATTATAGCTATTTCCCAGACCACTTTTAAGGAGATGTGTTGTGGCTTTGTGACATTTAAGGATTTGGCTTTATCTCTTACTGTGTTGAAATTCTGAATACGTTCAAGTAGTTCTCTCAAAAATACCATTGTGTGTATATGTGTTTTTCTTTAATAATATTACATTTTCTCAGCAAAGTTATAATTAAGAAGAGTCTACTCAAGCTAGTCCACCGTGCAACAGTATACTTATTAATAAGCATTCGGTGTTAAAGATTTTAAGCTAATAATGAGTATGGATTCGCTTTTTAACTTACTGTATACTTTAGTGTTGAGCTTTGTTTTTCTCCACTATTTACCAAGTATAATTTCGTAAGTTTACTTCGGTAACTGTTTTTAGGCTATAAAATTAATGGTGAAAATTAGGTTGCGGTATGATAATGTTGCCTTATCAGGAATTCGGGTATAATGTTTGTCTCACTGAAATCCTAAAACGAGGAGCTTGGGAAGAAATGGTTGAACTAAAGGGCATTTGCTTTAGTAGCTTTGAATTGTTTAAACCTCAGTTTTCCTCTTTATTATACAATGAGTAAAGCATGTAACCATTTCTCTTTTGCTGCTTATAAGGATACAAAAAATACTTAAATTATTCAACATTAAGCTGTAAGCATCTTCAGTTCATAGCAATGATTTCAGAGAATTAATTTTTTTATTTAGAAGCTTAACTCAAAAGAGAATAAGATATTTTGGCATGATTCTCTGATCACTGATAAGTGAAAAATGCTATTTGAATAATATTGGAAATTGCACATTGAAATAGATCATGCTTAGAATCAGCATCTGAAAAAGGATCCTCCAAAAAAAAGTCTTTAAAGAGAGAATTCAGGGATACCTTAGAAATACATGGAAGAGTATTATAAACTAAAGACTGCTAGCTCTTATTTCCCCCTCAGAAATATTTTCCATCAATAAAGAAACAGTTTTCTGAGTTGCTTTTATCATCAGCATTCCACCCAGCCCCCCACAAATTAAAAAAATCTATCATCAGACTCTCTTTATGAGGTACCAGAATTTACCAATGCCACTGGACGTCCTTAGCCCCAGAGACACTACTTTTTCACTTCATAAAGGTAGAAGGAGTATTCTGAGTCACTTAATGAACTTTTCGTCAGAAAAAAAAAAAAATTTTTTTTTTAATAAATAATGTCAGATGCTTATTTTTCTGCTTCTCAAATGACCTTTCATGTAGTTGTCATACAGAATATTCTTGAGTTACAGTTAGTTTATCAGGAGTAAACAGACAACTTATGACACTGGAGGTTTAAAGTATCATCATTAAGCTACCAGAATTCAAAAGCAATGATGTTTTATTATTTAAAAACAATCCATATTTTTTCATATTCTTCCTTGAGGCATTAGTATTTGTTCAAGAATTAGAGGGCCACGATCTTCTGTTTCTTTATGTTTAACTTGTAATTCTGTTTTGCAAATATTTATTTCTGAAGACAAGTATGAAATGTATATTTAGGATAATTCAGTAAATATTACCTCAGCTTGATTTCTTTTAGGATGTTGTATTTTCTTAAGTAACAAATACTAGATAACTTCCAGAAATGGAGGATTCAGAAAGCAGTTTTATCTTTGTGTGTGTATATGTGACTATATAAAATAGATTTTCTTTTATAACAACATCTAAGTGTCTCTTGATTCAGATAGTTTTATCATAGCAATCACATGTTGTAGGGAGCTCTTTTGTACCATTAATAATAACTAAAACACAATCATCTTTTTAAGGGAGAGAAGGAGAGAAGAGGGAAAAGGTGGAATTTGAAAAGGGGGGGAATCTGTCCCTATTCCTTCCCTGAGGCTGCACTGTTTATCACTCTATCCTCATTCGATAAAAGTGAATTTTATAATAAAATTTTCCCTAATCGGGCACTGTCAGTGGAGGTGTCTTATCGCTGAGAGGAAAATGACACCGATCCTATCGGAAAACAGAAACGATGTCACCATGTTCGCAATCACAGCTCTTCAGCCCCCATATCTACCTTCTCCACAAACACCAGGCAGTGCTTTTTTCATAAGAACATCAAAACCCAGCAAAGTCATTAAAATTGCACCCGCGTCGAGTTGCAGGGACCAGCCGCACTAGCGCAAAACGGGATGTGGGAAAACAGACTCTCTAAATGTGCTAATTCCATTGTCACGTGTTTACAGCTTAATTTTAATCAGTTAAAAAAGCCACACATTGCAATAAATTGGCATTATCTTCTGTGACACCAGAAGACACAGTTGGTTCAAGGATTTAGAGGGTCACTGGCAACAGTATATAGCATTACAGACAAAGTATTTTTACGCTTGAACTATGGTAGCTAAGGTACAATCCCCAGTTAAGACTGCAAACAAAGACTATAACCCACATTGCACTAGGTTCAACTCGCAGACTACCTTCGTCCTTGATGGACTTTGTATGCAAAACAAAGAATTTTGAGAATTTTTAAAAGAGTAATTTATTCATCATATAAAGAAAATTTAAAGTAGCCTTTCAGTGCTGTAGCCTCATTGCATACTTGGCAACAGACCAAATGGTCTTTCCATAGGCTCTCTCAGTAGACTTGTTTTCCAGTCCTGATGTTTCATTGATTGTGTTTACATTGACCATTCGACTTGCGAGCCTAAACAAAGATACATTAACACGCTTGAGGAAATGCAAACAGAAAATAGTGTCATTGACAATTGTTGAAGGCCAACAATGAAAGACTGTCTCTAATGGTCTTAATTTATTAACGTCAAATTAGCACCAATATATTTTTACACAGTTACGTTCAGAAATTACTGAAGTAGAAACTACTGGCAAATTTAATTTTAATTTGTTCCAGGGGGTTATTCTTTGGATATATGTAGCTCTATTTCAAAGGAGAATAATCCCTTGGACATGGACTGGCTAGTCTGCATAAGAATATCTGGGAGTAATTTTTGGACAAAAAGATTTATTTTTCCATGGCAAAATGTAAGATATCACTTCAGTTGTCTAATTTAATATTTCAGCTTTGTAAATTGCCAATACATTTACAATATGGTTTTAAAACATTAGACATCATCAAGTTTATTTTAAAAGCCTAAGGTGATTAAAATACCTACAGAAATGTTGGGAATTGTCAAACCTCTGTCGTTTGTGAAATAACAGTGAGTGGAAAAAAATTCCAATTTCATCCTGAAACAGTTTTTGTTTGTTTGTTTGTTTGTTTGTGTTTTCCTGATTGACAAATCTGATCTTGAGGGAGAAAAAACAAAAACAAAAAACCAAGTGCAACCACAACTTTTATGGTATGAAAAGAGCTTTTGGAATTAAGTCATTTGGCAGTGACTGAAAAAATAAATATTTGAATGGCTTTTGTTTTAATTTCATTTAATACTTTATTGATTTCTTTATACCAAAAGCAATAGAAAGAAAAGATGAAGTAATAGTGAACCAAACAGAAATAATTTTTCAGCACATCGTGCTTGTCTTCACTGCGAGTTTAGTTTTCTATAGTCAATGTCAAATTGATCAGACCTCTGCTGGGTGATTGAAGTACATTTTTTTTTTTTAAATCTCACATTGTGAAGTTAAAGTGGCTAAGTTGCAGTGTCACTGAAACAGTTTTTCTGATTGCACTCGCTTTGCCACAGAGGCTGGCTGAGTTATTCCACTTCCTCCATATTTAAACAGCTTGAGTAAATTTACAGGGTCACTTTTTTTTCTTTTTTTTTAACAATAGAGAAAAGGAATGAGTGCAAATTTTGAGCACAGTTCTTTTCTCTGCTAGGATTAGCAGCCAGCTCTGCATGAAGGGAGAAAAGTTGGGAGTATGTATAAAGAACTTTCCTATATGATGGCTCTTGGTTTTTTAAAGGAGACACTCACAAAAAATAACAGGAAAGTTAATTGTGTACAATGGAATGCTGGCTTTTGTCACACATCTAAAAAATGGTTTCATTGATTTTGCTTAGACTTTACTAGTACCTAGGGGTCTTTGTCAACAACTTTTTTCTTTCCTTTTTTTTTTTTTTTTGAGGAGATGGGCCAGTTTACATTTTTGAATACGTGTGTATGTATGTGTGTGTGTGTGTGTGTGTGTGTTTATATACAGAATATGTATTTTCCTCATTGTACATTAATGTTAAAAAGGTTGAGGGAGATTATTGTTATGTGCTGCCTTAAAGGGGAACAGCTCCCCCTCTATATTTGACTGGAGACCCATAGGATGTGTTGATTGAAGGAGATTTATGGAAGGCAACATATTTATCAAGTTCATACATGAGGTAGCAGAACAGGTTTTATTCAGCCTTCCTATCACCTGTACCAGAAAACAATAGGCCTCTGTTTAATTAGCCTAATATAATTGTTAAATTGAAATAATGTTTTTGATTTAAAGTATGTAATGCATGTGCTTAGTGTCTTTTCAGGGAAAGGCTATTTTAAAAGAGATTACAAGTCACAGTGTCATATGTTATGCTGACAGGAAACAACTATTGAAATATTAACTCAGCCACAGAACACCATGCTTCTTCAGATTTTTGGCAGTGGAGGAAATAGAATTTCGAACTTATTTGAAAAAACTATAATACTTCACGTTGAATGAAAAAGACTTATTTTTATGTTTTATTTATATTTTTTCTCAATTTATTTTAGTTTCACAAATAACAGTGAAAATCATGATGCAATGGAAACAGA
Source organism: Eschrichtius robustus (assembly GCF_028021215.1). Classification (NCBI taxonomy): domain Eukaryota; kingdom Metazoa; phylum Chordata; class Mammalia; order Artiodactyla; family Eschrichtiidae; genus Eschrichtius; species Eschrichtius robustus. The sequence goes on from NC_090830.1 coordinate 121,813,068, forward strand.
ATTCTTTCATGTGTGCCTCTCATTTTTCAAAACCATATTATATTTTTGAACCCTATTTATAACTACACAACTGAGTAGTTTTCACGTTATCAGTTAATGTTGTATTATACTTTTCCACACATAGGCTGCGCCATTGAGCCACTAGTCAAAGAAATATTTCTTGAACTGCCTGTAGTGCATGGACGTGGAATGTAGAGTAAATGGAAATGAAAAGGACCGGCTATTAGCTTTTTAAATGTTTGTCACTATAATTAATACAGAAAAAAAGGCGTATTTTGATATACTTAACTAACAGTTTTGAATCTTTTAAGATATTTTCCAATAATTTTAAACTTACTGCTTTTTTAAAACAGTTATTCTCTCAAGTTTTAATTACTTATTATTTCCTCCATATATTAGTAAGTGTATAAGAAAAATATAAATCTAGAAGAAATACAATCTTTAATTTAAATACCTTAAGTCATTTTAGTATTTTTTATTGACTGAAGACTAATTCAAATTTATTGTAACTGAAAAGGTAAACACCATTTAAAATAACTTCGAAGTGTCAAATATAATTAACATAAATATGTGCCTGGAAGTTTTACATTGAAATTTAACTTTCATATCTGCATGAGAAATTTGTGAAGTCCAAGTGAATAGTGTTTCTCCTCTAATGGAAGAGAAACTGTTCAATAAATCTAAATAAGAACAGTTTGTTATTATGAATACATACTGTTTTCCTTTTATTTCCATTAATATTGGAACTAACTGATATATGAAAAACTGTAGTAATATGTCTATTGATTTTTACCCTTTGATTCAAGACTATATTAAAATAATAGCTTTTAAATAATATTTACAACTACATTACATTTCAACCTAAATGTTTCTTATATGTTGGAAAATACAATTTTAAGTATAACCTAACACTTTTGTTACATATATGAGGAACCTAAATTTTATATATGGTCCATATATATATATAAACTAACTTTTATATCATTTTTTGATCTTTGCATTTTGTAGAGCTGCAGATTTTGAAAGCAGAGTGCTCAGGGACTATTTCTTTGCATAAATTCATTTTGTGTAAATCATTGTTTTCTTACTTAATAATTAGAATGACCTTGAGAAAAGTGAGATATTGCTCTCGGCTAATGGAGAAGTTTGGGACTGAAAATTTAAGCAAGAATATTTACAACTAACCCATGGCAAAAGTGCCAAAAACATTAGTGTGATTGGCAAATGAGGCTCCTGCTTGGATCCCCAGCGCCCGAGGCCTCACGTGCCCCTGCTTATAAACACTTCCCCCCCCAAAATATGTTCATCAGTCAGTTACATGTTCAGGAGGTCTTCGCCGTTGTTTATACTGAGGCTGACTCAATTTGGACACAATATCTCGGTTTATCCTAAGAAAAAAACCTTACTTGGATCAAATAAAAATCTGTTGTATGTAGTACAGCATGGAGCTCATAACATAATTTACTTTATAAAATGTGGTTTGTTAGGAGTATAATTTTTACGTTTATGAATTCATAAATGAGTGGCAGTTCTATTTTTCATTACCGAGAATATGATGTGAAAATGTAGTATTGCTTCCATTTATATCATCTTAATTTTATTAAGAAAAACAAGTCTATGATATTAAATAATCATATTAGAATTAACAGTGTGATTTGAAATTTACAGCATCAGGCTAACATGTATTTTATTTCTTAGTGTATTTAAATTTTTTTTTTTGATAGTGAACAGAGGTATCAAAGCAAAGGTAGTGTAGCTCAGACTGTGTGCTGGGAATCTGCAAAGTTGGATAATTGATATTGTTAGTCTGTTACTTGTAGAATACCTCTACGGTGTGATTTGAGATACTCAGGAAGTGCTGTATTGGTGATTTGTCCAAATGGAAGAGTAACACAGTTACTGCAAAGGGTATGGTAGAACATGTCTCTCTGTTTATGACCTTAGATTATCTGGCTCTTTCTGGAAAGGAGGACTGTTTCAATTGAAGAAGAGTACTAAGAATTAGCACTTAAATAGGGCACACATCTATGTAGGCAGAACTAGATTGGCCTTTGTTTAGAATGTTACTGCATCCTAAAGTGACTAGATTGACTTTCACTATCTGGCGGTCATGTTTGTTATCATCTCACTTAAAGTAAGGCTATGTTATGTACCCAAAATTCATCGTGAAGCCTAAGGTGATATTTCACTGCTGTTTCAGAGCAGCTGAAACCGACGTATCAAGAGAAATATGCTATGCATGTTAAGATACTGTGGACAGAGAAAAAAGTGTGTGGTCTCAAATATAAGCGCCAAATTACAAGTCTCAGAAGGAATTGCACACACTGAGATGTGATGGAGCTTTTCATATTAGCAGCTCTGTGTTCCTGTGCTCCAGGTATGGAGCCAAGAGAATTGTTTACTAAACAATGGCAGATGATTCTCCTTTGAGAGGTTGGAGAGTTCTAAATAACATCCCCAATCTTATCCTATAGCATTACCCAGCAGCTAAAAATTACCAGGTACGTTTAACTGGTCATATTTTACTAACTTGTATTCTTTATTCAATTTGGGGATTATGAAGTCTTCATGCTTTTCCTCCTGCTTCCTATAACTCTCCTTTGACCACCTCTTCTTTGTGCTTTTCTGCCTTGGAGCAGGCACACTCAAGAGGTGAAACTCACATAGGTTCATTACAGGCCTTCTAGAAGTGCGAAGGGGAGCAACCATTTGTTGAATGCGTTCTGTGACCCAAGCACACACTTCATTCAGTCTTCACAATAATCTTAGAAGGTAGGTGCTGTTGTTCCCATTTTACAAGCAAGGAAACTGAGGTCCAGAGAAGTTAAGTACCCAGTCCAAATGAAGGACCATCTGAAGTCCTATCCCTTATTTTTTCTCATTATTGCATGCTAAAGTGTTTAGTTATCCCAGTTGACTTCTAGTATAGAAAACAGAATTGAAAGGTAGGTTGGAACATCTGTTGAGTTAATACTTTGAAGGCAGAGGTAGCATTTTGCCCTCTCCATGGAGCCAACTCCCATAGCAGTGTTATCTGTAATGCTGCCGGCAAATATCTGTACGTTGGTGAGAATGAGAACTGACTAGCGAAGAGGGTATCCAGGGAAAACTTTGGAAGGTGGTGATGTGATGTTGCTACGAGCACGCTTCTGAAAGTGGGTAAAAAACTGCATCAGTACCACCTGGGTGCTTACTAACAACGCAGCTTCCTGTGCCCCGATGTTGATTGACCAGGTCAGAATCTCTGGAGGTGTGGCCCAGGCATCTTCACTTCTAAGAAGTAACTTCTGGTGCTTCTGAAGCATACTGTCTTCTGAGGCTTATTGCTTTCATGTATGAAGCATGTATGAACCTGAGAGCACCTATACTTTGAAACTCCACGAGCTTGTCCACAAAGTCTGTTTTTCTCTGGAGAATTGTCTTCGCTTTCAAAGTGTCCGTTTAATACCACCAGTCGCCTGCATTTTGGTGCTCAGATACCCGAAGACATAATTAAGGCAATTTCTTCTTTAAAAGCTTACTTTAAAAGCTCACTGCACAGTATCTCATACAATTATATGGCTTGTTTATTTGTTGGTCCTTTTTCAAATACAAAGTGAAATGTTACCCTGAACAGCATCATAGTAAACTATAAAAATTATCTTTTGTGAAAAATGAAGTTAGGGCATACATCTGGGAATCCAACAAACTCTAAACTGCCTGTGTACAAAAATGTTTTTTAAGTTTGGAAACTGATAGCTGCCTGAAGGTCGCATATTTAAGGTCAGTTTCCCTGTTTCTTTTGTTTTGGCCCTGTGGCAAAGCAAGGAAAGACTTCCTATGGAAAAAAAAGGAAAGAAGGAAAAGAAAACCCAATATTGGCCCTCCAGTAACAAAGGAATAATAAAGATTGAGCCTAGAATTTCTTATCGTTCAGATATACTGTTCATTTGGATAAATTAGCATACAATATATTTCAGATTGAAAGATCAGTGAATGTTGACCCATATCTTGAGACATAAGCCAAAAAAGGTAGTACCTTTAATGAAAGAAAACAAAATATTTAAATAAAGTGTTTAAAATTAAAAGTGAAGCATTGTTTTGTATAACAGCCTGAGTACCTCTGTGCAGGACATTTCTCTGAAGAGGCTAAAATGCCAGCTATATTTTTGTATCCATTTTCTCACCAACTTCTGGCCTCAGTAAAGGAAGTCAGCATATTTTGTCTCCTTGAAGATACCATCTATCTTAGAATTTTTCCACGTTCCTCCTTCCTAGTTTTTGCTGAAAGAACTGAGGTAAGAGAGTTAATAAATAATAGACTAATAAAAACAGTTCTGGTAAACATTTATTGAGCAGTTACAGTGTGCCAGGCACCATGTTAAAGAGTTTATGTAGATTATTTCCTTTAATTCTGAAACAGCCCTATGAGTATTATTATTATCCTCACTTTACAGATGAGAAAAATCAACAACCAATGCAGCTAATATTTATCGAGCATTTTCTATGTGCTGGGTACTATACTATGCTATCCCCTATGTTATCTTAATCTTCAAAGTATTCTATTTGTGGTATATGGGTATTTATTTTTATTTCACACATGAGGGGATTGAAGTTGAGAGATGAAGTGGCTAATTCAAAGTGACATTAACTGGCAGATATTAGAGTTTCCATGGCCTCTTGATTCCCCATTCTACTTGATATTTGTCCTAAGCTGCAAGTAAAAAATCTTCCCATCTTGTTTATTCTTTCCATGTTTATACACCAAAGAAAAGACTAGTAATGTCTCATACATCCAGTGATCCATTTTAAGGAAACATACTCTTTTCCAGGGGACAACACTAACCTTGGAAAGATATCTTAGGATGCTTTAAAAAAAAAAACCCACAACAAAAACATGCATTATAAGGTAGTGGTTGAGAGCATGTGCTTGAATTAGACTTCGGTTTAGGTCCTGCTTTACTAGCTGTGTGACTTCGGAAAACTGATCTCTCTGGCTCAGTTTCGTCGTCAGTAAAATGAAGATAATGGTAGCATTTTTGTGTACCTAGTTAGCTCTCAGTGAAAGGTATTAGTGGTGGGTGTTGTTGATGTTATTCCTCCATTTAAATCCTTAAAAAGGTTTGTTTTTGCAATTCTTTAGTTGTTTGCTTATTTTATTTCTCAGCCCAGCCCTCAGCAGAAGGGTTAAATTAAAGTAAGAAGGCTAGACACCATGAAATAAGAGAATTACCATTAAAGAAAGAGAGCCATAAAACTGTCTTTAAACAAACAAATAATGGCTGCTTGTAATAATAACGTTAAGTCAATTAAAAAAATGGAAATGTTCTCTAGTCTTTAAGGAGACAATAAAGTATATTTTAGTGGTGTATTTTAGAAGATTCTCATTAATTAATCAAATAAATGTTTGTTGCTTGAAGTTAAATCAGTTTAAATTATCTGGAAAGTTTTCTTTCCTAAAATATCCCGTTTCACCACAGTGCTAGATAAATGAGTTGTTACCCAAACCCTATAATGCTTTAAGTTTATTAGGGGTGACAGATGCAAAATGCTATGAGGGTCGTACATGTAACCACATAATGTAGTGAGTTGAGCTTATCGTAGCTGAATTTGAGACAGCATGTCCCCACCTAAAGTTGGCGTTTAAACACATTGTGCTGGCCAAACAGATGTGACTGGAGCCAGCATTCAGCCCAAAGTTCGTGACCCCTGGAATGGATTGCGTTCGAGGCCCTTAGTGCTCACTAGCTGTGTGCGTGTTCACCTTGTGGCATCTGCCCCATTACCTGAAATAGTCTAAGTACCTTGGGAGTCAAGACTAAGCCTTAGACCTCTTTATGCCCCCCTTTCCTGCCCAGTGCCTGCATTAAATGGTTCTGCAACTCTTGCTTATGACAGAGGGTGTGTTTATTGGAAAGAAAACCATATCCATGAACTCCACCAAACAACATCCATGAAATTGTTTCACTGATACGCATAAAAAGACAATGATGTTAGTATGTTTGGTGAAAATGTTCAAGAAACGAAAAGGTAATACTAGAGCCTAAAGGAGATTGTGTCTGCTGTCTATCCTACTTACCTGGGGGCAATGTAATCTAAGTGGAAAGACCATGGAATCAAAGAGATACAGATTTTAATTCCAACTTCATCATGTCCTTGTGCCTTTAGGAAAATTATTCATTCTCTACTTCCTCCTACTTCTGGAGATCCCCGTATTTTCTAGCAAGCTCAGTAAGAAACGCATTAAAAATGCATATTAGTTGAGGTAGATCCAAGATCTAGTTGTGAAATGGCCCTTCAGAACAACAAGTCTGTCATACTGCCTGAACAAGTGAGGCAGTAATCCTAATTCCAATAAACAACTCCTTCTCTTTTTTTTTTTCTTTTCCTTATTTTAAATGAAATAGAACTAATGCCAGAGTCTACTTTAACTTAGGTTTTATACTTTAACAATGTTCCCCCAAAGCTTCAGCATATGATAAAATAAATCGTTGAAGTGTTCGATTCTTTTTCTGAGTGTAACCTTTCATTTTCATTGATGTCTGCAGGTTCCTAGTGAATACTGTAGTTTTAATTCCATTTTATCTGAGTTACTTAAATTATAATACTCACTGTATTCTCTGAATCATTGGTTCCCAGATACCTGAGTTTAAAAAATCAAATCAAATAAATCAAGTGACAGGGGTACTGTTTTAGGCACTGGAAAGAGCATGAATCTCATAGGCAAGACAGAGAATGAAATCAGTGAGTACAGTGTAGAGGGATGCATTGGGTCAGGGAAGACTTTAATGTCCTGGTCTAATTATGGAAATTCCCAGATGAACAAAGGAAAACGCTAGCTGAATTTGACTTGGCTGGCAGTAGACTCTATTGCTGAATTATTTGAGTGGTGGTCCCCAATCTTGAACCCCAATATTTGCATTTTCTCCTTGAAATGATTTAGCTCAACCATTTCATTTTAACAGATAAAATAATTGAGTCCCTGATGCGTTAAGTGACTTTTCCATGTTTACACAGCCAGTTAGTGGCAGAGGAAATATCTAGATTCCAGATCACTGTTGTACTTTGCTTCACTAACATACAATTTCCATGACCACAGGGACCTTGTATGGTTTGCTCACCACTGTATCTCTCTTTGGTGCTAATAGTAGGCACTAAATAAATATCTGTTGAATGAATGATTGATTTCTCTCTTGAGATTTCACAGCCTAAAAATCTTTTTGCTTTCCCTCACCTAATGATGTCTTTCTCTTGGCACAGAAAACTGATGAAAAGTTGGGTAGTATTCCTGTAGCTCTTTTTCAGTTTCTGGTTTACTGATATACAGATCTAATTTATGAATCTTTTCATTATAATCTTTGTCGCTGTTTTCATAAATGTGTAAATCAAGATATTCTTCATGTGCATTTAAATATCACTGATATTTGTCCTCTCTTTGCAAGAATGGATTTTGATAACAGCCAGAAGTACAGCAGTTTTCTGCTTCCTACAGTAAACATTTGTTTTGTGTCCATCGTGTTTTCAAGAATGTTTGGTTCATCTTAGTCCCTGATGTGTGTGTCCTCCAGGGAAACATGATGGCCTTATTTTAAAGCTCAGTTGAATTAACATCATCTTCATTTAAATTAGAAAATTTGCAAGTAATTACAGAACTAAATTACCTTTTACTCTATGAAATTAATTAATGTTTAAGATATAACTTGAAGGATGGCACTATGTTATTCTTGTGGTTATTTATGAAGATACAGTCATAAAATCATTTTATTGCCTTGTTTACTTTCTAGGCAGCACTGGAGACATTTAAGACATTCTGTGTGATAGACTTCATATTTTTACCAGTTAGATTGTTCTGTTCAATTAATACTATTCCATTATTTTCCATGATGTCTTCTTGAAGTGAATTGTTTACAGTTACCTGTTTATTATACAGGAAAGTTTAAACCTCTCAGAGTGTCCTTGATGATTTTCCTCTGTTCATTCTATATGTTTACCTTTTGCCCATTCTCATCCTGCCTCCTCTAAAAAGGCCAGAACTTCCCATTTCTGCTTATCAATTGCTCTTCCCTACCTATATTCTACACACATACTATTAATATTTTAGTATGCATTTAATTACCCAATCATTTCTGAAGTACAATGCACTGTGCTGACATGGAGGTGACACCCATATTTAATAGTCTCAGAACTGTGCCATTCTCAAAATATAAACTTTGGAATATAAAGAAAATAAAATCTATTTCAAAGTGGAACTTTGGAATAAGTACCAAACTATCAAGAGTATTTATCTTGGGGTGGGATGTTGATTATAAGGTCCTACCCCTATTATCTATAATGGTAAAAATTTAATAATACATTACTTTCATAATCAGAAGATTTAAAAATAAGATGTTTCCTGGTACCTACATCAAGAAATCCCTTGTCCTATATCTGAGTGCATAATATGTACAGGGAATGGGGCTATACATGTCAGGGCCGTATTTTTTCAAATATTTTAGATCATGACATAATAAGAAATACATTTCACATCACGTTGCATATTACACACACATACACATACAAAACTGAAAAAGATATTTCATAAAACAATACCCTTTTTAGCTATGGGTAATGTACACTAATATTTTCGAATCTTGTTTTTTTAAAAAAAAAAAAACACGAAATTCCGGTCTTGATTTCTAAATTGATTTTACAGTCCATCTACAAAGTCATGATCCACAGTTTGTGTTAGGGATACACAGATAAATCCTCTTTAGTCCTGATTTACAGTTTGTGTATTCTAATGGGAAGCGTAAAACATGAAGACAAAGGACTTTCCTGAGGTATACCACATACTGTAAACGCTGTAAGGTAGCATTTCCCAAAGGTCCAGCATTTATGAACCACAGCCACACTTTCCACCTCATCTATGTACCACCATCTAGTTTTATTTACTTAATATTTTTCTATCAATCAACTTTAAAAAGACTGAAATTTTGTATTACATGGCCTTGTCCTATGTGAAACCATGAGTTAGATGCTCCAGTTGTTTTTTCTAATACCTAAATACATAAGTAATTGTATAAATATTAAAGTAAAAAAGATTTTATGTACCACCAGCAGACCTCACACTCCTTGGTAAACAGTTAAAAGTGAAGCACGTAATAGGGGTTTGGGAAACTAAGTCTGGATTTACAGAGAAGGTAGCATTTGGGGTGGGCCTTGAAGATTGGAGAGGTCACAAAGGAGACCATCCCCTGTGGATAGAGCATCGTGAACAAATGCGCAGTGAATAAAAAGTTGGTTGGGGAATAGCAAAATAGAAAGTTTAGCTACAGCATTGAACACAGGTGGGGATTTGTAGGAAGTAAGAAAGGAAAGGTAGACGAAACTTAAAGGACCGTGAATGCCAAAGAGGTGGGTCTTAATGTCATAGGCAATTAGAAGCTATTAAAGGTATATGAACAATGGGGTGATATAATGAAACCTATACTTAGGGAACATTATCCTAGCAGTAGTGTGGGAAAGAAACTGGAAAAAAAGGACTGATGTGAGTTATAATGTAATAAAAAAATTGTTCTTAAATTAGATGTAGATCTTATGTCTTTCATTAGATCAAATAAGCAACCTGCCAGACAGTCAAGAATTGCAGGGGGGTACAATGCAGGGGAAGAAAAATACCACCAGACCACCATATCCATTCACTGTTTGACTTTCAGCAAACCGTTTACTCATCCTCTATTTCTTCTTTCAAATGGGGTGAATAATACCTATCCTTCCTCATAGACCTGCTGAGAAAATCAAATGAAAAAAGTCTGAAAACGTTATGCAAATAAATGTAAAGTACTTTCTTATTGTATTTGAGCTTTTTGAGACAAAAAAGTGACCCGATGATAATTATGTTTTAGGAGGTGACTCTGGCCAATGGCATATAAAACAGCTCAGAGGAGAAAGAGTGGTAAGGGAAAGCATTTAGGACACTATGGCAGCAGGCTATAGAAGTCCTAATTAAGGTTGAACTAGAGTTGTGGAATTAGGAATGAAGAAAAGAGGGCAGATGCAAGAGACATCACTGAGGAAGAATCAACAAGTCTTGGCAGTTCGGCTGTAAGGACAGGCGGTTGGGGGCATGCAGTGACGGGAGGGGTGAGGGGAAATCCTAGGTGGTTCCAGGGTTTCCATTTGAGTAAAAGGTGTCCCATTAACAGAAAGGAAAATTGAAAGGAGGAATGGGTTTTGCAGGGAAGATACTGAGTTTTAAGGTATCAACAAAGTGCCCAAGTAATATTGTTGAGCAGGCAGCTGGAATTTGGGGACTGAAGCTTAAGAATGAGGTTATAGCTGAATATGTAAACATAAGTCATCCTTGAAGTGATGATAATTTAAGCCTGTGTACTTCAAACTTTAGCCTTTTGAGTGCTACTTAAAAGCTTTTTGCCATACTTAACCAATACTTATACTCTTACTTAATATTTAAAAATCTGTTTTAAATTAACTCACTTTTTAAAAGCATAGCCCATTCTAAGGGACTTCCCTGGTGGCGCAATGGTTAAGAATCCGCCTGCCAATGCAGGGGACACGGGTTCGAGCCCTGGCCCAGGAAGATCCCACATGCCGCAGAGCAACTAAACCCGTGCACCACAACTACTGAGCCTGCGCTTTAGAGCCCATGAGCCACAACTACTGAGCCTGTGTGCCACAATTACTGAAGCCCACATGCCTAGAGCCCGTGCTCCACAACAAGAGAAGCCACCGCAATGAGAAGCCTGTGCACGACAACGAAGAGTAGCCCCCGCTCGCCGCAACTAGAGAAAGCCCGCACGCAGCAACGAAGACCCAAGGCAGCCAAAAACTAAATTAATTAATTAAAAATAGATAAATAAAAGCATAGCCCATTCTAAATAATAATATCTGTGAAATCTGTGAGTTTGATGTGATGGCTATAGTTTTTTAAAATACCCATGAAAATAAATGCATAATTACCATATTTCATGATTGTAAGATGCACATCTTTTCACAATTTAACATTTCTGAAATTAGGGTGTTTTACAGTTGATGGCATCTTACAAACTCCGCTGGCCAGACAGTGGTGGAGATATACTTGTCATTGTCAGTACATGAGCCAATTTGGCATGCGTGAAAAACTGCAGTCTCTCAACGTTTCAGTCAACAAACCATTTAAAGATCTTTAGAGAAAAGAATATAAGTTTTAACTGTTGTCTGAGAACCTGACTTTCTGGTACAAAGAAGAAAGCATGGAGACTTGCAGAATGAGTATCAGCACCATGGAAGACAATCCCAGAGAGAGTAGTTAAGACACTTATGAAATGTCACATCCCTGATGCTCCTGATGGCTCCAAGGATATCAATGACCATGAGCTGAAAAGTGGTTCAGAAGAGTTGGACACTGATTGTGAGAACATTTTAGGAAAACCTTCACCCATTTGTTTTGCTTAAATCTCCCTCTGTGTATGCACAGGAGTGATGTATAAAAAAAACTCTCTAAGTGAGAAATCTGAAAGATCTTTTGAATAAGTATAAAATTAAAATTTTAAGTGATAAGAAAGCATTGTGTCATAATTTAATTGGCAGCCGCTTTCTAAGTAGTGTATTTTAAATGGTGCATCTTACGGTGGATGCCGTCCAAGGTTAGATTAAACAAAGTATCCAAATAAAAAAATGTCAGTTCATGTTCCACTTAAAGTCATCTCATAAATACTACTTTATGGAAGCACATTTAAGCCAGGGGAATAAATAAGATCACCAAGAGAATATTTATACAGAAGAAAAGAGCCTTAGGACGCTGAGGAAAGTCTGCATTTCATGGGAGAAAGAGGAGTCAGGGTGTGCCAAGAGGGTGAGTGGATGACTCTTGGCAGTGCAGCGTCATGGAAGCTTTAGAAGGAGAGGTTTTTTTTTTTCAAGAAAGAGAAGTAACTGAGAAAAATCCAGTACTTCAGAAGACCTGGAGAGCATTCAAAAAGATAGGAAGTGGTGGCTTTGAGGAGTCAGAGAGCATGAATAGTGGGGCAGTTGGTCCTAGACTTCTCTTTTTAAGAAAAAGTGAGTAGAGAAATAAAAAGGGGAGGACTGATAAGGATCAAAGTTAATTTTTGTTCCCTTAAGCCTGAGAGCCCCGGGCATGTCTTGGGAACTTTTGGGAACAAGAGGTAGGAACTGGTAGAGACGTAGTGATGCCAATACGAAGGAAAGTAACTGCCCATTTCAGGACCTGAAGACGTGCAAAGGGGTGGAATCAACAGCACACATTGAAGAGGTAACCTTAAACGCTTCCTCAGAAGCAGGGGTGAAGGAAAAGGGAGGTAGAGTGGATTTTGAATAATGTTGAGTTCCAAAGGAGAGAGCTTCAGAAGGTTCATCATGATCCCAAACAAGGGACCCCGTTACACCCTGACAGTGAAGGACAGGGTCAAGGGCTTAGAAGGAGGTGGGAAAGGCTCAGAATAGTTGCTGTAGGAAATGTCAAGGGGACTCAGCACGAGTTGAGTCGGAAGTGGCTGAGTTACCATGAGTGCCCAGCTGAGGTCTGGGCGCACGAATTTGGAGCGGGCGCACTAGTGTGGTCTCGCAGGTCTCCCCAGGATTGCTTGGCAGACAGGAGTAGGAGCCAAGAAAGCAAACAGTGGAAAGTCGCCGCCTGTTGAGAGCTGGCAGAGTAGGAATGACAGGAGGACAAAGAGGAGCGATGGTAGGGTAGTAGTGAGTGCAAAGTTGAAACGGCTGACCGTGGGAGGTAGGCCAGATGGGGAGGCAGTGGGAGGCCAAATCAGGGTGATGGACAGGAAGAAAAGGGGGGCCCTGGGTGATTGACACTCACAGTGTACACAGAGAACCAGGAGGCCAGAGAAGGAATGTGAGAATCCAGTTGGCTGAATGGAGATTTTGAGAACTTCAAGAGATTTTAAAAGTAGAAGACTTAGCAATAGTTATGTACCAGAATTATAAACGTACATGTCTCCTTAGAGGGCAGTTTATAGCCTGGTGGTTAATAGCAGTAGATTTGGATTTAAATCCAAGCCCAGCTAGCATTTACACACTCACTGTATGACCGCTTGGACATAAAATTTCCTTCCCCACACCCACTCTGCTTTGTTTCTTGGATGACAGACTCTGTGTGGACCACACCAATGGGCTCCCTTGCCCTCTGGGTTCCAATTAGGTTCACCCAGTGGGGAGCACTGGCAGGACACAGAACACAGGGAGGAGAGTACGGTTGGGGTATGGATTCTGCCAGCTCTCTTCCTGTGGTATTGCACTGAACTGGCTGCATCTGTCTCCAAGGCCGTTTCTTTCAGAGTCCTGGTAACCACTTCCTGCCCTCCCACTTTAAGCCTAGCGGTGGTAACTTGCCCACTGTTAGCTTGTCCCAGGCTAATGTGCCAGGTCTTTTGGATTCCCACACCTTTTAAATAGTCTCTTTATTAAAGACTGCTTAAATTACCTAATTTGATTATGTGGTCTATTTTCTGTTGGGACTCTGATCAAATCACCGTGGGCAAGTTACTTAGGCTTTCAGCCTCACTTTTCTAATCTGCAAGATTGAGATAATAGTAGTACCCACTTCATAGGTTTAGTAGAAGGATTAGATGTGATAATGTAAAATCCTTACACAATGCAGGACATATAGTAAGCCCTTAATAAATGATGATGATGTAGGATAGACTCTGGAATTTCCATTTATCCATGTATAGATTTATGGAGATCTATAGATCAGGGACAGAATGTTTATATTAGCAGGTAGCATTTCCTGCCCATCAGTGGCAGAATTGAAGGGGCAGATTGGAGAAGGAGAAACTCTCCAAACTCCCTCCTCCCAAAGGCATTTTAGATTGATGGATCACAACTTAATTTGTGGGAAGAAGAAGTGAAATATGCAAAATACTCACCACTACAATTGGAATATCTTTAACATACAGTCTAAGTAAAGAATAGTGTGCTTGATGTGCAAGTGCAGCGTCAAGACAATTTCTCTGACCCTCTCCTCCTTGACACACCTTTCGTAGTCCCTGGAAATTGTAGAGCCGTCACTGGTCCTCTTGATTGTGGAGGCTTCTCTGGTTTTCCTGATTATACGGCTAATTGAAACCATTGAACGCATGGCTGTGCCTTTTAGGTGGCACAAAAGTAGTGGTTTTTAAAACTGGGTTCAAGAACGACTTTGGTGGAGGAGCAGCTCTGAAACTCTTACCTTCTTTCATTTGTTGTGACTGACTTAACAAGGCAATGCTTAGACTTGGTTAAGTGTTCCGAATTATTAATCCATAATAGCAATGCTGTCTTCTACTTGGTTAGAGCCAAGTAATTTGAAAGTGTTTTTAGTCACATTTCAAAAGTGGAGACGTCGTCATGTTGTAAACATGAATCCTCTGTGAGGCCGACCACCAGGAAGCCACCATCATGCACCAGACTTTGAAGGACACCAGTGAGTATATCTGTCTTATTTATAACAACCTCCAGGAAAATAAAGACTGCAAACCTCCATCAACTCAAGTTGACCACTGACCGTGATACTCAGGAAGGGAGGCATTTTTGCTGATACATGTATTCACACATATTCACGTGTATTCACTGGAGCACTTCTGTAAACTTCACAAATCGTTTAAATGGTCACATTTCATGTCCTATATGCATGTAGGCATCTTACAGAGATAAAGCCGGAAAGGGGTCATAGTAAAAGGGCAAGCAGTGATCAAGGGCAGGCTTCCCATGGCTCAGCTGGTGCTTTCATGATTCTCTTGTGCTTTTTGGCCCTGGGTGCTGCTGACAACAGCAGAGGATGCTTGTGGCTGTGCTCACCTGGGCACCATATGGGGTTTTAAACCCGGGGTAACAACTTCCGTTTGCTAAGTCTTGTTATTCACTCTCTCAGGTCCCTAAATTTGCTTTCGAAAACCCCCAAATCCGGACGCCCTTTCTGCATGGGATATATTTATGTGTATATCTGCTTTATCAGGAATGTGGTTGCATTCAGGTCTGTTGTCCTAAGCGCCTTTGTTGGTAGCTGCATTCCATGCAGTTTGGTCTTTCAGCCCCACGTATTTACTAACTATTCAAATGCCTTGTGGTATTCACACACAGATTATGTAAAATAAAAAAAAATACATTATTAAGGCAGTGGATGCTGTGAATGGATTATTACAATTTGCCTATCATGGTAATGGCACCTGTTAGAGGTGTGATACAAAAGGCAGTGACAGGCAGTGTAATTTAGTAATTGTGGCCATTGTACTGTATGGCTGATCAGTTCACCAGGCAAGTACAAAGGAAGCAGTGTTATAGCAGAGCAGGGGTGGGTATGCTTAATAGAGAGAGCTAGTTGTGTACTGAAAGAGACTTTTGGTGGAGGGCTAACTCCCAGGGGGCAACTTCGAATGAGTTGAAAAGAATGAACAAAAGTACAAAAATGGTACAGGTTTTCCTATTTCAGCTCTTAAAGTGACAGACGAGTTATGTTGGTGCACGTTGCCAGCACTTTCTCCTACTGCCAGAGTAGCTTTTTTTTCAAAATACTACAAGTTGCCTTGTCATATGGCAGTCACATCTAATGTACCCTTTTCTTCTCCTATATGTAAAACATTCTGTGTCAAAGTTCAGATCTAACTGGCGTAGGGGGGCAAATGCACTGAAGTTTGAGAAAACCATTTGTTTACAGTCTACAACAGTATTTAAAGAGCACGTAACTGCAGATTCAGAAAAGATATAAGTTTATAAATCCTCTTCCTCTATTAATTTCCCTGCTCTCCTTAGCATTATTTTAATATCATGGGTGGTTTTGCTACTAGTCTGAAAATTCTAGCGTACTACCAGTCAGTGTAATTCAGGCTGAACTTGGGCATCAGAATGGGTTACAGAAATTAATAGGAAGAATTTATAAAGTATATTTTTCTCCTTACCTCAAGAACTCATGAAGTCAAGCCGTTTCTCATGGCTTTACTGAGAAATACTTGAGAGGAGAATGAGGGAAAGCACAATAAAAAGGACCAAATATGCCAAGATGACTTTTGTATCTCAAAATAGTATGTCCTGTGTTCCCTGATGTCAGATGGACCACCATGCATCACTCCCCTGTGATGTCAGGCAGAGTATACCTGTGATGTCAGGTAGAGTATAGAATGTGCCTTTGGAAATAGCAGCTTCCTCCACCTGTCTCTTAACTTGCTTTATTGTCCCTGTTCAAACTGTGATTGACAACAAACTGAGCTTTTCGCAGGGTGGATATTGAATACTTTTTATGGGCCAGGCAATGTACCAAGCTCTTTATAAGCATTTCCACATTTAATGTTTGCACCAGTCTTTGGAGTATAGGTAGAATTACTATCCCCACCGAACAGATAAGGAAACAGAGCCTCAGGGAGGTTCCATAGCGTCCTTCTATGCAGTGAGTTGGGATGATGTATTCACATTCTCTCCGTGTTTATATATGTATTTATATATCTCTAGAGAGGGAGACAGATATGTAGAAAAACAGTACACTTAGTTCTAAGTATCCATGTTATATTTGTAGTGATGGTTGACAGGGTTTTGAAAATAGAATTGCGAAAAATTAGTCATAAGATTCCAGAATCTTATCATGGAATAAAATATGAGCATTTTGTCCCACAATCATTTTAGTAGCACGGGCTACATGACCTAAGTCCCTTATTAAAGGTGGATCAACTTGTAGAATATATAATGCTACTGGGAGCCAGCCCAGTTTTAATAAAGGGCCACACAGAAGAAAATGTATGCTACAAAATGTCGATTCACATCTCAACTTGTATAAATAGTGTTGCAGACAGTACTAGACATGTGTGAATGGGTGAGGTATGCCACTGTTCTGAATCACTCATGCAAGGGCTTTGGCCATCAGCCTGATGCAACGGGCGTGCCACTTAAGAGGGTGCCAGCTGAATAGATGGAGTTGTATGATATTTAAAACATGATTTTGTACTTGTGCTGCATAGAACAGCGATTACAGCTTGTTACTTTTCTTTGCGCCAGTTTTGACATCTGAACATTTTTAACTGAAAAAGAATGTCATTTTCATGAAAGAACTTCCTGTACAATAAAGTTAGCATTTATAGTCATCCTAACATATGAAATGATTTGATAAGCTTGAATATTCTAATAGGCAGAAGTTTCCTTTTTCTGCTTCCTAGAAATCATTCCAAAGTTTGCAGAGTAGCCATGGGGAAAGATATGGGGGTTTATTTCTGGCATCAAGTTGTACAAAGAAACAACAAAGTTACGGATTTTGGGGGGAGGGTGCTTGTGTCACGCGCCCTCCTCCGCCTCTGCATCATAATTCAGTAACTATGGAAAGAATTAGCCTACTGACAGAGTGCATGTAAACAGTATTCTACAACTGTAATCTAGCACTCAAGCAGAGAAAGCATTGGGTGTTTTGGACAGACAGAAGCAGAATCAGGTATCAATATTCTCTAGTTTAAAGACTGCACTTACGTTTGATAAAACCACCTGGGTTTCCTCAGCGGCTGAGGTCAGGGATGGTGGCCGCAGACCCGTGTGCCCATCAGACTGCTAGAGTCAAGTCCTCTGTTTGTGTACAGTGTATAAATGGGAATGTGGGTAAACACTGCCCTCTCCAACCGCATGATTACGTCGATTGCTGAAAAAACCCAGAAATGCACCAAAATATCACAGGGAAGCTATTTCTAACACGACTTTGCTCTTTATGGCTAAGTGGCAGCCACTGTTTTTTTTTTTTTTCTTCTAAATTATGTGTTCTTGTTTCAAGCATTTAGATGATGCAAAACAGATTTTTGTGGCAACATTCTTTTTCGCAGCCAAAAAAGCATTCAAGGAAGAGCTGTACTCCGCCCAAGTTGCTATTTATTCTCGACCTTTTGTGTTATCGGCGTAAACTCATTTCATTTAAAAAAGAGAAATAACCTACTTTGGATTGTTTTTTAGAACTGCTAATAATGCCAGTAAAATATCTAACAATGATGGGAAGTGGAAGTCTTTAAATGATCAGTCAGAAAGGAAGACGAATAAATGAACATAATAGGTGCAAAAAATAATAACCTTTCTCTTTATGGTTTTTCAGAATGCTCAGAATAAAGCAGATTCTTTCCAACAGAGACCTACTAATTCTTCATCCATAAAAAAAAAGGGTAACTTTGTGATTGCCTATGACCTCTAATCTCAAAAACAAGTAATAGTTTTATTATCAGTCTTTTAACATCCACTTCCTTATCTCTCTGTCCTCCTCTCCATTTTTTTCTTTTCTCTGTCTCTGCTGCTTTTCTCTGGATCCCTCCCCCTCCTCTCGCCAATCTCCTTAGAAACAATTGCGGTTAGCAGAGTCGGAAGTCAAAACAGTTATTCTCATAGCCATGGTAAAAAAGACCAAAGTAAACAAATTCACAATTTCTCATTTCCAACATCTCCATTTTGCACGTCCTATTATTATGGCACTTAGTTTTAGGGTAACCACTGGTGATTTAGTTGTCTAAAAATGGCCAGTGGTTTTTTAGCAGCAAACATGTTTTATTCTTTCACGGACCTTGAAATTTAAACTCAGAAATTCCACATCCATACACTTAGCTTGTCCTAGCACCATCCATTTATATATGTAGGTTCCTGTTTTTCATTTGTTTGTCTGACCTTCTTAGGCTTTAGATTTAGGATCTGAGTAGGCTATCATATGTTTCAATGGGCCCTGATGCCCATTGATGAATATCTCTTTTAACAGGTATTATAGTCAGTTGTTGCAAGAATACTTCAGTTACATCAAATTTGTTGGAAATTATTACCTTTCTGTTTCTGGTGTTTCTAAATTCGTTTAACACATTTAATACTTGTCATGTACCTACCGTCGCAATAGTTACTGTGAAAACCTCAGAGGAGTATATTTTCGCAAGAGTCTATAACACAGGAGAAAGAAAGTTAAACAATATCAGACTAAAAACTGGGATGGAAACTGGCACAGAGACTAGAAAAGAATATGACTAAGGGGAAGGAATTGGAAAGAATATCAAGGGAAAAGGACCTAGCTCTAACTGTTACACATTAATGAAGAGGAAAAAAGAAAGTTAATAAACTTTGATGAAGGAGAACCTGTAACGTGGTATGTTAAATGGAATTCTCTGAAATTCGGTATCAAAAGATACCTTTGCAGAAAATGTTGAAAATTTAATACTATTAAGTTACACTTCTTAGAGAACTAAATGTAATGAGCACATTATCTAGGGCTGCTCCCATAATTTGGATAGCTTAATTAGTAAATGCACAAATACAGCTATACTCAGAATTAGATTCCAACTGGTATAACTGAAATTATAAAAATGTATTACAAAAAAGTAGTAGGATTTTTTGAAGGTTATTTTTCCCTCAGTGTTTGAGAGGAAAGTGACTTTTAGACTTGCCTTCTTCCCTTCCCTCCAAATTCCTGAACTGTTTTAAGTGCCTCTGATGCTTTCTTACATTCTTAATGCATTGTTTTAATCAGGAGAAGGGTGTTTGTGTGTGTGTGTGTGTGTGTGTGTTACCCTTAAATTGTGCTTTGTTGGTTTTAGTAAAGTTGAAAAGCCACGTCTTTCCCATTGAAATGAAATTAAAAACCACTGCAGCTCTGATGTCATGAAAGAAAAATGAGGGGGATTTAGACAGGAAAATTGTGCAAAGAAAACTTTATGAGGCTTTTAAAGGAGCTCATACAGTGTCTTCTAACTTGAACTAAGCTGCAATTGTGTGTTCAGTGTATGTGTCTACATTGAATGTATTTTTATGAAAAGAAAGAGTAGACAAGCAACAGAAATATATATGGAAATATGAGTGGCCTGGAGCAAAAAGCAATAAATACAGTTTGTTTTTCCAGCTCCTCCAAAAAAGCTGTAATTTAGGCCATATCATTACAAAGTTTTTTTCCTTTTGAAAAAAATGACTAATTTCTAAAGCAAATCCATACTAAGAGTAGTACATGTAATAAGTTTCAGAGTATTACTTCAGGATAGTATGTACATAGGAAATATCACTTGTTGAATGTTTGAAGTCATTCAGTGAAAGACTGAAAATGTTATGTTGTAACACGTTTGATAATTATGCTTATTCAGTTCGGAGCTACTTTTATGTTTTCCTTTGAAAAGAATGATAATACCCTCTTATAAACTGAGAGCATAAAGAAGGATAGGCTGTGTTTCGTTCTGAATGGTTTAAAGGCAGGCTCTTTCCTGAGTCTTTCTTAGAACTGCAGGTAGGAAGTAGCGGTGAGTAGTAATGCATGAACCATAAGTTTTATGAGCTCTGCCGGTCTGTATGCTTCACACAGTCTGTCACTGTGTAGGGCTTTAATGCATTATAATATGTGTTCAACACGTCCTCTTAACTGGCAGCATTAACTTCCGTGCACGTCATCACTGTGTCGTGAGTTTGTTTAATCACATTGCTCCTTTATTCCAGGCTTTGTCCAGCTCTCTTACCTCCCCTCTCACCTTCAGTCATGCTCAGAACCCAGTTCCTGGCAGGGAGGGAGGTATTTATTTCAGTCACAAGCATCCATGCAGCTTTCTATAATCACTTTGCCTGTAGATTTCAACCCTATGCTTCTTCATCTTTTCTTTTCTTCAGAGTTTTATATTGAAAGGGCAAATGTGGAAGATTTTTGCTTCTAAGGAAACTGTTTTATTTGCCTTAATTATTGTGTCTGAGAACTGGTTTGTCTTTATAAAATTAAAACCTCTTTTCCCTTAGAAATGGAGGAGGGGGGAGGAGGGGAAATGAATTGCAGAGAATAACATCTGACTTATCTAAAAATAATAGTAAGGGGAATAGCTAACATTTGTCAAGCACTCACGATGGTTAGACAATGTTCTTAGTACTTTACATGTGTCAGGTCTTCACAACAACCCTCTGAAGTAGGTATCATTTTTGTCCCCATTTATAGTGAGGAAGCCGCAGAGAGTTTGGTAACTTACTGAAAGCAGCACTACTAGAAAACGGTAGAGCAGGGATTTAAACCAGCACTCTGACATCAGAATCTGAATTCTTGACCAGGAAATTATTACTTCACACACAAGTATTAAGTCATAAGAGAACAAAAATTATGTTGTGAAAGCCTGAATTTATTTCACGAGAATTGCAATGTGCATTTCCTTAAAGATGATGATTTATAGTTTTCTTCCTTTTTATAGATTTAATGTGTATAGGGATTGAAGGGCCAAACCTTAATGTTAGGGTGCTATTTAAGTGTAGATTTCTAGTTGTCATGATGCAATATTTTTGTACTCAGGTTATGAACTCAGTAACTGAACATAGCTTACTTTTCCACCAGGTTGTTTTTGCCCTAATTTCTATTAGGGGTATTTGAGTCCTAGCCATGTTTCTGATGTTTAGCAAGAGATGAAAGTTGGTAGCCACTCAAAAGCCTATACGTGGGTGAGTTGATATCAATAATTTTTTTTATTACTCAGAGATGATAATGAAAATGTATGTTTAGTGAATCAGGGAAAGTTACAAAGAGGAAAATAAGAGTATCAGATACACACACATACACACACAGAGCAAGGGTCTATTTCTCTCTATATGTGTGTATGTGAAATACATATTATATATATATAATTTATTTCATTAGACTGTTTATTTATTTATTTACTTATTTATTTCATTAGACCAGAGATTGGGAACAAGAACAGAAGATATGCCCAGGATAATAATTAGTGTACAGAAAGATAGCCACAACTCTAGAGAGAAGTAGCTTCAGCTAAGGTATCTCTGTTCTGGGCTGTAGTGGCATTCACAGGCATTCAGCTTCCTATTGTATTCTCAGAATTAAGTTACAAGAGATATTTTCTGAAACAATTTTATATTTCTTAGTATATGAAATTTACCTTCTCAGAGCCATAACCACCTCTTGCTGTCAAGATAAAATCCAGACATCTCAGGCTGGTGTTCAAGACTCTCAAGCTCCTTCCCCGTATTTCGCAACATCTATGCTCCAACCATATCTGATTATCTGATTATCCTGCAAATTACTTGGCATGGTGGGCAGAATGGACCCCTGAAGATGTCCATGACCTAATCCCTGGAACCTGAGAATATTTTACAATACATGGCAAAAGAGACTTTGCAGATGTAATTAGAGAGCTTAAGATAGGGAGAGTTTCCTAAACTTGATGGGCCCAATCTAGCCACATGAGCTCTTTTAAGCAAAGAACTTTCTCTGACTGGAGGCAGAAGAGAATTAAGCCAAAGGAGAAGTTGGTGAGGTTTGAAGTGTAAGAAGGACTCAGTGTACCTTTGCTGGTTTAAAGGCAGAAGGGGCAATGTGATGAGGAATAGACAGTGTAAGGGGCTAAGAGAGGTCTCTGGCTGATAACCAATAGAAAAGCAGGGACCTCAGTCCTACAGCCACAAGGAACTGAGTTTGGCCGACAACCTGAAAGAGTTTCAAAGTAGATTCATCTCCAGAACCTCCAGAAATGAATGCAGCCCTGGCAACACCTTGATTTTGACATTGTAGGACCCAGAGCAGAGGAAGCAGCCATGCCCACCTGGACTTCTCACCTTTAGAACTGTGCGATAATAAATTTGTGTTGTTTTAAGCCGTAGGTCTGAGGTAATCTTTTATAGCAGCAAATGCCCTTTCTCCACCCTTTCTAACTATCAACATCTGTTCATCCTCCAAGGCTTAACTTGAATGATATTTCCTCCATTAACACTTCCATGAAAGTCCCAATCAGAAAAACCACTGCTCCATCTGTTGATGCCATTGGGTTTCTGCCTGTGCAGTGTCATTTCTTCATTAGGCTTTGTGATGCATTTAGCTGTCTGCGTTCATCTCTGCCCTACTAAATCATAGCACTTGGAGTCTATGCTTTGGTTTATATCCATGCATTATTTGATATAGTACTTCATACACAGTAAGTGCCCAATTCCATAAATGTTGCATTGTGAATGTCATCCTCAGAGAGCCTATAAATGATTAGACATGGTGCCCATATACATATACTCAATCTGCAAATTATGGGCATACAAGGCAAAAAAAAAATGTTCTTACCCTCATGGAGTTTACTGTCCAGTGGAGGAAAGGAAGATATTAATGATGTAATCCTGTCAATAAACCTAAAATTAAGCTCATGAAGGAAAGGGATATAGTGCTGTGATACAGTGCTTTATAATCAAGTTTTTATCAAATGAAGGACTATGCAGCTTTAAGGAGAAAATTCATAGCCATCATTTCAAATAGATTAGAAATAGAGACAAGCATCTTATACAAAGAGTGAAGATGATCTTCTTTCCCATCTTCTTAAATGATGCAATGAGAAGTGAAATTAAGCTGCAATCTGAAGAGTTTAGGTCGGACTAGGAGTTTTCAACCCTGGCTCAACATTACAATCAGCTGAGGAACTTTTAAAAATTAGTGATGCTTGGGCCCCACCCCAGGCCAGTTGAGTCAGAATCTCCAGGGTGGGGTGTAAGCAACAGTATTTTTTAAAGCTCCTCAGCTACCTCAGATGCCAGTGAGGACTGAGAACCACTGCTTTAGTATTTCCGGTGCATTTTCAGATGTCTTGGTCAAAGATAGACAGGGTTGTGAAGTGGAGGCAGTGAAATCCCCTTCCTCAGGAGGAGCTCTGCAATAGGATAGGAAAAGCCTCCTCAGGTATCAGTGTTTCTGTCTAAAAGCAGGCCGGTGCTGATTGTCTCTTGTTTTCTATTTCATAACATTTATTGGAATTTTTACTGTAAAAGTAAGGGTTTTTTTTTAATATAGAAAATTTAAGAAAAATAGAAAAGCACGCAGAGGAAAATAAAAATTACTCATAATCCCACCAACCACTCTAAACATTTTTGGCAAATATTCAAGCGTCACAGGATGGTGGGTGTGTGTATGCGTGAACACATTTATGTAGGACATGTGGTCACCCTTTTTTAAACCCGGTCACATCACACCATGCATTTGTTATCATCCTCTGTAAACATTCAAGTTTGTAACCCCTGAAATATATTTATATATATATATTTTTTTTAAAGCCAGCTTTTAAAAAAATTAATACTGTATGAAGACTTTTCCATATCGTCAAATATTCTGCTGAGAAAAAAATTAATGGGTGTCTACTACTTCATCCTAAGAATATATCATACATTTATTTAACCAGATTCTTATTGTTGGACATTTTGTGTTGAATTTTTTTTTTTTTTTACTATTCTAACATTGCAGTAGGGATACTTTTTCATAATTCTTTGCATAAATTTCTGGCTATTTTTTTTTTTTAAGCAATTTTTTTTTTTTCAAATTGCGGTTTTTCTTTTTTTTTTTAATTAATTAATTAATTTACTTATTTTTATGGCTGTGTTGGGTCTTCGCCTCTGTGCAAGGGCTCCCTCCAGTTGCGGCAAGTGGGGGCCACTCTTCATCGCGGTGTGCAGGCCCCCCACCATCGCAGCCTCTCCCGCTGTGGAGCACAGGCTCCAGACGCGCAGGCTCAGCAATTGTGGCCCACGGGCCCAGCCGCTCCGCGGCACGCAGGATCTTCCCAGACCAGGGCTCGAACCCGTGTCCCCTGCATTGGCAGGCAGACTCTCGACCACTGCGCCACCAGGGAAGCCCTCTGGCTATTTCTTAATGATAAATTCCTAAGAGTGGAATAACTGGGCCAAAGAACATGAATATTTTCAATATTTTTTATCTGTAATACCAAATTGTCTTCCAGTAAGCCATAATAGGTTAATAATTTGCCTTTCCCAGGACTTCCCTGGTGGCTCAGTGGTTAAGAATCTGCCTGCCAGTGCAGGGGACACGGGTTCAATCCCTGGTCCGGGAAGATTCCACATGCCGCGGAGCAACTAAGCCCGTGCTCCACAAATATAGAGCCTGTGCTCTAGAGCCCACAAGCCACAACTACTGAGCCCGCGTGCTGCAACTACCGAAGCCCGCGTGCCTAGAGCCCATGCTCCACAACAAGAGAAGCCACAGCAATAAGAAGCCCATGCACCACAACGAAGAGTAGCCCCCGCTCACTGCAACTAGAGAAAGTCCGCGCACAGCAACGAAGACCCAGTGCAGCCAAAAATCAATCAATCAAAAAAAATAATAATAATAATTTGCCTTTCCCAAAACCTTCACTCATACTGAGCAGAAGATGCACTTGTGGCTTTTGTTGCATTTATTTATCACTATTAAGGCTGATATTTTATCTTATGTTTATTAATCATTACAATTCTTTCGCTTTTGCTTTGAAAGTTAATTTTTTTCTGTAGATATGTTTGTGTTTTTCTTCATGATTTACATAAGAGCTCTTCTAGTAACCGTTTGTGTACTTTTTTCAAATTTGTCAGTAGGCTTTCTTCAACTGTTCTTAAAGTACTGGCATTTTAAATTTGATGTGGCAGAATCTTTCTTTTTTATTATTTTTCCCTTGGAATTTATGTTCAGAAAAGCCTTCCCTGCTGTAAAGTAAGACCAAAAACAAAATCATACTTTCCTTCTAATTCCTTTATAGTTCTATATTTTACTTATTGGGTTGTTGTCTGGTTCTCATTCTTTGAAGCTAACTTGAATTGCAAGTTCAAGAGTGAAACATCTGGAAGAGAGTCTAGACTCTACCACTTACTCTTACCTGTGAGAATTGATTGAACCTCTGTGGGTGTGTTTTCTTTGTCTGTAAATGTAAAATGTAAAACAACACATGAGGACTAAGTGAGGTAACATAAAATACTGAGCACAGGGCCTGGCACATGGCACATAGTAAATGCTAACAAAACAAAACAAAAACAAAAAACCAACAAACACAAAACCCGATTTCCTCTAGTTGCTTTCTCCAGAGTAACGTTGTCAGACTAGCCTTTGAGGATTCAAGACTCAGTCGGTTTTCCCCCAGTGCATTGTGACATCTTGACTTTGGGTTGTCTCCAGTTTAACCCCTTTCTCTCGGGTCTCTCTAATTATCTAAAGCGTATGGTTGTATTGTCATTTATGCAACTAGTTTATGTACCATTTATTGCAGGCCTCTTCCTTCTCTTCTGAATCATTGTTTTCCTTCTGTTCAGTTTTCAAATGTACCTTTCTATTCTCTTTAGCCTTTGACTGACATTTCTGTGAAACATTTTGTGATGTGCATTTAGAACACTATGTAAAAATAAACTGCATTGTGTTATTTAAATATTTAGAGGCCTTTGTAGCCTTGCAGGCTATTTTTAAAATGACCTTTAAAACCATTTGCAAGGAAGACAAAAGTAATGGGGGAAAGCATAACCTTTTAATGTTTCCTTCATTAGCAGTGTTCTCTCCCTTGAATGTATTGCCTTGCTTTGATAGCTCATAATGTAGGATACATCAAAGACCCAAATAATGGAGAACAATGGAGAACAATTTTTAAAAGCTTATTTTGTATTATTGCTGCTGCCATTAGGTGTCAGATGGAAAAGATCCCTTTCTTTTAATAACTTGGACTCATGATTGACTTTCTATGTACTGGAGACCCTCTCGGTAATGCTGGTACGTAGTCATACATGATTTGGGCTTATCCAGTTTTCTCAGGCTTTGCTTTTATGAAATGATTTTTATTTTTGAGAGGAGAAACTCAATCTACATTTTATCTGATTTAGTAAAAACAAGAAGCCAGATTGTAGTAAGATTCTGCCCTATCCCTTCCTTCATTCAATCCTCCATTCACCATTTCTTCAAAACACACCAGTTACTCGTTGACAGTGTCCTAGGTCTGGACCCAGAGCAAGAGCCACTCTTCCAGAAACTTCCTTGAGAAACAAGAGTGAGCAAGACAGGAGGCCAGGACCACTTCAGAAAGCCAAGGTTTGAATGCCCAAGAAGGCCTAAAACAAGAAGCAGCTAGCAGGGTAGAATTTAGGGATGAGTGAGGCTGGAGTGAGATGGGAAACAGAACACAAGGAAGGGTATGATTGGGCTAAGAGCATATTAGGCTAGAGAAAGCAGACAGCCAGGATGTGGGGTCTCTGTGCTATTGGGTGGATGGGGGACAGGCAGATTAGAATGACTTGCTTTCTTTATTTTAAAATGGAATCAGGTCTTAGAGAAGATACTACCCTTTGATCTTGTAGTTCAGCTAGGGCATATATATATGTGTGTGTGTGTGTGTGTGTGTATATATATATATATATATATATACACACACACACACACACACACATATATATGAGAAGTTAAATATTAGGGCAAAGCAGTATATGATGAATGCCAGTGAGTGGACAGCCAATAAGTGCTAGAAGAGAAGGCCTTTGTGGAGGGCTTTCAATACCACAGACTTTGTTCTATGCTCAGAAAGAATAATAATATCCCAGCGCAGGGCCTGGTACATAGAGGGCAGCTCAATAAGTATTTTAAAATAAATTATGCTGTGTTATACATTCATTATCTCATTATAATTATGAAGTAGGTACTACCTCATTTTATAGAATCAGAAACTAAGGTTTAGAGAAACTAAGAATCATGTCCAAGGTCATGCAGCTGGTGTATGATGAAGCAGGTTTTAAATCCAGGGTGGTCTGACTCAGAGCCCTAGGTATTAACCACAACAATTGCAAAACATTTCTGAGAAATGAAATGTTTGAAAACAATGTGTAGTAGAGAGAGTAATGCCTCTCTCCCTCAAGATGTCCTGTGAATATGTATTTTGATGGCAGAAGGGACTTGGCAGGTATGACTGTTAATGATCTTGAGATGGGAAATAACCCTGGATTATCTAGGTCGTCCCAATGGAATCACTAGAGTCCTTATCAGAGGGAGGTAAGAGTGTCAGAGTCAGAGAAGGAAAGGTGATGATGGAAGCAGGGGTCAGACAGACAGATCTGAAGATACTGTGCTGCTCACTTTGAGGGTGGAGGAAGGGACCGCAAGCCAAGGAATGTTGGTGCCTCTAGAAGCTGGAAAAGGCACAGAAACACATTTTCCCCTAGAAGCTCTAGAAGGAGCACAGCTCTGTCAACACCCTGGTTTCAGTCCAGTAAGATCCATTTCAGACTTCTGACCTCCAAAACTATGAGAATAAATTTGTGTTCTTTTAAACCATTAAATTTGCGGCGATTTGTTATAGCAACAGTAGGAAGCTAATACACAGTGCTTCAAAAGGATTAGTTTAGCAATGAAATAACAGAATGAATCAACACAGAGAGACTGAAGAGAAAACCACAGAGGAGGCTGTTGCAACCCTCCGGTGACCTGGGACTGTGTTCTTTCTTCACCTTTTATTTCCTTGCTAACATAGACTGTGTCTTTTTGGTTGACCAGTTGTAGTTGGGACAGGCAAATTTTCTGCTCATTTTTTCTTATTAACAGCCTCACTTGAAAATAAGTGAAAGAATTATTCTTTAGGAAATTGTGGAGTTGTGGGGGGGGATTAACTAATTTTATTATTAAGGGGGAAAAATGATGATTTCTCATGTCTCCCCAAATCTTCCTTTTAGCACATGTGTGTATGACATACATTGAGTAGGAACCTATATTGGGCTGGCTTTTCCATTGAGTCTGCAGCACAAAGTTGGCCAGGACAATATAAAATACATTTTTATTCTTTTAAGGATCTTGTGTGGTACAGCTTGGAAGTGAGGACAAGAGATAAAGAAAAAGGTGGCAAATAATGGGGAAGGATCCCTTTCAGTTATACATGGAAAAAACTTGGCTGCATTTTGGAATTTCTAGAGGAAATCACAGACATGCTGTCTAACATACAATGACAGAGGTGATCTCTAAATTAAACATTCATGTTCCTTCATATGACTATTTGCTGAAATATTTATGGTAGAATATACTTTATTCTTTTTTATGATTAAAGTTTGACCAAAATGTGCATGCTTATTTATGCCTCTGGGATTAGGGTCAACTGTTGATATGATAGGCAACAGATTAAAGTGACTTTATTTTTTAAAATCAGTTAACTTTAATAGGTTATAAGTGGGCTTTAAAGTATACCAGTTAATGTTAACCTTATAGCCTCAAAGCATGTGTATGTATAAATAAATTGCAGCTATATTCCCATAAGTCTCAAATATATGTCTCCAGCTGTAGGCTTTTATTTAGCTACCTACTTGATATGTCCAATTGAATGCTATTTGTCAGCTCAAGCTTAACGTACCCAGGACAGACCTCTTGTTTTCCCCACCATCCTTCTCTTCCTCCAGTGTCTTCCATTTCAGTTAATGGTTTTACCTTCCATTTAGTAGTTTAACCCAAAACGTTGGAGCCAACTTGGATTCCTCCCTCTATCTCACACCTCATATCCAATCTATCATCAAATACAGGCTCCACCTTCAAAGGACATTCCAAATCTGCCCACTTCTCTTCACCACCACTGTTACCATTCTGATCCAAGCCCCCAGCACCTCTCCCCTAGGCTGCTATGGTAATCTCCTAATTGCTCTCCTTTCTACAAGCGCCCCAATACTGTCTTTTTTATCCTTATTAGCAGCCAGAGTGATACTTTGCAAACTTAGATCATGCCATCCTCTGATCAGAACAGCCAGTAACTTGTATCACATTTGGCATAAAATCCAGTCTTCACTGTATATGGTCCACACGGCCTCCCACTATTTGGCCACTTGTCCCTCCAACCGTAATTCCTACCACTTTTCTTTACCCATTTCTCTGAAATGCCTAGCACGTTTTTGCCACAATGTCTCTGTTCTTGCTATTTCTTCTGCCCAGAAGCCCTGCTCCCAGATATTCCCTATGGCTCACACTTGCTTTGTTCAAGTGTGGCCTCCCCAGAAAGCTCTTTTCCTGACCACCCTGTCTAAAATACTATCTCTTTCATTCTCCCCTTACCCTACGCTTATCACTACCTGACTTTGTAGTCTTAAGTTTTTTTGTTTATTGTCTTTTTTTTCCCATCAGAAGGTAAAATCCATGAGAACGGGTCTGTTTTGTTCTCTGCTCTGTCTCTATCTCCTAAAACATTCAAAGGTGAAAGTTCAAAAAATCACGAATGAATGAATTTTTACAACTGTTTAAAATTAGTGTCGGGTGTGAGTTGCACCGTGACGGTTATTTGTAGTCGTTCGTTGAGATCATGAATTTGTAGATATTCCATCTGCTGTGTGCAGTTCCTCATGCTAAGGCTTCTGAATAGGCAAATATGAATAAAATGCAGTCCTTCACTTGCCCTCAAGGCATTTGCAGTCTAAGAAAGGAGATGAATTTCAATAAATGTTGGGCTGACAAGTCTAACTTGTAGTGACTTAATCATGTCTCAAGGATAGTTCTGTGGAGCGTCAAAGAAGGAAGCACTTATCTCCAGTTGCTGGGATCAGGGAAACCTTCATGAGGAGGAGAGGGGAAGTTTCGCCTGGCTTTTGGGCAGTGAGTAGTATTTGGATATATGGAACTTATGGAGAAGGCATTCTAGGTGAAAGGAACTGCTTAAATAAAAGTACAGAGGCAGGAAAATCCAAGGTGCTTTTCTAAGGGAAAATATTGACCAACAAGAAGTCAGAGTCAATAATACCCCAATGACAGTAAGTATTGATGTTCAGTAAAAACCAGTTGGCATGTCTACTGTGCATAAACAATTTTGCTCATACTCAGAACATTCTGGACTAAAATTCTGAATCAAAAATTATTTACTGCATTTTTTTTCTTTTTTTTAATTGAAGTATAGTTGATTTACAATGTTGTGTTAATTTCTGCTGTACAGCAAAGTGATTCTGTTTACTGTATTTTTTATATTTAAACATTTATTTCTACTGGGAAACGTTTATAAATGTGTCTGGTCTAATTTATTTGGTACCAACTAGGTGCTCCATGCTTTGTTGACACTCTTTTTATTTATTGTTTCTCTGGTATTTGGTCATTTCTAGTCATCGTTCCATGCCTCATCGTAGGAGGTAGGTCTGTCCTGTTTGTGTTCATAAGCATGAGTGACCAGCATGACCCTTGACCTTTAAGCTGATGAGCAATAGGAGTTCACCAGTTATTTCGTCACGAAACAAGGATTCTCTGTATCAAGTATCATCAGCAAGGCAAGAGAAGAAAAGTGGCACGTGCTGTTAGGTGTCATTTTCAGTTAATGAGAATGGTCCACATTTTAGCGTTCTTAGGAGTAATTTTTCTGAAGGGCTTTGGGAAATTGAATAAATAAACACATTTGAAATTGGATTTAGATTTTGATAGAGCAGGAATGATCATAACTAGGGCCCTTTGGTGGCCTGGAACAATTCACATGTAGATAAAGACAATATATTTCCATAAATTCTTAAGAAAACACGTGGATGGAGTCTAAACCACGTTATTCTGATTGCTGGGTTAAAGGCCGTTAAGAATGGGAAGAGCTGAAAAATGCAGGCCTTAGTTCCTCATGTGACAATTGCTCTAATAGACCATTTCATAGGCTGCATTTTTTTTTCAATTTTTTTTTTTTAATTACACTATACTAGGTGTGCTTTATTTATTTATTTATGGCTGTTGTGGATCTTCGTTTCTGTGCGAGGGCTTTCTCTAGTTGCGGCAAGCGGGGGTCACTCTTCATTGCGGTGCGCGGGCTTCTCACTATCGCGGCCTCTCCTGTTGCGGAGCACAGGCTCCAGACGCGCAGGCTCAGTAGTTGTGGCTCACAGGCCCATTTGCTCCGTGGCATGTGGGATCTTCCCAGACCAGGGCTCGAACCCGTGTCTCCTGCATTGGCAGGCAGATTCCCAACCACTGCGCCACCAGGGAAGCCCGAGGCTGCATTTTTTAAATATGAGCATTTCTAAAGGTAACATGAGCAATGGCATGTCAAAAGTGAAAATTAAATCATTAATTCTAACATATTCCTTTCCTAATTAAGAGTAATTATACCGGGGACTAGGTCCTATTCACCCTTTGACCTCAACCTCGGCCAGTACCCGGGACTTAATGTTCATTGAGTGAATGAAACTTTTTTTCCCTCAAATCTTTTGCTTAGACAGGTCCATAAATGGCAAGGGGCGTACCCTGAATGTTGCTGAAAATGAGTAATTGGTATGCAAAAGTTTGGCAGAATTCAGCTGAAGTAACCCAGAGCTTAAAGAATAACAGCTCAAAAAATTAAGGAAGATGGAGACTTATCAAAGCTTTCTGCCAGATAGATTCTTAATCCTGAAATGTTTATTGTTAAATAGTTTTAATACCTTTTGATAACAAATTTTGAAATGCCTCAAATAAATATGAAACTGATTATGTTTTTAATATAGAAATACTGAGGCTAATGGATTTTTAAGACATTCTGGTGCACTTAAAATTAAGAGTCT
Organism: Eschrichtius robustus; assembly: GCF_028021215.1. Classification (NCBI taxonomy): domain Eukaryota; kingdom Metazoa; phylum Chordata; class Mammalia; order Artiodactyla; family Eschrichtiidae; genus Eschrichtius; species Eschrichtius robustus. The sequence continues at coordinate 121,845,225 of NC_090830.1, forward strand.
TTATTATCAGATAGCCTTTAGGAAGTAGCTGTACCATATGTTTATAAGGGATGTGTATGCTGGGAAATTGTGGTCAAAATATCAAACAGTAAAACCGCAGAGTTCAAGCTACTTCACGTCAATATTTATGTGAATTTTGTAAACACTTATTTGGGTGATTTTTCCTGATATTCTAAGCTTTAAAGGAGCACCTTTATGGAAATATATCAAGGATCAATTTTTCTTTTTAAATCATTAGTCCCATAGAATTACTTGATAATATTGTCCATATAGTCTGCTAAGTACATGTGCTACTTAATTTTTTAAAAACCTATTACATGACTGAAACATTCTTTATGTCAACTAAACAGTTATTACGAGTCAGGAGTGTTTATTGCTGACAGTATTTTATTTTTAATCCGTTAAATAAAATGTGGAGACTCATAGAGTGGGTTCTCTTTAGGCTTCTGGTAATTAATTATGGTATATTTTACCCAAGCTGTATTGCCATGCTGGCTGTGTTACTCAGCCATACCAGGGGGAAAAATGACTCGTTTAAGCTGATTTGGACCTTGTGGCATTTAATTGCAAGCAAAAGTGTAACAGGCTAAACCCAAATGAATGTGACACTGATTAACTGGGACCTTGTTGACAACATAATGAGATTAAGAGCCCGTTTCCTAATATCACAGAGGCTCTGAGGAACACTTTTCCCACAGAGGACTTTTGGTCCTAATGGTGTGGGGCTGATTTTGCCATTGATGTACAGCAGAGGTGTGGAAGGGTTTATATAATTTTTCAATAACATTCACTGTCTTTTTTTCTGAGCATAAATAGTCATTATTTTATTTTGTTTTGTTTTGTGTTTGGTTTGGTTTTTAACAGTAACAGTACTTTTTTTAATTGTCAAGATTTGTCTTATTCAGATTTTTTTTCCCCTAGGAACTCGATACTGTTTTACTTGAACTGACTTTTTCACACTTCGGATCTCAAAATATGTCCTAGGAATTTCTGAAATCCCTTCCCCTTACAAGAGATGCTCACAGCTTTCTTAGTCAAAGGGGGCATTACATGTTCAGACCAGCTCAGTAAATGCCAAACAAGGATAGCTTCCTATCACCCATCGTACCACCCCCTACCTCCCACCTCCTCCCTCACTCCCCACCCCACCCCCGCATACCCAGCTGTGACTTCTGGCTACCTGTAAGGGAGAAAAACAGCTACTGTTGGCATTTAGCAACACCTGATAACAACGACAAAACCTTCATGAGCTCATCCTGCTTAAAAAACAATTTAGTTAAGTCCTTCTGGCTCACAGTTTCCTTGCAGCATTTCCTGTCGTTGCCCAGTAAGTATGCTGTACATTTAGGATTTGGGGCTGTCAGTGCCAGATGAAGAAGCTTTAGAAATAAACTTTTTTTTTTGGTCTGAGAGTTAACCAAGGGTTCAAGGATAAGAGTAGAACAGTATAGAGTGGAGGCCAAACCCTTTCATCTGTTTATTAATTTTGCATAGTGGGTGCTCTGGCGCTAGACTGCCTGGGTTTGAATCCCAGCATTGCCTGCACCAACTAACTGTGTTGGTTTGGATAAGTTATCCAATCTCTTTATGCCTCATTTTCATTACCTATAAAATGGGGCTCTTAACAACTTCACAGGTCCTTAAGAAGATACATCTAAAGAGTTATACACATAAAGGATTAGAACTCATACATGTAAAGAGTTAGTACAACACCTAACACAAAGTAGGATTTCATTAAATTGTGATTATGTTTTTGTCTTTCTATCCCATTCTCTCTGTCTCTCCCTCTCCTCACTTTCCATCTTCCTCTCTATTTTTGCTTTCTTATGCTTCTAGAAAGAATCTAAGGTGCACTAGGATTAAAGAAAAGCAGGACAAAGAGAAAATGATAACTAACTTAAAGTTAGTCAGAAATGCATTTTCTAAGGCCCTATTCATTAATTAGAAGTGGGTTATAGGTTTGCCCTGAACTTCCTATTGACCAAAGGGGAAAGTCTGATCAGTTTTAAGAGTCAAAGTAACCAAAAGATTAATACATACCACTTGGTTTGGAAAAGCACAGCTTTCCTTAGCCCCTAGTTTTTTGTGTCATTCTTTTCACGGACTCTCACAAGAGAGATGCTGTGGGATGTGGTGGACAATGTCTTCAACATTATCCTTCATATTATTTTTCAAATTCAAACAAATATGGGACTTGGGTAGTGCTCCCAGATTTATTTCATCACAAGCCCTTTCTTTACAGAGTATCTTGCTAAACTGGCATTCCACCAGATGCAATGTTTCTGCAGGTGGGAATTGCCTGTGACTATTAACATGGTAAACTGGAAAGTTCAAGAAAAGAGAAAATCCAGCATTCTGGTTAAAAGGGCTGCATGGTGTGTACATATGTTTGCCTGCTCACCATCCATAGACATCTGTTGAGAGTTCTTTGGAGCTTTCAAATAATTTGAAACTCCTATACACACAGAAACTACCGATTATTTTGCTTCTAGATTTCAACCTGTTTCTACATATCACCTCTTTCTTATGGAGCTATTTGGGCATATTCCTGTACACCAGGGTATTTCTAGAAAACAAAGGAATGAACTTGAAAAAAAATATTGCGTGAACGTTAAAGACTAAAGAGATTATAAAACATCAAATTTCTGATTCTTCATGTTTAATTTAGGATCTGATGACCTTGTCTAATTAATGGCACATTTCTTAGTATACAGCGGTGATCACCGAGTACAATTTTACCCTCATTTAGAATAGGGGATTCCTCTCGTTTCGAATAGGTTAGTAAAATGTGTCAAAATGGACATTGTTCTCAAGTAAAGTGGCTCACCATATAGAAGCTGAGTTCATTTATTAGTTAAATATATAAGTGTGAACATCAATTTGTCTGGATATTATACCTCTCTCGAGATGAGCCTCTTCTGAAAAGTTGTGCAGAGGAAACTAGTCCAAAATATCAACAAAATTTCCTCTTGGTGTACATCATAAATATTTTCCCCTAGAGCTGGATTATTTTTGGTTTCGGTTGTGTTCCTGACCCCCACAAATTTTCCCAACTGCCTTTCCAACCTGGTCTTCCACCATGCTCAGGCGCCACCTTCCACAGGTCTTTGTTTTACCCCTCCCAGTAAAGGGTGACAAACCCAGGTCTGGCCCGTGGGGATAATAGAGATGGAACAATCTGTACAGTGTCTCCTTCCCTTCCTTCACCCCCTGACACATTTATCCAGGGGAGGCTGGCCCATAGTGTACACTAGGAACTGTATTAAAAGGGAAAGAAATATGCAGGAGGGTAAACAAGTAAGCTGAGAGGTAGAAGAAGAAGGGAGACTTGGTTCCTCCACTTTTCCAGGCAGAAGGAAAAGGACAAGATCATAGCTTCCTCTTTTTCCACTACAGCCTCTCCTGCTTCTGAGCCAGTAGCCAAGCATGCTACTACTTTTAACTGCGTGGATTTGCCTGCCTCCAGAAATAGTTCTTTAGGTACTAGATGCTCACCCTTCCATCTCTCTACATGAGGAGTCTATAACTCAAATATCTGGGGCCATTGAGAATGGGGTAAAGACAGGTGAAGTAAAAACTATAGGCATTTTCATTGCAACTTAGAGTAATACCTACTTAGGCCTGTCCAGCCTGCGTTTGCAGTCCTGGGTAATTCTTTTCTCTACAGTGATGCCACTTAGAAGAGCCTGACAGGTAAAGGAGAGAAGTGAAGTAGGTCAGGCGTAGGGCATGGTGGAGACTGGCGTACATCCTGTCCCAAGAAGGGGCAGCTGGGATGGAGGCTGAATCTGAAGTTACTAGATGGTCTAACTTTCAAGCAAAGCTAGAAATTCAGATATCCTCATGGAAGTTCCTAATTTTTAAAACACTGTGGGTCAAACAAAACTCATCCATGGGCGACATACAACCTTCAGGTCACTGTGTGCATCTAAATCTTACCTATCAGCTTGAGTTTCTCCTCCTTTACCAAGTCTTCCTGCTTGTACCACCCCATAGGGGCAGCAGTGATCAGAAAGCTTGGCTGGGGCTAGAAAATATGCTTCGAAGCTCACTCAAATTGCTGCTGGCCCAGGGTTTTATTCCACCCCTTGGGCCTCTCCATAGGTGGGTATACTCACAACATGGCAGCTGGCTTCTCCCAGAGCAAGTGATCCAAGAGAGGGTAAAGGTGAAAACAGCCAAGACAAAAGCCTCAATGTCTTTTAGAACCTGATCTTGGAATTGACATATCATCCCTTCTGTAATAGTCTAGCAATCACATAGACCAACCCTGATGCAGTGTGGAAGGGACTATACAGGTGTGCATGCCAGGGGGTGGGAATCATGGGGACCATCTTGGAGGCTGGCTCCCCAAGCACTCTAGGGTAAACTCTTTCTGTAATACAAATAAATACTCACCCCATACTTTCCTCTTTTGAACATTTTCACTTTAACCCCTTTTAGAATTTCTTAAAGAAGGCATCCTTCCAGTAGAATTAGCTAAGACTTCCATATCATTTGCAATTCAGTTACATATCTATTTAACCAACTGTTTAATTTTTACAACAAAGTGCACCCAGTCCTCTAGATGTGATCAGTAAAGCACCATGTGTATAAATAAAACACTTAAGGGGCTCTTGAGGAAGCAGTGTAAATGATTTGCCAAGGAAAAATGATACACAAGGGCTACGGGCCACTTGGACCATAGTTTTTAAGTTTGTTGGTATTCTCTTCTATATTTAGGTCATTGAAATAACCACTTAAACCACATATAGACATGCTGGCAAATATATTGAATCAATGGTATAATTATTTATTTCATGAAAGGGAAATAGGCCTTTTTATATAATGACCTTACAATAAGTGTCATTTTTATATGTGGAAAAGTAAGCGCCTGTCATTTTCTTGTTATTCTGAGGTCAGAGCCTACTGCAAAGATTTTAACATTTGAAAACTACTCTATTCACTGGAATCTCAACATTTAAAATAATGATTTTCTTAAGTTGCAGCATTCTGATGCACTATATCTGACCTTTCTTGGTCAGAAAAACAAAATCTTCAACACCTCTTGTTTCTTATTCTACTCTTTCCATATTGCTCGAAATTGATGTTAAATGATCAGGATGAATTTTCACTCCTTTAGCGTTTTAATTAGCATTTGTCTGTGGGTGTAGCGAACATGAGACTTAGCAACTTTTGCAGTCACTATACCTTCAGTCAAATACTTGTTCTTTTGAAATCATTTTAACTAGGTTAACTAGTAAAAATGGGGTTGGAAGTAAAAGATCTATAGAAAGAATTCTCATTGGAAAAAAAATTTTTTGGTGGGATATATGGTTACGATAAAGATTTAATGGATCTCATTTTATTTATATATCAGTAAATTTTAAGAAGTTCCTCTTATACTGTGCTGCTTAATGCTACTGAAAAACTGGGTATATGCTTTGGGGAGGGATTAAGTGAATTGGTATAGTTTTGCTTTTTGAAAGAGAATTCATTAAAAGAAGAGCTTACTCTAAGAAAAGGAAGCAAGTAATATTGAACAAGCATTTTAAATGGTTAAATTAATGAAGATGGTCTCAGCTTTGGAACATCATTAGAAAGATACAGAATGTCTTTTTGGGTGGTTAAAAATAGCTTTAAAAATAATTACATTTGTAGTAATGATGAAAAAAACTCCCAAATAATTTGAGATTATAAACTCTGAGACAGGGATCATATCTTATTAATTTTTACAATCCCCTTCCTGAATCTAATACTTTGAGTATAGTAGACAGACAATAAATATTGGATAGAAAGATGAATAATATGGTACATTTTACTAATTTAATTACAAGACTTTACTTCTGCATAGAAGCCATGTTCTTATTTTAAGAAACGTCCTAACTCTTAAAGTCTTTCTTCTGAATATTGTGTCATCATAAAATTATTTTAAGCATTTATCTAGTATGCACCCCTCACTGCCATGTCATCACCCTTCAACAAAAAAAAAAAAAAAAATGAAATCACATTGGTGAGTTAAATGTGCTGGTTTTGTTTGGGAGATTCAGTGGTACCTCATGGACCAGTGATTCCAAATCCACATGGAAGGGGGCTTGCTGGTGAAGTCCAGACAGCCCTTTAGCAAATCATTCCATCCTGAATGGGACTGTGAATCTCACTTGTAAAGGATTTAGAAATTTAGCTGTATTATCACAAAATAATGACAGTATATTTACAGACATTTTAAAAGACTGCATCCCAGCTTTTAAGCAAAATATTCGCCACCCCCCCCAAAATTGTGCTATACACACAGAAAAAGAAGAAAAAAGCTGACCCTTCACACAGACACTGAATTCATAAAGATATATAGGCTTGGGAGGTGCTAGACCAAATGCTTATTATATACATGTAGCATCAATTTTAAAAGGGTGCATTTAACTGGTCTTATTCTTCTTAAAATCATCTTCAGTGTTCCAGGGGAGTCAGAAAAAGTGCATACTTTTCTAGGGTTTTTTTTTCCCCTCAAGTTTTGTTAAGATCATCCTCTTAGGATTGCTCTGTGGCTAAGCCTGTGGAAAACATAGGCAGCCCCAGTAGAGTCCTTAAGCACTTCAAAAAGGCCAATGATTAATGATTACTGTTGATGCTCTGGGTAAAAACCCCAAATCAATCATCTCTTCAGCCTTGTAGTCTCATTCTCCTTTCAGAGGCATCTCCCAGACCAAACACCAAGCAAAATGTGGCATAAAGTCAAAGAAGCCTTGATTTGGAAAGCATCTTTGAAGTCATCCAATCAATTTTTATCTTCTACCCAAATTTCTTAGATAATTGACTCTAATATTACAGCCTAATGAATAAAATGATTTTGATTCAAAGGAATCATTAAATTTATGGTTACATTTCTCTTGTTTTGCTTTGATAGCTTATTACCTAGCACATAGACAAAATGCCTATTTAAGAATTTTTTCCCTCAAATTGTAGAATGCATCTGGACTATCCGGACTGTCCGATCAATAAACTAAATGAAAGTGACTGTCGGTTGTTGTCAGGCTGATTTGTGCTGCTTTCTTAATATGGCTGACTCTCACCTCCTCCTAGATTTCCTTATGCTAACTGTAAAGAAACCTAGAACTGCTTTCAATCCCAGCCATTTGTAATGAAAATTGTCCCAGCATGGTGACATTGACAACTACGCACCTTCAACAAGAAACAATACTGGAGTAGTGTTACCTGCTTTGGCTGAAGTCCAGTGGTTCAAGGAATGACTTATAAATAAGATCTCTTATCAGACACAGGTAGAACAGAAAAAATATCTATCTGCTGAACTTTATTGTCTATGCTCTATTGCCATTGCTCTTCGCAGTTTTCATTATCATGCTTTTGAGCAAATAACCTGTGGAAGGTTTAGAAGTTCTGATTCGCTGTTCACGCTTCCAGTGTGTAAATCCCCTAAAGGCTCCCTGGTAATTTAGCGACCTGTTTTGGCCATTTGTATACATTCTACATGTGTATGACCTTTCTCAGTCCATGTTGTTAAAGAGCGAGTGTAAGATTCTATGGAAAACTTTTCAAGTCACTTGGAGGTAATCAAGATGATGTCATTAGAAAATATTTGAATTTTAATGTCAATACCCTAAATTAATATCTTTGGAATATAAAAACCAAATATAGAAAGCAAAGAAAAAAAAGAGTTACTCTTATTTTAAAATGTGACAAAATGATCATTTTCGGTTAAGCCTATTTGCAGAAAAAGTAAATGTTATTAAAGAGTTCTTGCTTTTCCGACGGTGACGACCTCCCCACGAGAACATGCCTCTCGCAAAGGATCTCCTTCATCCCTCTCCAGAAGAGGAGAAGAGGAAACACAAGAAGAAGCGCCTGGTGCAGAGCCCCAATTCCTATTTCATGGATGTGAAATGCCCAGGATGCTATAAAATCACCACCGTCTTTAGCCATGCACAAACAGTAGTTTTGTGTGTTGGCTGCTCTACCGTCCTCTGCCAGCCTACAGGAGGAAAAGCAAGGCTTACAGAAGGGTGCTCCTTCAGACGGAAGCAGCACTAAAAGCCCCTGGAATCAAGATGAATGGGAAACCATCCCAATAAACACATTTTTTGGATTAAAAAAAAAAAAAAAAAGTTCTTTTTCTTTGGGTACAAATTTATGGATTCACAAATTCCTTTTTTGAAAAAGCCATTTTATCATGAGTTTAAAACCGAGGTATCAGGATTTTCATGTGACTATAAATGTGTCTACTCTCATTCTGTTATCAGCACCTGATCTGGTTAGATAGAGATTTGTTTCTAGAGATTTGTTTTAGTGAGGATTAATAGAAAATGAGACAACAGGTTTTCAGTCTAAGTTAAACTGTGGTCTTCATTAAATAAATTTGGTCATATAACCCAGAGTGATTTTTCCCTCCCTTTCACTAGTTATACTAAGATGGCAAGAGCCTTTTTAAAGAAATCTTTTGTAGGTAATGGTTAACCTATAAAATGTGGATTACATATGTGTTGATCTTCAGGTCCCTGGAACATGTAAATAAAATTAGCAATTAAACACTTTCCTATAATGACAATAAGATAAGTAAAACAGAAATAGAGACTTATACTCTCATGTCTGGACACTTAGTCAATCCACAATTTTTGTCATTTATTTTGCATCTAACCTGAATATTTCACAAATGTCACTGTGAGATAAGAAACAGTCTGGTTTCTTTTTTCTGTTATATGTATAATGGTCGTATTTAAAACGTGATAATTTTTTTCTTAATGTTAATATTTATTCAGTGGAGCATATAAACATTACTATATCTTTCAATTAAAGCACATATTCAGTCATTTTGGAAGATTTCCCATAATGGGGCAGTGAAGAAAATGTTTTAATAGTGGGATATACAGTCGTCTTGTGATCGCTGAAAAAAAAAGTTGTTCTTTTTAAACAATTACAATTGTAATTTTTTTTTCAAATGTTAACTTTTTCTTTTTGCATTTGTCTTTTCACATTTTGGTTCCTAGACTTTTTATTGGGAGAATATACAAAGAATGTGTTCTATTTCCCCTGACTTCTTATGTTGGTATGCCTATCCTTACAAAATTCTTTCTGCAAAGATGTCCAAAAACATGTAGGTACTTCTTATGCCATATTTCTTACGGCTCCTACCTCTTCCATATCCATAGCGTTCATCCTGTCTCGTTCTTTTTTTCTCTTCTCCTTCTGCCTTTTTCTCTTTTGTCTCCCGTTTTGCAGACTCTTCACTGTCTAACTTGAAATTGATTAGAATGCATTAATTTTTAAATAAGTGTCACATATCCTTAACTGAGCACTAAAAGGTTGAGAAGTCTTCATGGTGTAGAGTCTGATCCAAAACTGAGAAGAATTTTAAAAACAAGGGCTGCCCTTCATTAGCCCTCGTGCCGTCTCCTGACAGGCTCCATGCACCGCGATGCCACACCAGGCCAGGGCGAGCCCCGCTGCCGTGCACCATTTACCCTCTGTCAGCAGCTTCAGTCGGAGCTGGGGCGATACTGTACACGCGAGTCTGTCATGCGTCAGCCTCAATTAAGCTCATATTACTTGCTTGGGAAACGCCACAGCCTCCTGTTAACCATCTTTTTTGTTGTTCCACTTTCTTCTTCCATTTTTTTTTTCCCTTCAACTCTCTCTAGAAGCCCGTGTTTTATTTGGTGAAAGTGTGTTCATAGTCTTTTAGCTTCTTACAAAGAGAAATCGTTTTTAGAGGAAGTAACTCCTCTATGTAAGTCCCAATAAGTTGATTTTACTCATGCAGTTGGCTCAGTTCACACCTGAGTTTACTGTTTAAAGGAAGGAGTTATACTGACAATTTGTACCTGTGCCAAGCTTGGTCTCGAGTCCTATGAAGCAATTTTTCTTTAGGCTTTTCAAGAGTACAGGAGCACTAGGCATCCAGCTTTCTCAAATGTTGAAGTACTTCTTTCTCCCAACCTATTGTTTACTCATGCCGTTGTCATCTAAGGGGGTGGTGGTTTTCCTTTTTTAAGAGTAGAATGAAACCTTACTACACTTGAAGGGGGAAAAAATGTAGACAGCAGCAGTTTATATTTGGTTCACTATTCTGTGGTTTACCATAAGTTTATGGGAAAAATAAAAGGACTGCCCAGGGCTTCATTATGCCAGGTGGTTGGCTGACCAAGCTAGTCTCTTATGAGAAATTATCTTTAAGAGGGAATTCTCAAAAAATAAGAGTCTTTGCAGGGAATTTTCTTTTCCTTCTCTGGATAACAACAGAGAATTCAAAAGAGCTTCTGTGTGCTTTAGTGGACAGGTAGACATTGAGTGACTTGGGCATCTTGAGGATTCATGGAGATTTTATGGGCTTGGTCAGTTTGTAAAGTCAAGTTAACCTAAGAGGCTGTTGTCAGATGTTGGTCACAAGGCACAGTATGAAGGAAATCACAACAGTGTAAATCCCATGTGGTCTGTGGCATCAGAAGAAGTTCACAGTGAGTGGAGAGCAAGGTCAGTTTCTTAGATGAGAATGGAGACAAAAAAGTATATGGATATGTTGTACTTTTTTCACAGACACATGACCAGTATGTATGGACAAGTAGCTTTTAAATAGAATCATATTGATGGATCAATCCAAGGAAACAGATGGAGTATACAGATAATGGGATTCAGATTTCCAAAATATGTGGCAGACAGATCATTGTTGAAACAATTAACTGAAAAACTTATAAAAATCCATAATTATCTAAAGTTCATATTGGCAATAGGTTAAGGATATCCAGTTAGACTCTGTGGCAGTTCCATGCTATTGGCTTTCTGGAAGATATATATTAGCATTAAATGTGAAGTTATTGAACATCTTGAATGAAAAATTGTTTGCAAGACTCAACTGTCACAGTAGTTTAGCAAGGAAAAGTTTTCTTCTGAGATACTCTAGATTGAGAGATTTCCATTTGGAGAACAGATGGCAGCAGAAAGGCTTTGTAAATTAATATTTAGGAATATTTCTTTCGCAACCCAGGTCCTGATGGACATTGTCAAGGGAGTCTTCACTTTAACTTTTCCATCCTTCTTCTTTCAATGGGTCACACATCAGCAGCTTTTTAGGTTACTCCTTTATTTAACAAATATTTTTGAGCCCCTATTATGTGGCAGGCACTTGTTAGGTACAGGTGAATCAGTGGTGAACAAAACAGACATCATGGACTTCACAGCCTATTGGTGGAAATAATCGTTATAACATATAAATTTTAAACCATATTAAATGGGTTGACAGAAATCCAGAGGGCTGTTAAAGCATATAACAGGGGATCTTGATCCTAGTCGGGGGGTCAGAGAAACTTTCCTAAATAAGTGACGTTTGAAATGTAATCTGAAAGATGAGTAAGAGTAGGCAAAGGGAGTAGAGAAGGGTGGGAGATGGGAATAGTCCACTAGGCAGAAGAAGGAGACAAATGCAAAGGCCCTGCAGCAGAAAGGAGTACGGCACACCAAGGAACTGAAAGACGACTCGGCCAGAGCACAGAGAGAATGAGGTAGAGTGTGGTCAAATGAGCCCAGAGGCACAGAGGAGGGCTAGATCACATTTAGCCTCTTCAGGGGCCATCTCCGGGTTTTGCCCTTTATCTTAAAAGCAGACATTTTCCATCTGTAAAATGAGAGAATTAAGCATCAAAGTTCTTAACCTAGGAGGCTATTGGAAATGAGTGATATTTTTAATCAATTCTGTTACCTGCCATTAGGGATTTTAAATGACCAGCATTTGGGAAGGTCTCACAGGACAAAGAATCATCATGCCCAAAATACCCATAGTGCCTCCGGTAGGGAACACTGTGCTAAATCATCACTTGGATGCCTTTCCATTGTAACAGTCTGTTATTATATAAATAAAAGTAAAATGCATACCTCTAGAAAGCAATGAAACTAATGTTAGTGATTTTATTGAATGCTCAAACCCTAGAACTTTTGTGCTAAACAACAAAAAAATGAAAGCTACGTTAGTTGAGACAGAGGTAGTATCTCCACCTATGATAAATCTGGATGTTAGATAAGTTAAAACATATTATTTGATGCATTGAAGATTTTCAAGAATATATAAGGGCAATCTCCAAGGAGGGAAAGAGGTGAACAGTGAGTTGAAACCAGAATAGAGAGCAGTGAGCTGTAAGTGAATAAGAAAGCCTAAGATATCTGGGAACCAAATGTAACCACCAGCACCACAATTGGGAACCTAAGATGGAGGAGTGCACATACACACTTGCTGATGCATGTGTATGCACACACACAAACACAGAAAGTGGGAGAGCTAACCTTGAAACTCTTCTGTTTAACCAGGAAATTGAAAGGGTTAATATAGTCCTGGATAAGTTACATCTGCTGGCTTCCAGCTAAAGTAAACAATTGTTTTTCTGGAAAAAAGCATCCCTAAATTAGGTTCTCTGGATTCTTGCAGATTAAATTTAACAAAATATGAGTTTATAATAAAAAAATTACCAAACACACAAAGAAAAAAATTACCATAAATAAAAGTCAAAGTGAACAACATATTTTGACTTCGCAACATTTTCAGATATTGACATTATCAACAGAGAATACAAAATAAGAGTATATATATTTACAGAAAATAAAATGGAATTTTTGAATGATCAAGCAATATGAAACTATTAAAATGACTGTAAAGAACCATGTAGAACTTTTTGAAATTAAAATCTAGATGAATGAGTTTAAAAGCTGATTAAACAAAGCTAGAGAGACAACTAGTGAATTGGACAATATATCCAAAGAAATTATGCAGAATTCAGCATAGAGAAAATGAGACAAAGAGCATGAGAGAAATGTTGAGACATGTAGGATCTAATGAGAAGAGCTAGAAAGCATCAAATCAGAGTTCCAGAAGGAGAAATTTGAGGAGCATTTCACATTTAGACACATTGTAGTGAAACTGCAGAACACCAGAGCCAACAAGAAGTAAAAGCCACCAGAGATAAAAAGGCACATCAAGTCCATTCTCTACATCTGCATCTTTACTCCTGTCCTGCCCCTAGGTTCGTCAGAACCTTTTTTTTTTTTTTTTAAGATTCCATATATATGTGTTAGCATATGGTATTTGTTTTTCTCTTTCTGACTTACTTCACTCTGTATGACAGACTCTAGATCCATCCACCTCACTACAAATAACTCAATTTTGTTTCTTTTTATGGCTGAGTAATATTCCATTGTATATATATGCCACATCTTCTTTATCCATTCATCTGTCAGTGGACACTTCGGTTACTTCCATGTCCTGGCTATTGTAAATAGAGCTGCAGTGAACATTGTGGTACATGACTCTTTTTGAATTATGGTTTTCTCAGGGTATATGCCCAGTAGTGGGATTGCTGGGTCATATGTTAGTTGTATTTTTCGTTTTTTAAGGAACCTCCATACTGCTCTCCATAGTGGCTGTATCAATTTACATTCTCACCAACAGTGCAAGAAGTTTCCCTTTTCTCCACACCCTCTCTGACTTGAGGACACAGGGAGGGGGAAGGGTAAGCTGGGACGAAGTGAGAGAGTAGCATTGACATATATACACTACCAAATGTAAAATAGATAGCTAATGGGAAGCAGCTGCATCGCACAGGGAGACCAGCTCAGTGCTTTGTGGCCACCTAGAGGGGTGAATATGGAGGGTGGGAGGGAGATGCAAGAGGGAGGGGATATGGGGATATATGTATACATATAGTTGATTCACTTTGTTATACAGCAGACTCTAACACAACGTTGTAAAGCAATTATACTCCAATAAAGATGTTAAAAAAAAAGGCACATCACTTACAAACAAATGATAAACAAGATTGAAAGTAGGCATCGCAACAAGAATCAAAGCCAAAAGACAGTAGAATAACGTCTTCCAAGTTTTAAGAGAAAATAACTGCCAGCCTAGAATTTTCTTCTCAGCAAAGTGGCTTTCAATAACAAGAGCAAAACAACATTTTTAGGTAAACAGAAACTAAGAGATTACTGTCTGGGTTTTCACCAAAGGAACTTTTTAAAAGAAGTACTTCAGAAAAAAGGAAAATGACTACAGAAGAAAGATCCAAGGTTCAAGAAGGAAAAGCAAACAAAGGAATCATTAAATCTAAATGCAAATCTAAATAAGTATTATAAGATTTACATTTACAATTTAAATAAAAATAATAATAACAATGTTTAATTTGGGGAGGCGTTATTTAGAAAAAGGGACTAAAATCTTGCTATTTCACCTTTTTGGAAGTTAGGAGGGGTGTGATCAGAGTTAAAGTTATCTAAGGTCTTGTAATTTTCAGGAAAGGAATAAAGATACTTATTACCTTTAGACTTCATTACATACAAGTGGTAAAATTTCAAATACATCCATTGAAAGACTAAAGATAGAATTGTCTGGATTCTAAAAAGTTTACTAAAACCACTTGTATTTCTATATAACAGCAAAAAAAAAAAAAAAAAGAATAAAACAAGTAAAAAGTAAGGGTGCGGGGGCTTCCCTGGTGGCACAGTGGTTGAGAATCTGCCTGCCAATGCAGGGGACACGGGTTCGAGCCCTGGTCTGGGAAGATCCCACATGCCACGGAGCAACTAGGCCCGTGAGCCACAACTACTGAGCCTGCGCATCTGGAGCCTGTGCTCCACAACAAGAGAGGCCATGATAGTGAGAGGCCCGCACGCCGCGATGAAGAGTGACCCCCGCTTGCCGCAACTATAGAAAGCCCTCGCACAGAAACGAAGACCCAACACAGCCATAAATTGATTGATTAATTAATTAATTAATTAATTAATTAAAAAAAAAGTAAGGGTGCCGTTTCCAATTACAAAATACAAGGTGTCTGAGGATAAATATAAGAAAAGATATACAAGACCTAACTCTTCTGCTTACTAGCTGTGATCCTGAGCAAGGTAATTTCTCTGACCCTTATTTTCTCATCTGTAATATGGCAGTGACAGTAGTACTTACTTAATAGAATGATGAAAATTGAATGCATTTAACACTGTGCCTAGCCCACAGTACAACTCCTAATAAGTATTAGCCCATATTATTATCATCATTATTATTAGGCACAAGCTAAAAGCCATGGAGAAACAATGGCCCCAACACTCTAAGAACTTAGAGTCTAATAAGAATGATAACACAATAGACAAACAGGTAGCATATGATATATAAATTGTGAATGTCAAAAGGTGATATTAACAAACTCTTAGGAAGGAGAGATCAGTTTTGGCCTAGGTACAGGAGGATGGGTCCTCAGAGACTTTGTGATGAAGATGATTTTTGAGCTGGGCCTAAAAATATTAATTTTTTTTTACCATGCATACCATGGGTAAGGCATTGGGGCCAAAGGCATGCTACATATTCATTCTTTTTTTTTTTTTTTTTTTTTTAATAAATGTATGTATTTATTTATTTATTTTTGGCTGCGTTGGGTCTTCATTGCTATGCGCGGGCTTTCTCTGGTTGCGGCGAACCGGGGCTACTCTTCATTGCGGTGTGCGGGCTTCTCATTGTGGTGGCTTCTCTTGTTGTGGAGCACGGGCTCTAGGTGCACGGGCTTCAGTAGTTGTGGCTTGCAGGCTCCGTAGTTGTGGCTCGCGGGATCTAGAGCGCAGGCTCAGTAGTTGTGGTGCACGGGCTTAGTTGCTCCACGGCATGTGGGATCTTCCCGGACCAGGGCTCGAACCCGTGTCCACTGCATTGGCAGGGGGATTCTTAACCACTGCGCCACCAGGGAAGCCCTACATATTCATTCTTGAGTCTACCTTGACTGAATATTATTGGAGCATCCAAGGTGAACAGCAGGGAGATGGGAAAGCATGTTGGGTGATGGTGGCTAGCTCAGTTTTACTAGCTGAGAGGAGGTGAAGTTAGAAAAATGAGTTAGTGGAAGTACCCTGAAATTACAGAAGCCCATTGTGACACTGACCCAAATATTAATTAGCTGTCAGATACCAAGTAAATGTCTGGGAGACTCTCTAAGGAAAGGTAAATACATCCTCTGGAATACTGCCTCGCACATTAGTAAACAGATTTTTTTGTTTATTTTTAAAGAAGTAATATATTCAGTGCAGTGGGTTCAGAAAATTGTCATGGGGGTAATTTCATGTCAAACGAAACTAGGTTTGTTTTTTTTTACAACTGACTCCCATGATTGAAGGGATACGTGCATGCATGGTCTGAGCCAATTCATTGCACCTGGAGTAAAATTGTTCTTTTCGGAGAAGCAGTGGAAGGGGGCTTACTGAGAGGAAATATGTGGAAATAGGCAGCTATGCTAATGACAGTAGTTCCTCTAACCCGCATGCCTGTACAAGCCCGAAGAGCTCAACAGCACAGCTTGTAGGGTAGGGGAGCCTCCCAGTGACGGAGAAAACGTGGGCCCCTGTGCTCAAGGATCTCCCAGTCTCATTTTAGGAACTGTCCTGACACTCCGATAGCTCTTCTTTGAGTCATTCTCTGCCTTCACCTTGGAGGCCCCCAAGCTACAGAGCTGGCCTGGTGCTGCTTTAATGTTGTTTCCGCAGAATATACAATTAGGTATTTCTAAACCATACCTAATTTTTACAGAGGTTTCCTCTTTAATGTTTTGCTCAGATGCACATAATCATCATTCTGTTCATGACTAGACACAGCTGAGGGAAGGATGTCTGCTAGATGAGACTTAATTCACTTCCTTCCTTGTGAATAAGACTCGGGATAAAATGTACAAGGATCATTCTTACCCTTTTCCTGACAATGTAAGTGGTTTGTTTGCCAACTAATGAGTGATGGGATTGGGTGGGGAGGATGGAAGTTAGAAGTGAAAGAAGAGACAGCACCTGGGGAAGGACGTCATTGAAAGGACGTTCTGCCCCGGCAATATGGACGTCCAGGTGTTTGGGGAAGGTCTCGACCTCTTGGGTTGTAGTTTTAGTTTTGAAACCGATCAGCAACAATCTGGAAGTGTTCCCAGGACTTTTAAGACTCCCCACTAAAGTATTTCTGGCAACAATGGGGAAATCTTTGTGATAGGTCAAAGCACACTGTGTTTTTAGGCCTGGTAAGTAACTGCATGTAATGTTAACAGCACGTGTTGTTCCTTTCACTTTATTATTGAACTTTAATAGAATTTGTGTTTCCTTATTGGAATATAATCTCTTAGTCCTTGAGCTCTTATTATTACTTATCAGAATTGAAGCCACTTGATCCAACAAGCATTTTATTCTTCATTTATGTGCAATACATTGTACTAAGCACTGTGGAGATAGGAAAAGGAGAGACCCAGCCCTGGTCTGGAGGAGTTTATAGTCTAGCAGAGACCCAGATAAAAGAATAGCTCTGGGGAAGGCTTGCTTGCTAGGCTGACAGCTGCAACAAAGGTGCAAACCACTTATTACTGGCTTCTGGGGAGGAAGAAATGGATTCAACTGGGGGGAAACTGGGAAGACTTCTGGTTGTGGGTCAGTTTTAAACTAGGCTTTCAAGGAAGAGGAGGATTCTGATAGATTGAGGAGCGTGAGGGAATGCTTTGCAAATGCAATTTGGAGCCACAGCCAAAAGATACGAGGAATAAGAGATGCTTCGGAAGAGATCAAGTCCCGGGCATGAAGTCCCTTGGAAGTGAGATTAGAGACACAGATGGGCAGTGCAGTGTAATGGGCTGGGCCGATGGCAGGAGCCTTTGATAGTAGGCCAAGACTTGATTCCACATGGAGTATTGTGGTTTTTCCCCATTCTTCGGACAGACAATTCAGAGACCCAGTTGGTTGCTATTTTCTGGCCAAAGCTGAAATTTGTTGGAAAATGACCTGTTCTTTGCCATCCTCTTGTTTTGGTAGTTTCCAATAATTGCCATCTGTTCCAAAATTCACTTATAAAGTCTAAGTAGATACATACATCTAAGGACGTATGGCACTGTTTCCCAAGTGTGTTTCCCTGTGGAAGGAGGTGTTCTACTAACTGAGGGCTTTGTGGTCAATTGTCTGTGTGCACTGCTGCATACTGCACCCTTGTCTGGAAGAGTCGGATTATACATTAGCATATTAGCGGTTCTGAGAAGTAAAAATCTTTTTTAACTTTGCATACCAAAGATCCCCTTCATCTTATTAACATCTCACAAAACAAGATTGGAGAAATATTGGATTAAGGTATACTTCATAAATAGTTTGTATATGTTTCTCATAGTCTCCACAACATCCTTATGAAATAGACATTGTTGTCTCCATTGTTCCAGTGAAAACTGAAGGTTAAGTACTTTTCCCAAGTTCACAGACCAAGAAAAAAGCCAAAATTTGATTCCATGTTCTCCTAACCTGGGAACCATCACACTTTGTACAACCTCTTAGATTCATGTATCCTAACCTAACTGGCTCTCGGCTCTATCTTTAAGGGCCTTTTTAAAAGATATGCTGCTTTCTGCCTGGGCTGCTTCAGTGATGGCTTATAGCCCTAAATCCTTAATTGTCTACTGTGTAACCTTTCATGGCTCACACTCTTCCACATGGAACTGACCACTCCGGGGTCCCTGGTAACATATTTTTGGGCACGCTTATCTCCATTTGCTGGCTCTACACTTCTCCAGCTTTGGGTACACTTAGCATCGAGCACAGTTCTTGGCCCATAGTACAGCACGGTGCTTGTTTGCTCAATGAGGGCATGAAGAACACTTCCCAGGTGTGGGAGTCGAGAGAGAGAGAAACCTGGATGCTCATTCTAACTCTGGTTCTCATCGTGCTGCGGCATCAGCTTGCTAAGAAACACGTGAGGTGGTATTTTCTGTACATAGGTAGTCATCTGGTAGAGAAATATACAGCTGTCCTATCAAAATGTGAGCACAAAATTGGACCAACACCACGTAGTAACACAATCTACCTAAAAGCCAGACTGGAACCCAGAACCTGTGCTGCCCAAAGGGACCTCAGAATATAGTTGTTTTTACAGGTTTTAACATTAGTGGGCATGAAGCACCCCCCAGGTGAAGTAAGGTCTGCCCTTGATTTCAAGCCTCCTCTGCCTTTTACTTACTTCTACAATTTTTAGCTTTGGCTTTGGTAGATTTTAATGCAGACCAAGAGTGCTATTTTTATGTATGAAATCTTGTATTTAGAGAACAAAAATTACCTTTAAAAAAAAAAGGAAGAGATGTAATGAAGTCAGGTATAAGAGCCAAGACTATAAACACGTACATATTTCTTTATAATGGATTAAGGGAAAATCAGGAAATAATTGCAGACTGGCAGTGTTTTAAAAGAAAATAAGATTTGAATGATAAAATTATATAAATTCCTATAATTTAGATTTTTACCCAAAGTCAATTTGTTCATGTAATCCTTGTTCTTTTAAGCATTTGGTGTGGCAAATCTCTTTGAAACATCTTAAAACTTTTTGTCAAAATAGCTCTAGTTCCTAATGCTAATTGGAAAATATGAATTTAAAAATCTGAAATACAAGTTAGGTGGTAGATTAGTAGAAAGTTTAAACTATAAATAAGAATAATCTCTAACTTAAGTTTTCAAAATTCCAATTATGGGTATTCAAGTGCATTTACACAAGCTGGGTTTGTTATTTCTGGAGCTAATAAGCAATTTCACGATGTACTATATATCACTTTTAAAGACATGATAAATTGTCCCTAATGGTATTGTGTGTATAAACTATAGCTATTTCTGCCTTGTATATAATTCTTAGGATTGGGTGGTACACCTGAAAAGGCTTGGATTTTAATGGGGCCTTTTTAGCACTTTTGCACCTCGTATGTTCAGGATTATGTTTGATTGATGACTTTAAATGTGCTGGCATGAGAGATACGTAGATCTTAATGCTCTTAAACCATTTGTTTTCCAATCTCTGTAAAAGGCTCCTCTGTTTTGGGGTAACACTTTATCCTTCTTAAGTAAACAGAAATAGGTTTCTGGGATTTTGCCTTTTAGCATTATAAATCCAGCAGGAAAGAGACAGGCTAGAGGCTTTTAAGAGAGGTCTAAAAACACCATGTTCCCATTTTATTAGGGGAGCCTGAAAAAGTCAGTGTGTGTGTGTGTGTGTGTGTGTGTGTGTGTGTCTGGGTAGATACATTTTTCTTTCTTCTAAACAGTTTTTAAATAACTCCCTACCCTCCTTCCCTCCCTTCCTTTCTTCCCTTCTTTCATTTTTCTTTTTATACCAGAACTCCCTGAATCGTTTCTTTCCTTTGGTGCCTCAGCCATTATCCTCGGCCTGCTGGCTGAGAACTCTCTTTGGATCCCATCATCTTCAACAGCTACAGGGTTGGCTACCGTGTGGCCAAGGGGATGTTCTCCCCAACAGCTCTTGGAACGAGAGACTGAGGCTATAAATTGAATCCCGCTTCCCAGAAGGCACTGGGACTTAGTACCCAAGCCTGGAGGTGTCTTATAATCCACTCCTGCAGGATTCCTCTGACTGGGACAAAATCTTCAGTGCTTCAGGAGGGGCTCAAAAAAACTGCTCATGACGGTTCCGTGTTTCTGATTAACAGTCTAGGCACTGTTCAGGGAAAGGGGGAAAATGGCTTTTGCTGAAAGAACAGATTGTTTTAAGATTTTAGGAACTGATTATAAGCAAGTTCCTCAGGGAGGAGAGAACCGCGCTGGTCAGAGGCAGCCTGTCCTGCCGAGCAGCGGCCCCCATCGCAGCAGCAGGTCTCTGCACCGGCCTTCAGCCCCGGCTCCCAGTTGTCCGTCATCTTTCAAGAAAAGAGACCAGCATGGTACTGACAAACACATTTTCACTTCCATCTAAGATATGAACTTAGGGGCTCGAGAGTTGAAAGACTAGTGCATTTACCCATGTTTATAATATGTTGCTAATTAGCAGTCAGTGTCCTTGTGATCTTTTTCTTTGTCATCCTCTTGAGGCATCCCATTTCTTTCATTTCCTTCCTCTCCATCATCAGCAACGCTAAATGGAATATGGATTATTCTGGCAGCAGGGCAGTTTGAGCCCCCTGATTAGTCTAAAATGAAATGTGAAGGGAAAAAAATGTACGAAATGAGCCATTGTGTCTCCTTGTTCTCAAGATGTGATTTTGAAATCTTCATGGGTGGTGATGTATTTGCTGGTGATTCGTTTTGCCTAGAGACGTTTAGGATTCCTGGGAAGGTTTTTTTTTTTTTTTTTTTTTTTTGAATACACTTACTCTGTTTTTTTTGTTTTGTTTTGTTTTAATAAAACTGTTCTTAGGGTAAATCCTTGTAAATGAAGCATGAATAGATAGCAGAAAAGGTAAAAATCACACACACAATCTTAGGGGACTTAAAATGACTCAGAGCCTCCTAGCTTTTATTACTAGTTTGTTGCTGCTGCTGTTGCTTTAAGTCTTTGAGTCAGCAAATAACCCCCAAATTATTTTTCACTCAAATTCTTGAAATTGTTTATTGTAGTGGGTATTTTATAATAAAATAAGAACTAAACGCATATGTTTGACTTGGGTGTATAAGTAACCTGTATTTGTGTGTGTGCGCTTGGGTGAGTATAAAAGCTGGTTGAAAGCACGTCAGCAGCCATTACACATGGAAGCACCATTAACGGAAGTATCATGTGTGATGCAAAGGAAATGCCTGCATGTGTTTGTATGAGAAAAATAGATTGATAGAGCCAGAAAAGATCTTCTAGCCATCTGGTTCAACTCTAGCAGCTTATAAATGAGAAAACTGAGTCCTGGCAAAGGCATATATACATGTGATGGTCAAAAAGAGCTTGAACTAAGGTCTTCCAGCTGGTGGTCCACTGCTCTTAATGTGCATTGGAGATATACTCTGGCCTTTGTTTTTAGGTACCATGCATTTGCCCCCCCCCCCCATGCAAACAGATGAAGGCATAATGTAATGATATTATTAACCGTACTAATATTTTAAAATGCACACAAGTGGAACCACAAAATCTGCACCATTACTTTTCCCTTCCAAGGTATTTTGTTCTATTCAGACAGTTATAGTGTTTAAGCACTTACAAATTAGTTGCAAATGCAGCTAGCTGAAATACTCATCCACTAATAACCAATTAATTAAAATTACCTCATGTTAATTACTCACAATTGCCTGGCAGATGATCGGTCCTCATTAAATGTATGTTGATTCAATCTCTCCTGTTCAGTTCTATCTTGAGCCAGTTTCTCAGATGGTGAGCTTTGAGTCAGTCACCTTGGGTGATATTTTTTAAAATGGAAATTCCTGCCACCCAACCACTGTTCAGAATCTCTGGGGGTAGGCCTTGAAATTCTGTATTTTTGAGAAACTGGGCAGATAATTCTATGCACACAGAAGCTTGAGAACCACTGCCTAAAGTTAAGATATCGAAATCATAATTGATTAAAATATCTTTAATTGATCAGTCCAGTTAGGAAACTAGAGGTATCTAAATGTAATCACCAGACATTTTTAAAGCAATTATGTAGGTTCTACAAACGCTAGTCCTTATACGACAACTGTTTTTGGTATTTTCAAATTATAACACAATCCATCCTTATTGCAAATTATTCAAACAAGATAGAAGTATAAAATGTAAAAAGTTAAAAGACCCCCATCCGTCTTTCCCACTCCCACTCCCCAAGAAAAACCACTATGAACAGTTGGTGTATATGCTTTGAGATTTTTTTCACTATATATTTATATGTTTTATCTATATGTAAGTATACATTTATGTGTATACATATATATACACATATACATATGTATGTACATACATATCTATGTATACATATTTATTTATATTTGTTTACTCATTCATTCAACAAATACTTGAGCATCTATTGTGTTCTAGGAACTGGTACTGAAAAAACAACAGTGACCAAAGAGGTGAAGTCCCCATTCTTATGAAATCCACATTCTAATGGAACCCACATTCTAATAGAGAGACAGTCAGTAAATCAATAAAAACGTAATATAAAATATGCATGCCATAAAGAAAAATAAAGTAAGCTAAAGTGATAGAGAATTCCAGGTGGTTCTACTTTAGGTATGGTGGTCAGGGCAAGCCTCCCTGAGATGACTTTTAGGCAGAGACCAGAATGAAGTGAGAGAGTGAGTGCTGTGCATATCTTAGAGAAGAGGAGGTCAAGTTCTTCCTAGATTACATGTGCAAAGTCACACTTTTCTCTTTTAACAAAACAATTATATTATGCATAGTGTCTTGTACCTTGCTTTTTCCATTCAATAATGATTTATATACCTATTTCCAGTGTCAGTATATATAAATTTAAATTATTCTTTTTTAGTGACTGTTTATTATTCCATAATATGTATCTGCCATAATTTAACCATTCAAATATTGTTGGACAATTTTTTTTCTTTCCATTTTACCTTTACAAACCATACTGCATGAAATTCTGTGGCTCATCATCTTAATATTTAGGTATTAGAGGATTACTATTATAGTTCTGTTGCAGAATGAGATTATTTTAAGTATTTGGATCCTATCAGTCAAATACAAAATGACTGTTCTAGTATAAAAGAACCAGACCTTGGGGTACAAAAGTGCATAATATTCCTTTTAGATGTAGAGGTAAGAGTCACTTAATCATTTTTAGTTTTAAATTGGGCCATCAAAGAATCCTAAATCATGTCTTTATCATAAAAAGCCATATTTTTTACTCTTTTCCATTTTTTTTTAAGTTAGTCAACCAACTGCCCAGGCAACTGGTTCTCATTCATAGGATTGAGATCTGTTTGGGTTGGTTTATTTTTATAATGTCTGTTTTCTTAGTATTGGTTCATACATTTATTCTTCAGTGCTCCTGCCTTTATGTTGTTCTTTGATCTAAACTGTATTTTGTCTTTTAAATATAAGATTTTCATATTAAAATGTTTTTCTTAATTATAAAATAAAGATAAAATTGTATCACCCAGAAATAACTTTTGTTAATATTTGGGGGTTTATCCTTTCAGTTTTTTCTTTTCTTTTTTCAATGCACATTTTTTTTTAATTCCAGATTTTCATTTTGGGCTACACAATTCCAAAAACTCTCTTTAATACACATGACTATCTCATAACCCACACTGAGAAGAAACCCAGTAACCCTCTCCTATTACCTTTCTATTGCTGAGTACTCACTTTATTACAAACAACCAAGAAGATTTTCTCTACATTGTCAATTGAATAGACATATGCCTTGCAGATTGATTGCTAAGTAAATGGCTTCTGGGGTGGCAGGTGATGTCACCGCAGCACTCAGAATCCCTGGATACTTGCCCAGTGGCTGTCATCATGGCTTCAGGTCAATCCTGTGTTCTGGGAACATTTGAACCCATGATTCACATTCCTCTTCGAGGACAGGGTGCCAGAAAGTTCTCGTATGCCCCTCCTTCTCATTAGCAGGCTCTGAGGAAGCTTGCTTTATATTTTCACAGAAAAAGAGATTTCCTCCCACACTATTTCTCATATCTCCTTCATTCTTCCGATCCCTGTTTCACCACCACTAAGCTCTTGGGAGGAGAATTGGCTTTTAACTGGAGGCTTATATGTGTTTTCTCCCCACCTTGGAATTAAGAAGAAACAGAATCTTTGAAAAGTAGGCGCTAACTCATCTTCCCTCTGGTTAGGCTTCTCTTAGGAAAAAGTTTCTTGTCTTTGGGCTCCTCCATAGCCCATGATGGACCAGTGTAACACACTATGAGATTTGGGAATGAATGTTTCTTTAATGCAGACATTGTTGTTTGAACGTGAGGCTCTATAGCAGCAGTTTAGTAATTAAAATGTTTTCGTTTGCAACTCAGTTTTCAAGAATGGCTTAAGCAGCATTGAATTAAGCTTGCTAAGTTCCAAGTGACTAGAATTAGTACCTTTAGTTTTTTTTTTTTTTTTTAAACTGGATAATTCACCAAACAATTTGATGGTTTAGATGCAGATAAATCTATTCAACATGCTCCATCCTCATATGAACCGAATCTCCCAAACTTGCCATATGTAATTCATAAGTCCTTCTGTGTAGTACAGTGTACAGTTATGTGACTCCTGGATTTTTTTAAATGAAGATGATTTTTTAAATTATTTTTTCTAAAACGACATCTTATACTATTAAAACTGAGAGTAGAGGTAAAAGGACCATAGTACATTGAAGAAACATGTTAATTGTGCCTAAAGATGTTTGTTTTTTCTTGAAATGCCCACTTAGTTCCCAATTGATCAAAAGTTGAAGGTTCCAGAGAGTCTTTCTTCTGACAGCTTGATTATGTAGAGGCTCCCTTCTAGGGACTCTTGTTATTTTATAAACACATGCATATGTGTAATATATTCTGCCAAATACTCCCACTTTCTGATCTGCACAGTACAACAGAGCATCCCATGGAGTCAGAGAACAAAGAAAATCTTCACTCTTGAATTTTTCCCAGAAGCCAAATATGTCCTCAGCTTCAGAAAGAAAATCCTTAGCATGGATCGGGGCACCTCTCTGGCCCCCTGAAGGAAATTTTAGGCACCACTGGTGTGCTCCCCAGGAGAATAGTATGCTTGTGGGTACTGGAACTTGGGTTGATTTCCTATTACGGATTCAGGTTTAGTTCCAGAAATTTTACCTACGTCATTGCAATTAATTCCCCCAATGACCCTGTGTTGTAGGTATTACTGCTCCATATCACACGAGGAAATTGAAGCTCAGAGAATCTGAATAACTTGCTAAAACCATATAGCTATCAAGTGATGAAGTCGGGATTTGAACCTCTGTTCATCTGACTCCAACGCCCTGATATTTCTATTCTGCAGAACACAGACTCTAGCTCATAGTAGCTGGTGGACAGAAAACCACTCTACCCCATTCAAGGTAGCTGAATTATCTTTTTCAGCCTATAATCAATCCCTATAAAATTCTATTCACTGTAGGTTTATGGCATCCACTTCCTTACACAATAACCAGAAAATGAAAAGTAATAAAAATATTTGTAACTGCAATGTGAGAAAGCATATGGAAAAGATCATACTGCTGTGCTACTTTCTAGTAAATTGGAGAACTCAAATTGGTAAGGGCATAGTATAGAGAAAAGAATATTGTTTTTTCACCTCGTTATTCATTTTTAATGAGGTAAAATTCACATAACATAATTAACCATTTTAAAGTGTGCAAATCTGTGGCTTTTGGTACATTCACAGTGTTAGGCAACCACCACCTCTATCTAGTTCCAAAATATTTTCATCACCCCGAAAGGAAACCCCATATCCATTAAGCAGTTGCCCCCTCTTCCCATGCTCCACCTAGCCCCCAGCAACCAACAATCTTCTTTCTGACTCTATAGATTTATCTATTCTGGATATTTCATATAAATGGAGTCATATAGTATGTTGACCTTCTACGTGTGGCTTCTTTCACTGAGTATAATGAGGTTCCTCCACATTGGAGCATATATCTCAATTCCTTTTTATAGCTGAGAATATTAATTTTTAAGTGAGGGTTCTAGGCCTAGCTCTGCTACTAGCTCACTGAAAACTTTACACAAGGCTCTTCCTTTCTCTGGCCTTATCGTGCTCATCTGTAAACGTGGAGATTGCGCACCCTTTGGAACATGAGTTTTGCAGGCTCTGGAACAAAAGGCCTTCCTGCTCAAATTAACGTGGGGAAGAGTGCACGCTGGTTTCCCCCTTGTGGGGAGTCGTGATGCTCATGTTCTAAAGATTCTGGACCTGCTTCACTCTGTTTAGTCAGCATTTACCAACCTGTGCCCAGAGAACCCTTTTATTTTGCCTACTTTATTTTTACATCTTGTGGAATCCAGTCCAGTTTCTAAGACACTGTAACCTGTGAACCACTCATTGATGCTACCCCACAGTGTACCACTTGGCCAGTCAAGTCCATGTTGATCTTGTCTCTAAGTTACTGACCTAGAGGTATTCTTCTTCCAGGGGAAGGTTTGAACCTTTGTTGGGGCATTTGGTTGTCCCAATGATAAGAGTCAAGGATAAGAAACATTCTGTCATGCATTGGACCTTCCTTCACAGCACCAACATCCTGGTCTACACAGACTCTCCAGTGTCCTCCTGGTCATTTATGTAGGTGAAAATGCTGTTTGTAATCATCCGAACCTAGTTTTCCATATAAACGCAAAGTACTTTTTGCATGGATTTAACGTCCACTAATTTTTCCATGTATACAACAATTACGTAAAATCTGGCTCTATTTTAAAAGGGCCGTTCACCATTGAAGGACAGGCAGAGTTATGCTACAGAAACAAATTAACCTAGAAGTCCTGGTGACTTAACACAACAAAGGTTTATTTTTTTGTTTATGCTGAAAGTCCATCAAGCATTGGCAGGAGGCTCTACTCACAATTAGTCAGGGTTTCAGACTGACTCCACCATGGGGGTTGTCACCAGCCACCTCTGGTGATGGTGGACAGCGTTCGTACACCACCTCTTCAATGCTTTGGCCCAGAAGGGAGGCACATCGCTTCTGACTACAGCCCAGTGGCCAGAGCTAGTACACGGTCCCTCCTAACCACAAGAGGGCTAGGGAACGAGGAGCAGATGGAAAGTTTGGCAATACAATATCCGTGGTAATGCCACTTGTAGCATTTGAGTCAGCGTTAGAATGCTCATGTATTGGTTTGCATATGTAGCTGTCGTATTTTTGTTAATTTTACATGTAGGTACAAGCATATGCCTACTTAGCTATGTCTGTTGGTTTAGCAATGCCTGCACATTTACATATAGAAACATGTCTTATTATAAGCTACTTTCTTGTACTTTTTCTTTATGTTACAGTTAGGGCATTGTATTGCTTTTGTTTTTTTTTTTTTAATTATGTGTGTCTGTAGATTATGTTAGCTCTGAATTTTATTTCAAGGTGGTAAAGGGGCATTGAAAAAATATGTTATAAAAAGGAGGTCTGTTGGGGCTGAGAGCCACTTTTCTAGGTCTCAGCATCATCTAGGGCATAGAGTAGGTCATGGAGAATTATAGGGGTTTACATCATAATAGTAAGAAGAATATTAGCTAACATTTATTGAGCTTTCTCTATGTGCCAGAGACTTTACCAAGCCCTGTAAGTAAATTCCCTGCTATAAGCCTCACCAGAAGCCTACGAGGAAACCTCTGAATTGTCCATTTTACCAACGAGAGCTGCTTTACTCACTTAGGCACGTTAGGAAGGTTATGGGTCCCATACTTTCTCTTTACCCCATGTCAGCGTGACTATGAAGTGGGACCCCACATACCTACTAGGAAGGATAATTGCTCTTCAAACACTGTGAAGAGACAGCAGGCAAAGTGCAAGGGTTGGGATAGCACAACAGGACACCTGCGCAGCCTAGAGGAAAGTTAGAGAGGAGACAGGAAGGAAACAGTCCTGAGGAAAAGGACGTTGCCCCCAAAAGTAATATCGCCCATTCAGAGAGGACTGGGATTCTGTAAATGTGTCACTGAGAGGGTTCCCCTGGGCCTTTCACCAAACTTCAGTACCTGCCTCTCCCATCTCATCCCTGTTCTGTGCCTCACAGTTTTTCTGTGATTTCATGGGCATAAGAGCTTACAACTAGCAGTTCAATCAGTTAGTTTATTTGAATAGAATAATCAAGATAGTTCTAGGCCAAAATAAGAATTAAAATGTCAGGACCCTCCCTGGAATTATACCATCAGTTAACAAAAGAAGAAAAGAACCACAATTAACGGACAATTAGAAAGTAAAGGCTCTTGCATGCTTCCCTTTATTTGTGGTATATCCAGACACCTTTTTTCCAGTGATGGGGCTTTCTTCCCTTCTATCCCTGGGTATATATGCAGGATGGGCTACTTTAAAATTTTGGTTGCACCCTGACTTTCACTACTCAGTCTTTATTTTCTTCTCAGTCTTTATTCTATAAGAAATATGCTTCAGTGGCTTACACATTTGGAATTGATTTTGTAGAGTCGTGTAACGTTTTCCTTGCCCAGAGCAAGACCACATTGGTTCAAGGCTAAGAAAGTAGGCTGGTCCTACAGAGACCCTCTGGGTGACTCATCTCTTTTGAGATCCTGATTGTCCATTTTTTTGGTTGGTGTTTCTAGCAGCAGTGTGTGTTGCCCTGAAGGCACCTCTCATATGATGTTGACTATACTACGCTGAGCTGTTTAATTCCTGCTTTGGATTGTGCCTCAAGTTTTAAGTCACTCGACAGTACAGATGGTTTCTTTCTCCAAAGTTTATCAATAGCATACCATTCCCTCCCAATAACTCCACACACAAACACACCCACACACACACACACACAGAGCTACGTACAAATTTCATGTTTTCTTCCTTTTAGAAACAAGATGTGATCTGTCTGACCTAGCTGGAGAATCTGCTGCTTTTTCAGATTTATGTCCCTGTGACCAGGTAGCTTGTCAAGCTATTTGTCTTAATCACTCAACTTCTCCATTAGACAGCTATTTAAAAACCTTCTGTGTAAGTATCTTTTTTGACCCTCCATCTTCCACATTCTTGTCTTTATTGTAAACGTTCTTATGACTGTTTTATATGCTATATGTCCCAAAAGGTATTTAAGCCTTCTTACACTGTTTTGTCTGCTTTTCTTTAAGTTTGCCACCAACTTAACACTCCATGCCCATTGCCTCCCTCACAATCTGACTGCTTATTTCTCTACAAAGAGTGAACCCTAGATTGAGTGGTCCAGATCTGTCCTGTATCTTCTTTGCCCTTTGAAATAGACAAGCAGAGAAGCATCAGAGAAGCTCTTAAGGACATTTGCCAGAGTTGTTACTGCCTTGTCATTGTCTTCTAACTGCAAGGTTAAAAAGCTGGGGCCGGAGGTGGCTTCATTCATCATATGTGCCAGGCACTGTGCCTGATCTTTGGGGGAATAAAAGATGACACAGATCCTACTTTCAAGCAGCTCTCACTCTGGTAGAGAGGATAATTTAGGCAAGGTTGAATGCTTAGGGGTTTGAGGAGAAAGAGATCTCTTTTGACAGGGGCAAATGCAGAAGAATTCAGGGCAAATACAGCATTTTAGCTGAACTATGAACATTGAGTGGGGCTGTAAACACTAGAGATGGTTGGGGACACCCCAGACAGTGAACCACATGGGTGGAAGCTCACGGGTGCCCAAGTCCAATCTGACTAGAGCAGTGGTTCTCAACCAGGGCTGGTTTTGACACCCAGGGGACATTTGGCAATGTCTGGAGACATTTTTGTTTAACAGCAAGGGGAGAAGGGCTGCTCCTGGCATCTCGTCAGTAGAGACCAGCAATGCAGCTGAACATCCTACAGTGCACGGGACAGACCCTCCCATCCAACAGAGAGTTATCCACCCCAAACGTCAGTAGGTATCACGGTTGAGAAGCCCTGGAATAGAGCCTAGACTTTTTGCCAGAGAGAATTAGGAGAGAAGCCCGAAAGACTGTTTAGGCTGCAATTCTGAAAGGGTCTGAGTGTTAGCTTAAGGCTTGGTTTTTACTTGGTAAGCAATGAAAGGGTTCTGAGCATGACCAAACTGGTAGTTTAAGAAGAGCAAACAATCAAGATGTGTTGATGCTTGGAGACAGTGAGGACAGGGAGACCAGTTAGGAAGGAGGCACTAGTCTGTGTGAGAGGTTATAACAATACCAAGGAAGAGAAGAAACAAATACGAGAGATATTTCAAAGGAAGATTTGAAAAGACCTGATGACTGGTTCAAATTGGGAAGCAAAATAAAGGACGATTCCAAATGAATTGTTATGTGTCAGTTCTGGGAGACCCCCTTGATTTGCCTACCCTTAACTGGTGGGAAGAAGCACATAGCAAGAAAATAGGATTTTGATTTTATACCTGTTGATTTAAGGAACTGGTGAGACAACCAAGGTGAATATGCAGCATGGAATAGGAAATAGGGAGTAAAAGTTGGAATAGGTTAAGAGACAGATTAGGCATAGAAATGGGGATGATATTTAAAAACCGTGGAAGTGAAAGAGGATCTCAAAGGAGATTATTTGAAGAATTTAAGGAAGAAATACAAGGTAAAAACTTATGAGTTCCAACACTTATGAGCTGAGATAAGGAAGCAGCACCCACAAGGGAGAAGGATCTGAAGGTGGGAGAAGCTCACAGTAGGCAGACTGCACAGATTCACTCATGGATGAGTAGCTGTTAAAGTCAAGGCCGAGTCTTTCACTGCTTGCTTCTGAATGTGATAAATCTTTATATGGTAGTATTTTGTAGACCAAGAGTCTTGAGGTAACCAGCTCACGTGTATTTGCTTTTTCTTCAATATCAGGATTTTGTGTAGGGGTACACAGTTGCAATTAATAGTACTTAATATTTGTACATATTGTACAAATATTGTACATATTGGAATCACTCATTAATTTTCTTCTGATATTGGACAGTGTGTTGGGGTTGAGGGAGAGTCCCATCTTTTCAAATAGATTATAAACTCCATCAAGGGCAGAGACTGTGTGTTTTGTTCTTTGGCAAATTACTACAGGGCACAGCAGGTATGAATTAAATGCTAGAGACCTATTTTTCTCTCCTAAAATAAAGAGAAAACAAACACCCATAACAAAATGAAACAGATCAACAAAAAAACCAAGGTCATTCTGATTTACTGTCATGGATATGGTATTTGAGGTGAGTCGTAAACCAAAGGAAACATTTCAAATTTCTTATTTATCAGAAGACTGGCCTATTCTTCCAGAACCTAGAAGCCTCTGTCTACTTACTACATCTCAGAATAGATTCAACCAGACAAATATGTTTAATTTAGCTTGAATAATGACCTGAAAGCCTTTTTGAATGGTTCCAGTAGAAACATTAGGAATTGTTTATACCTAACTTTTATTTGGTTTTGTTTTCTTTTTTTAAAAGCAAAACAATTTGGGAACTCAAGATTTTATAGGTGCCATCTATTTTGGAATGCAATTTACTTTTATGATGTTTATTCTTCACCCACTGAAGGGTGTGAACATTATGGGTTTCACTGCATGGCTACCTAATGCTATTTTTACATTATACTTTGTATATAGTGTCCATTTTTTCAGTGCTTCTTTTAAGGTTCCCTTGTTGCATGTCAGCAGGAAATCATAATTAGGAGTGCTATGTGAAAGTCTTTCTCTTTAGCATTTAACTCTTAAAGAATGAGGAAATTAAAAAGTAATGTAAAAATTTTTTTTAAGGAACCTCCATACAGTTCTCCATAGTGGCTGTATCAATTTACATTCCCACCAACAGTGCAAGAGGGTTCCCTTTTCTCCACACCCTCTCCAGCATTTACTGTTTATAGATTTTTTGATGATGGCCATTCTGACTGGTGTGAGATGATACCTCATTGTAGTTTTGATTTGCACTTCTCTAATGATTAGTTACAGATGTTGAGCATCCTTTCATGTGTTTGTTGGCAACCTGTATATCTTCTTTGGAGAAATGTCTATTTAGGTCTTCTGCCCATTTTTGGATTAAAAAACTAAAAGTAGAACTACCATATGACCCAGCAATCCCACTACTGGGCATATACCATGAGAAAACCATAATTCAAAAAGAGTCATGTACCACAATGTTCATTGCAGCTCTGTTTACAATAGCCAGGACATGAAAGCAACCTAAGTGTCCATCGACAGATGAATGGATAAAGAAGATGTGGCACATATATACAATGGAATATTACTCAGCCATAAAAAGAAACGAAATTGAGTTATTTGTAGTGAGATGGATGGATCTAGAGTCTGTCATACAGAGTGAAATAAGTCAGAAAGAGAAAAACAAATACCGTATGCTAACACATATGTACGGAATCTAAAAAAAAAAAATGGTTCTGATGAACCTAGGGGCAGGACAGGAATAAAGACACAGACGTAGAGAACGGACTTGAGGACACGGGGAGGGGGAAGGGTAAGCTGGGACGAAGTGAGAGAGTAACAATTGACATATATACACTACCAAATGTAAAACAGATAGCTAGTGGGAAGGAGCCGCATAGCACAGGGAGACCCGCATAGCACAGGGAGATCCGCTTGGTGCTTCCTGACCACCTAGAGGGGTGGGATAGGGAGGGTGGGAGGGAGGCGCAAGAGGGAGGGGATGTGGGGATATACGTATGCATATAGCTGATTCACTTTGTTATACAGCAGAAACTAACACAACATTGTAAAGCAATTATACTCCAGTAAAGATGTTTAAAAAAATAGTAATGTAAAATTTTAAGTAAGTAATTGGACCTTTATTCCTTTGCTGTATGTTACATAAAGGTAGATAATATAATTGACCTAGAAGATCTAAGTGAATAAACTTAAATCTGAATGCAAGGATAAGGAGTAGAATGGTACTACTAAAAACCTGCCTTGCGTACAGTTGCTTTTTGACTCTGTAAAAATGGTTTACTTGACTCACATGCTTTTGAATTAATCAGATATGCAAGCATGTGGGCAGGGGGGACCCCTTATAGTTTCTACATATGTGAATCAAAGATGGGATTTGTTTGAATTACCCTTTAGCCTCCATTGTTAAAATCAGAATTAAGTTCTTTGTTTAGTGAAGCATTAATAGCAATCTTTGAGATTGCCGTGAAGGGCAGCTTGCCTGGAGAGAGTTCTTAGTGTATTATGCTGTTTACCTAAGGGTTATATTCAAGAAGCTCTCTGAACAGCTGGGCTGATTATTGAAAATGCCTCACAGTAACTTCCAGCCTAGGCTGATCGATATTGGTGCAAAGCTTTACGTGGGAGGGAGCTATTTAAACATTGAGAGCCCCAGGGATAAAAGAGAATGAAAAAATAATGCTGGACAAATATGCTGAAATGTTCAAAGGAAGAGAGAAGTATCTTGTCTTGCTATAGGGGAAAATTCCTAAACAAACAAACTAGAAAATTAAATTTGTCTTATAATGACATCCTAAAATTTTAGTTATTCTTCCTTATAGCAACACCCGAAATATTTAGTTATTTTATCTTATAACATGCCCCCCCCCTAAATATTTAGGAGGAGGAGGAAAGTCTTATCAAATATACCAAAGACAATTTTATTTCCATTATTTTGAAATGTAACCTATTTCATAAATTCCATAAATCAATAAAGTATTTATTGTTAAGTAGACGGAGATCTTCATATTTTAAACCGTTCCCTTTCTCAGAACCATTAGAAGATCATATCACCATTGTACTCCAACATCCAAATGTAGGCAGAAAATTCCTATTTCCTCAATATTTTCTGCTATAGAGATCTAGAACAGAGATATAAACATTTCCTTTTGTCTTAGTCCTAGTGAAACAAGCTTATTTGTATGTTTCCAGTTCTGGTTTTAATAGTTTAATACATTAAATAAAAACTGCACTAGATATAGGAGATCTTATTTCCTAAAAACATTTGGTGGAATTATGACATTGAGGGAGAAGTATCAGCATTCAAAAGCCTGTCTACAAAATGGGGTAACAGAGAAATACTCCCCAAAAGAGTGGGGAGGAACCACTCAGTTTATCAAAGTGAAAACCTGTGTTGAGAAATCCTACATCTTGTTACATCCATGATTTCTTACTTTTACCCTGCACACAACCAACAGACAGGAAGTTCAGAAACACAAAGGCAATCAATATGAAAACTGTGAAAGTCTCTTAATTAATCAACTCACACAAACTCTCCAAGTAAGAGGATTTTACAAGCATTTCAATTAAGGCTTTCCCTTTTTATTACCAAATTTCATTGACAATTAAGAATGCATAATTAAAGTTGACATGATTATTAAAAGCAAAATATTATTTACGTACTGAGCTTTTGGGCTTATAGGAGACTTTCATCTTCTGATTCTTATTCTCTTGATGAATCACATAGACAATAGCTAATTGGATAGTTACTCTATAACAGTGACATTTTAAAAATTTCAAAATGAGTAGGTCTTTGAACATATTTGTATTTCCCTCCTCACGTGAGCATCATTGTTTTGGCATACATACCTAGAAGCTACATGACCATTCTCATTCATGAAATTTAACAGCAATACACATGCAAAAAACTACCTTCTGCAGAGAAATGTTTAAGAGCTAACATTCTGTGACTTTTTTGACCTAAGAGCCCTAGAATGGCCTGAATACACTGTGAAGCCCTGCAGCAATGCTCTTTACCCCGAACTGACATTGGAATGTAAGAAACTTATTGACATTGAAAATGGATATACTGAATATGGGAATTTTTGGAAAAAACAAACGTCAGTTTAGTTTAATACTTTGTTTTTGTTATTAAAAGAAGGGTTTATTTGAAGTCCTCATTGTCTCTCAGCTCTTAGGCTAATAAAGCCTGACAAGTTTCCAGAAACTGCACATATTCCCAATATGGTTTATGCTACTTTTCTGTTTGAAGACTAAAACATAGACCAGGAGACAAAGTATCATTTCATGATTCTGTTCCTCACTTAGGACAGTAGAAAAGTAATTTAACTCCTTTGTGCAAGTTTTCTTCACCAGGAAATCAGGAATAATCATTGCCTTCCACCTTCAGCTGGGGATTCTGGAGAGTAACAGTACAAGGGCCATTTGGAGTTAAAATCAAAAGATGAAATTATCATTATTTTTTTACCCAAAGAATTAAGTTCATAGATTATGAGACTATCTCTTAAATAGTTTTTATTTTTAAATGCTCATTTAAAAATTATCATATTAAAATCTATTTCTTTTGTGTTTATATTGTAAAAATATTACAGAGATGCTAAAGATGTCATTTTAGAATGTCTTTAAATAGCAATCTCTACCAATGCCATGAAAATATTATCTACCTATGAAGCATAAAATCCTACTGTTTTAGGAATGAAACATGGAAGTTTAAAAAAAAATAAGCAGAAGCTTCCCTGTTTATCAGGAATCATAGCAGTCAGCCTTTGAGTCTGACTAAAATCTTATTTTGCCCATAGCTTGCTCCTATTTCCACGCCTCCCCTCCCCCATCACTACCACCTCTGATGGAGAACCAGTGGACCAGCTCCACTGGGGATCAGGCCTTGCAAAGCCTGGAGGTGAGTAAGGAGGATCTCAGCACTCCAAGAAAACATACACATACACACGCATGCACAGACATAAGCTTCTGTAGATAGATATTTAAGCGGACCAGGTTGTTTCACTTCCTAAGTGATTTGTTCACCTTTTTTAGGGTACCGTGTTAAGGGCTCCAGTGTTTAGTCCCCATAGAAAAATATAGCTAAAGCATTTTAATATTGGCCCATCATTTGGCAACAATTGAAATAGGCAGTCGTTCTTTTATTTAAAGAGAATCATTATTCTTTTGTGTCTAAGAGAGTAGCAGCCCTGAGGGTAGTCTGAATACAAAATACAGGACTCAGTCCAGAAACAGATCTTGGTGTCATATATTGTCTGGGCTCCAGGAGGATGTTGATGAATGCTGTGGTTTAGCATCCGAATTCCTCAATATGAAGGCCCAAGTCTCAGTTTCTAGCCGACAGTGGACAATCAGGGATATTCTCATTGGCTGTTTTTGTATAACTTCAAAAGGGTAGTAAATATCGCTTTGTTGTCTTGTGACTATTACAGAAAAAGCAATCGTTTTTTTTTCAAGGTAATCATTCTAAAAGAAGGGGTGGAAAAAAAGCAAAAGTCACAGATTTTCTCCTGTTGGAAAGAGCCAGTATCTGAGCAGTCGGGCACTTCAGTATCTGAGCAGGCTTGTCGAGCTGTCAGTTGGGCACTTCAGGCTCTCTCTCTGATCGTGCTGTTCGAAAGCCTTTGCTCCTCTCCTACCAGTCCTCCCTGCCAGCTCTCGTGACCCCCTACGTCCCACATTACCTCCCTGCTACCCCATCCCTCCAACACACCAAGCTGGCTATCGATAAGAGAAAAACCAGAATAGCCGCTTTCCTTATTTTGCCCAATTCAGAAAGGTTGAGGACTCCCACCAGGACTTATGAGCTCTGAAACTGGGGGATTTGGAGGAAGTTGCAGAGGCCATAGCAAGTGATCAGGTGATGATGTGGGTGACCATGTGGGCTCAAGAGGAGAGATGACCTTAGCAAGAGGTAGAGATGGCAGTCCTTATGATGTGGACACAGTCCCAGGCAGACTTCCGGGTGCTTGCAATTGGCAAGGGTTCCAACCTCAATGCCAAAGCCCCACTTGCACAGGGTCTCCCTTAAATGATCTTCTCTATCCATTGCCTTTAGGATCCCTGTCCCTTCCAGATGTTCTTTCCCCATTTCCTAATATCCCTTCTCAGTGGAAGCCCTAGATCCCCCAAACTTCCAGTTGTATGTTATGTGCTGTCCAAAGTGCTTACTTTTATAAACCTCATTTGACACATCCCTGTGTCAATTCATTGTATAAACCACACAGAGTCTTGCATCTATAAGCTAACTCCTGTGCTTGCACGCCTTTGAACACAAATGGACAGCAAAAAGACAGGAACTGTGTTAGCCTTTGTGAATGACCAGAGGCAGGGTGCCGTTGAGCAGAAATTGATAGCACGGTGTTAATGATTCTCAGTTAACCAAAATCACTCTTTGAGTACCAAGTTAACATGTATTGCATTTAAAATACAATAAATGCAGTATTCATAAACTTATATGTGCCTTGTGACTTCTGTGTCAGCAGGGTTTCTGTAGGCCTCTATATCAACTAAACTTCAAATATTCAAGAATGTAGATCGCATCTGGCCTCATTTTTGAAGTGTCCCTCTAGGAATATTTCTAAAATAGTAGATCGTTCCAGTTTTTTTTTTTCCTAATGAGAAAAATCCATGTGTTCTGTGAGTATTAATAATAATGGCTTCAAATAAATTATTGACTGGTGGCAATGGAAAGTATTTTCTAGTAGCTGAGGAGCTCTTGGAACAAGAATTCTGATTCCCACTGCAACTTGTCTGAGTTGTGCTCCTCTTGCCTCTCCACTTCATCAGTTCCATCAGTTATCAGCCATCCCAAGCAGAGTTACTGAAGGTCAACAAGGGAGAGAGGGACAAATGTGAAGGATTCATGGTTCAAGATTATAGTAACATTTAATAAAAATTTAAAAGGAGTTGATGATTCTTATATTTGTTGACATATGAATCTTGGAGCTTTTTAAAATAATTTTTGTATTCGACAGAATTCCAAATATTGGCTCATACATACATAAACATACTATCTGTATGCCTATCTCTCTGTCACTGTATAGCTATAGATCTATATATATATGTAGAGATAGGAATAGATATGCCAAATGACTACCATTTCTGAGGCACTGTATGGAGAAGTGAATAATGTGTAAGATTTATTCCCTCCCATGGGGGAGTTGCCTACAGTCTAGGGGGGATGGGCATGAACATGGTCAGTCAGTCTTAGTAGACATATACTGTGTGCACCGTGTCAGGCACTCTACCAGACTCTGGGCATAGGGAGAAGAGAAAAATGCTAGCCTTGGGGTATGTGCCATCGTTGTGGTTCAGATAATGAACTGATCTGAGTCCAGAGGAGGGAGAAACATTGCCAGCAAAGTTGATCATGAAAGGCTTCTAGGCAGTAGTGACATAGGAACTGCATTTAAATGCATTTTCCCTATGTATAATTCTCAGAGCATGTTTTCTATTTCAACTATATTGCATTTTGAGACATGTAAGTCAGTGATCATTTATAATTTTTTTAATGTCTTGTGATTGTGTAAGTAGATCTTTAAAAGTTTGGCTTTACTCAGAATAATCCAAGACCGTTTACTGTGATTTAAAGTATTCATAAAGCAAGGTGATTATTACTCCTGAGACCATTGTACAAAGCCCTGAAGTGTGTTAGACATAGGCCAGAAACCTCTCTCCTTTGTTATATCTTATGAGTCTGTTAAGTTAAAAAAAATTTTTTTAAAAAGCCTATCCTTTTTTGCTATTCCTGTTCTATCTTAGACACTTGAAAAATAGAATTTTATATGCTACAATCTAAAGGGAGGATCATGGAGGAATTCTCTTTCTCTATTGCATATGCTACCAAAGACTTAGAAAATCAAGAAAAAAACAGACAAAAATGCTCTGCTTATTAGTGTACACACCTCCATTTTCCTAAAGTTGCGTAACTAACTGAATTAGGAAAGTGCTATAAACATTGCATCACTGTTGACATTGAACATTGCATAGCTGGAAAGAAAGGCATGTATGTGTTTTTTTTCCATTTGCTATTTCAATAATCTAAATCGCAGTGGCAAATGAAAATACAATTGAGTCTCAAGTGAATGGCCAGAAACACCGTATATTTTATAAAATATGGCAGCATAATGAATAGGAGGTAAAAAAAAAGAAAAAGAAAAAGAAAAAAGTCCTGGCTTTCAAGTCCTGATGGTTGTGATGTGATTGAATCATAGTGCATTCTGTTTGATGTCTCGGCTTTGCTATTCAGATACACCGCAAACTATGTGCATCACCCTCTCTGCAAAGTGCACCTGGCAACCCAGCACGGATGTAGTTTGTTTTTCCTGCACCTGCAAGAAACGTATATATTCAGAGTAGAATTTAAATAGGGGTATTTTAATTCTCCTAATTGTGATAGATTCCCCATCCAGGGAAAACGATCAGTCAGGTACAAAAGAAACTGCTTAGGATTTGAAGGAATTTGACAATTTCGTTGTAGTTCCTAGCCTGGCAGGTGGTAATAATGCCTATGCCAGCACTGTCAAAATATGAAAATTAAAGTGACGATGGGTTTTAATGAAATCCATTTGACAAATATAATTAAGGTGTTTTAATATGAAGTCCTGTAATAAAGACTACCGGTGGACTCCCTGAGGTCCTGACTAATTGTGTAGATTGCTTTTAAGCTTTGAATAGTTTTATTGGATAATGAACTGTTAAGAAGTGTTAGATCTTTCTTAAGCAGAATTTGGTTTGAAAAAGAAGAGGAGAGACAGGCCTGAGGTGTGGCATTTTAAACATAATTAGAAGAGAGATTTAAGTTAACATCTTTGATCTTGCTGTCAGTTTTTGATTAGAGCTGTAAATGCTTTAATCAAGTGTAGTGTAGTCATTACATTTCTAACTGTTTTTTAAACTGCGAAATTACTGAGACATTGACATCAATTTTAACACGTTCTGAAAATTTGCTGTAGAATTGGGTTTCTCCATCGAGTGTTTGCAATTAGAATATCTGATTATACTGACTTACCAATCTTAAACACAATGGGAAAATTATACTGTGGTGAGGACGAGTTTGGTTTCTGTAGTAGTTAAGCACAGCAACAGAACAGTACAATTACTTGGTATTTATTTTGCTTTCTAGGAATGTGTTTGCAAGTTGAAAGCACTCATGATATAAAAGGATGTCATTAAAATGTGTAGATGAGGAAGTAACCTCAAAATGTTCATCAAGTGAATTTTATAATATTAAATGTTTCTAACTTTCACTCTCAAAGAACCATTATTTGCCAAATAGCTCATTATGATCATCTGATGCCATATTTGTGTTTTTATCCCCATGCTTGGTACACATAGTAAGCACTCGGTAACTGTTTGTTGGATGAATGAGAAATCAGTTGACAATAGCTGAGTATGTAACCTATTTGAATTATTTTCCCCAAATTAAATAAGATCTAAATAAATGAACTGTAGGGAAAAAGCACGTTTCCTCTCCCTTCTGCCACCTGTCTTGACCCAGTTATTCATTATAGGGTATAAATGGGTATATATTTGGTATTTCTGACTAGTTTCAGATAGCATCACTAAAATGATGAGTTAGACCAGTGCTGTGTGGCATTCTCCCTGGTGGAAATCTGCCTCCCTAGCGTTTCACCCATGACTGCAGAAGTGATAGGGCTATTTTAAGGAGCCATGCCCTAGGGCCATTCATTGACTCTAATAAGAAGGAGTCCACACTGATTACATGGTCTTGAACTTTCTGCTTGTGTATTATGTGTTACATAGCATATGAAATGAAGAGTTGAGAAGTCTGGATTCTAACCCAAGCTCTGCCGTATATGCCATTTAGAAAATGTCTTTTCTCCAGATGATCTAATCCACCCCTGAGTGGAGTAAAAAACTTCTAAATCTCTGCTGACTGTAGTGTTCAAATGATCAGTGTCTAGCTCTCTAAATAAGTCTCTTTACCACCTTTACCCTTTTAGCCTTTCTCACTTTTAATGTTCTCGCCTTTTAGTTTTCTTTACCTTCCTTTTTTTCTCTGGATCTTCCCACGATTCATTTATCCATCCATCCATCCATCCATGCATCCATCCATCCATCCATCCAGGAAGTATTATTAAAGATCTGTTACATGCCAGGCATTATGTAAGAAAATAAACAATACCAAGTAACAATAGATAGCCTCTTGGTTACCTGAGGCCAGATATGGGGAGTGGTTAGACAGAAGAGAATACTGTCTTCTTATCATCCAGTTTGATTTATGTGCCACTGGATGATAATACCTTTATAAGCAGGAGTCGCTGGACCAGGTACCTTTCAACATTTTTACCTGCAAATACTGCTAGAAATAAAACCTTTCTTGTAGATTATCTGACTACCCATCATCCCATTGTTTTAAATATTTATTCTTTACAGTTAGTTTCAGGTCAGCATTATGTCCATTCTAAAGCTATAGCGAAAAAAATTAGGAAGCATTGTTTCCATAGGTCTTTACCTTTGTCTTCTAAGATTTAGAAAGAGATGTAAGTTGCACAGTAGAGTATCTGTTACAGTTAGGTTGTCGATAGACACTCAGTTTTCAAAGTACATCAGAAGATAGCCACATCATTGTATGGCAGATGATTATGAGTGTGGGGGCCAGAGGCCTGGGGTGGAAGGCATGGCATGGGGACTCCTGGAGACCTGCCAAGACGATGAATAAATTGGTTCATCGTCTTGGCAGGTACCATGTTTGTACGTTGGTTGATCCAACACATTTGGCACGTTTCTCTATTTAGAACTGGTACAGTGTTTTATGTTGCAGTGGTGGTGGTTTTCACCTCATTCTGCCCCACTTCAGTATGAGCTGCTACGTGTTGGGAACATGCGTTATTCTTCTTTGTATCTTTACAGTGCCTGCCACATCATTGGCTCTCCATAATGTTTATTGAATTGAATTCTGATTTTACCTCTGATGTAAAATTTGTCTCCATGGGCGAGTTGTTGAACCTTCCTGGGAGAGTTGATTTTCATCAGGATTTCCAAGGAAAAACTGGGTAAAAAAATCCATGGACAAATGAAAGTGACTGCAAAACTTTTCCTTCACTTCTGTGGGCTTATTGTAAACTACTTAACTCTCCAGCCCACTCCCAACTGAAATAAAGGTTCTCCAAAGGGACCGTGGCAGTTTTCACTTTTGGAATATTTGTTCAGTGCCTTGAGATCGTGATGAAAGACCTGTAGAGTGGGGAGGGATTTTTTAGGTGTGATCCCTTCTGAGTCCATAGATGTAATCAGAGCCAGTCTGCTTATAAAATCATCAACACACTATTTCCCACTGCACTAGGTGTTCTTTTGAAGTCTCTTGTACCAAGCTCTGACCTTATTTCTCAAGATGTGTCCACATTTTCTAAATGGGAGATTTGGGCAAATATAAGACAGCCCCAACATGCAAAATATTTTTGAATGTTACTTTCCGTTTAACACTTAAGGATATCAATAAGGTAAAATATAGTATGCATACTATGTAGTGTTAACTGGCATTTCATTAAAGTTGTCAAGACTAAAAGTGGGTTTCCCCCCATAAGTTATGTATAGATTTGTTTATCATTAGTGCAGAATGTTTAGGATCTCACATAAAAATCTTTTGTGAAAGAATTCCTGTATTACAGATTGTCCCTGCCTTGTTTTTAAAGGGAACAATGAGATAATCTATGTATAAATTACACATCAATTATACATCTGGATTGATGTAGTAGCTTTTTCTGAAAAAGGTAAAAAGATTTTCCTCCTCCATTGGAATCAAGGTTTAAGAGTAAAAATGTGGGAAATGAAAATCAGCTCAAACCATATTCATTCTCATTCTGTCTTACTGTCTCTCTCTCTCTCTCTCTTACTCTCACTAAGGAAAGAGAGCTAATGGTTTGTGCCAACTTCTACCTCCATGAAACTAGAGAATTTTTGAAAATTGTCAGAAGATGCTATTTATTATGCTCAGTGGCAAGCCCAGGACTCAGCCTGCTTCTTTGTTATTGATGACCTCATCTTCAGGTTTCTGAGAACAGTTCTGGTACCAGGCTCAGTGCATCAGACTCTACAATGAGTATCACTCACTATAAATACATTAAATCATCTTTAGGGTAAAACCAACATTGAAATTCATGAAAACATTGCAGACAGTTCAAAAAGAGATGCATTTTCCTATGGTACTAAAGGGTCAAGAATAATTTGAATTCATTCTGCCTTATTCTGTCTCACTTTTTAAAAGACTTGTTGTTATTCTTTTGGTAGGAACCTTAAACATTCTTTCTACTCAGCAATCTTTTTTTTTTTTTCACTGTTTTGAGCCTCCAAATTTATAATACAGTTTTTAAATATGGCATTTTGCTTTCAAACAAGAGTTCAGGAGTAGACAAAAATTCCTAATTAACAATCCCTCAGCCTGGGTGAAATGTGTAGTGGGTTTGAGTTTGTCAGTGGGTATAATATATACCTATTAAATAATTTGTTTAATCATCTATTAAAATTCTGAGCCTTCTGGTATTACTTGCGGTGTATTACACATCTTTTCTTTGTATTTAGATGTTTGGGTGTGTGTTTTTGTTAAGGTTTCAGTCACTTTTCCTGCACCTGAAGAGGAGAATGGGATTTGCCAGTGATAAATGGGGAAGTGGACTAGCTAACTAATAAAGATTTGTCTTAATCAAGTATGATTTGTCAGAACAGGAGCGCACTGGGGTCAGGGCGCGCGCAATGAATTAATACAGCATTCACAGGCGGAAAGGACGCGGCAAGAGACCTCATAAATATGCTGCCATT
The DNA here is from genome assembly GCF_028021215.1 of Eschrichtius robustus. Taxonomy (NCBI): domain Eukaryota; kingdom Metazoa; phylum Chordata; class Mammalia; order Artiodactyla; family Eschrichtiidae; genus Eschrichtius; species Eschrichtius robustus. Next base: position 121,888,934 of record NC_090830.1, read on the forward strand.
ACCCACTGCTAATTCGTATTCAAAGAGTGCTCTGCACAGTTAGTTTCTAGGTTGCTGAGCTGTTCACCAGCTTCCCGAGCTTTCTGTTTCCGTGAAAAAAGAAGTTTTATTATGTTTTGGCATCATCTGGGTTCTCAAGGCATATCAGGCTCCAAAACTGAACTGATACCAGTAATTTGAAGTGTGGCTTATTACATTACATCACAAAGGATATTTATTAAGTGCCTGCTATGGGCTCTGCAACATGCTGGACACTATGGGGCGGATACAGATGCACAAGACGTTCTCTCTGGAAGACATTTCGGATGCAGGCTTATGATCCTCGTCAAGTCTTGTCTCTGTCAATTCGAATATGGCTGGAAACATTTGTTTATATGACTTATTGCTGTGATAGGGTAAATAAGCCTTTTTCCTGGTCTTTATTTTGTAAATCTTTTCTTTGATTTGAAGAGGTGATTGTTTCTCCTCTTCATATTGAACATATGTTCAAATGTTCACATTCAAATTGTTTGAGAGTACACTTTCGGTATTTCAAGGAAAAAACTGAATGGACTTTGGGCTTCCCACTTCCAAGGATGGTCCCTCCAAGAAAGACAAGGTTGAAATAGAAAGTTGGGAAAGCCCATTTTATCCATTCCTGCTTTATCAAAGGAGAATTGTTAGCAGTTGGGCTATTATTTGGTATATTTCCTGAAACTTCCTTAGAACACTGGCCTCAGCCAGGAATGGGAAAAGAGCACAGTCCTCTGATTTCGGACCATTTAGAAATTGCCATGACACCTCACAGGATGTTTGCAGTGGTGTGTAGGAGAATGTTGAGAATTCTGTAGTGATGGGGATTTCTTTGCTTCAGATGAGAAAGAACCTCACCCACCCTGTGAATCAAAGATGGTATGAAGGCGACGGGGAATGTGGTTGAGCTAAGGCTTGCTTAGAACAACGTCTGAACTTCCGTACAGACAAGCCCTCAGCGAAATCAAAACCTGTCCCCCCGTGAGAGACGCCGTGAATATACTCATAAAGCAGTGCAGATAGATGGGTGGTGAAAACAGACCATAGAGATAATTCAGTTCTCAGAAATGAGTGGTCTTTACATCGGCAGGTAGTACTGTCTCAGCGAGTGTGCAGTCACTGCATGTCTCACAAAAAACAAGATGCACAAAATCCTGGAGAGGAACTGGGAACTCTGGATTTGAGGGTAGAAGAAAGAGTTGGACAAACAGGCCAGCTGGGCCTGGGAAGTAGACCATAGGATGTGAGGTTCTTGGGCCTTAGAAAACTCATCGTGCTTTTCTTTCAAGTAGAAGGAGTCATTTTTAATTTTTTTTTAATTTCGCCTTATACGCTCATCCTTGTATTTGATATATGACATTGGAAAAGTCATAAAATGTCTAGCTTCCTTTTTTGTTATGTGTTTATCCAAAGTGTTGCTCCATATTGCTTGGCCAGAGTGCCTGTGATGTTGGCCATTTATGGGCTGGTGAAAGCACAGTATGTGCCAGTGGCCATAACCATTGGCTTGGGGATCAATCAGATGTGGGTTTTGAATACTGGCCAACCTTGGGCAAATTCCCTAGCCTCTCTGAGCCTCAGATTGTCTTTAGAAGGGGTTAATAATAGTCTACTTCATATGGTGGTTGTGAAGATTAAATGCAGTATCTGTCAAGTGCGTAGCACAGTGGCTGGCATACAGTCAAGTAGTCAATAAATAGTAGCCCAAAATTTAAAAAAAAAAAAAAAAAAAAAAAAACCTTCCCTGGAGGGCAACATTTACTGCAGTATTTTATACACAGCCTGTAAGCAGTAAACTTTTGCTGGATATATATTGAATGAATGAAGTCATTTTTTTATCGCCAAGGGTTTAAGCCTACATGCCTTTTTTCCTCAAAAAAAGTCCCACCTCAACTTGTTAATACTCTTACATGGAAGTTTGGTAAAAGACTCAATTTTAGCGGTTCCCTAATGGAGCCCATTGAGATGTAATTAAAAATTCTTCTTAGAATTATGCTAATAAGTTCAATATACGGCCTTGCCGATGAAGTCTAATAAATTTTCTATTGTATTAGAAACAATAGTAGCTTTGTTTTAGTCTGTATTTTAGAAACTCCCAATGTCATAGTGCTTGCTAAGAAAGGCAAACAATAGTAAACTATTTTTTCAGGAGTTTTACTAAAAGAAGTCTCTAAGTGCACATTTGGTTATGTACTCTCCTTCTAAGGTCAGACTGATATTTCAGTTTGCAAAACTGAATAATTCTTTACTGTCCTTCACCTGACATTGACCAGCAGTTGCCATCTGATGAGCTAGATTATCAAAATCCGTATTTATTTAGCCTTTTCTTTAATGTCAGAAGAACAGCATAAATATTAGGAAATCTTTAGCTCCTTCATATCTTTCATTTTTTTTAAGGAAAACAATAATTTGGGCTCAGTTTGGATCTCTTATCACTTATACATCTCAAGTTAAAAAAAAATACTAAGGTCACATCACCTTAAAACTCTGCTAGAATATACCATAAAACTCTCCATCCTTTTTTTGTTATGCTTTTCTCCACTTGTTCACTAACTCCCTTGTCTTGAGTTTCATTAATTTCTACCTCTCAAAATGTCTGTGTCTAAAATGCAGGTCCCTTCTGCTTTAGAGTTATTCAGGAATACACTGTCTCCATCTTTTTGTCTGCTTCATGATGTAGTGTAAGTTCTCCCCCTTCCATTTTAGAGTCCTCTGGAGATTGCTCTGGCCTACTTGTGTGTGTTTGTATATGTTTCAGTTAAACTTTATTTACAAAAACAGGTCACGGGCTGTATTGGCTCAAAGGCCCTAGTTTGCCCATCCCTACTCTAGAACCAGTGGTTTGCAAAGCGTAGTCCCAGGGAACCAGCAACATAGCATCATCTGGGAACTTGTTAGAAATGCAGCTTCCTGGGCCCTACCCCAGACCGACTGAATTAGAAAGTGTGGTTGTAGGGCCCAGGAAGCTGTGTTTAAGAGCCTGACTTACTTTTGTTTACTGATTGATCTATGCCCCATCTACGTCCGCAAAAAGAAGCGCTTGACATTAAAAGGTCAGGTAGGTATATCAAGAGTAGAAAACTTAACCCAGGACCGAAGACAGAAGCCAAGAAGTAAAGGGGAGATTGGGTTGGGGGTTGATGTATAAAGAAATCCTAGAGCAGTGCTACAATAATTAAGGATTAAACTCACCCAGAGGTTCCAGGATTCAGGCCAAAGAAGAAAATGTGTTGGATTACATAGCTTACATTGTTCAGCGGTACAAAATGAATTATTTCCTGAACGGTCAAAAAAACATTTTTTTAATCAGGAAGGGGAGGAAGTGTGGTGGTGGTCCCTGAATAAGACAAACTAAGAAATGGTATGAATCCTGTCCTTGAAATCAGCTTGACTAAAAAAGGGTAGAAATATTCTTTGTTTTTTAATTTCTTAAGTTGATCTTACGAGTACCAAAGACCCATTGTTAAAAGGCATAAAGTTCTGTATTGGAGCCAGATATGTAGTACTAGAGTGTTGAAGAATGAAGGCCAGGTAACAAAGAGTTTAGCATGACTTATAGAAAATTTTAAGAACATACATGTCTAAACCCCACCTCCAAGGATTCTAATTTAGTCAACCTAGAATGAGGTCTACACAACCCCATTTATTAAAAGTGCCATGAATGTGTCTAGACCAAAACCAAAGAAGCACAAGACCAGATGAGAACCTTTGCCGTTGACTATCCCCTTCACGTTTCAGTCATCTCACTCAGGCTTTTGAAGGAAATAGATGGCAGAAAATTCAAGAATGAGAGCACTGGCTGAAAGCTGAAAAGTGGATGTTCTCTGTCATCAATTGAAAAAAGACCCCAGTGCTGTAGATCCAGGAGAGCAGATCGGTCTCATCCCCTGTACCAACCCTGATCAATTGGAGCTGATTGCCTGGAGCATTGTGAGGAGTGGGTTACTTGCAAGGCATGTTCAGGGGCAATGTGATGGATTAATGATATCTGCCAGGTGTTTGGGATTAAGAGTAGCGGCAAGTATGGCATATATTTGTTGACTTTGCTCTTGGACTAGACATATGGATAGCAAGAGTGACATTTTGTTGAAAAATTAAAGAAACTGACTTATCACTCTGAATTTTTATTTCTAAACTTTATTTCTTTTTAATAAAACTTTTTTTGAGGTACAGTTGATGTACAATATAAGTTTCAGATTTACAACATTATGATTCACAATTTTTAAAGGTTATATTCCACTTATAATTATTACAAAATATTGGCTATATTCCCTGTGTTATACAGTGTATCCTTGTATAAATTAGATTTTGTTGTTGTTGTTAATGTATAAGTTGTATAAGAAGAAGGTAACTCCTTCCAGAGGAATTCTAAATGTTTTGTGTGAGTCAAAAATATTGTGTATGAAGCCTCCTTCCTTACACCATAAACAAAAATTAAATCAAAATGGATCAAAACCTATGTGTAAGAACTAAAACTACAAAACTCTTAGAAGAAAATGTAAGGATAAATCTTTGCGGTCTGGATTTGGCAATGGAGGTTTTTTGTTTTGTTTTTTTTTAATATTTATTTTTTATTTATTTATTTATTTATTTATTTATTTATTTATTTATTTATTTATTTATTTATTTATTTATTTATTTATTTATTTATGGCTGTGTTGGGTCTTCGTTTCTGTGCGAGGGCTTTCTCCAGTTGCGGCGAGCAGGGGCCACTCTTCATCGCGGTGCGCGGGCCTCTCACTATCGCGGCCTCTCTTGTTGCGGAGCACAGGCTCCAGACGCGCAGGCTCAGTAATTGTGGCTCACGGGCCCAGCCGCTCCGCGGCATGTGGGATCTTCCCAGACCAGGGCTCGAACCCATGTCCCCTGCATTGGCAGGCAGATTCTCAACCACTGCGCCACCAGGGAAGCCCGGCAATGGAGTTTTAAATATGACACTAAAAACACAAACAACAAAAGAAAAAAATAGATATATTGGACTTCATTAAGGTTAACTTTTGTACATCAAAAGACGCTATCAAGAGAGTGAAAAGACAACCTACAAAATGAAAGGATATATTTACACATTACATATCTGATAAGGGTCTAGTGTCCAGAATACATAAAGAACTCTTACAACTCAACAACAAAAAGACAAACCAATTTAAAAATGGACAAAGGACTTGAACAGACATTTCTCTAAAGAAGATATACAAATGACCAACAGGCACATGAAAAGATGCTCAGCATCATTAGACATTAGGGAAATGCAAAACCACAGTGAGAGGGACTTCCCTGGTGGCACAGTGGTTAGGAATCTGCCTACCAATGCAGGGGACACAGGTTCGAGCCCTGGTCCAGGAAGATCCCACATGCTGCAGAGCAACTAAGCCCGTGCACCACAACTACTGAGCCTGCGCTCTAGAGCCCGCGAGCCACAACTACTGAGCCCACATGCCACAAATACTGAAGCCCGCGCGCCTAGAGCCCGTGCTCCGCAACAAGAGAAGCCACCACAATGAGCAGCCCATGCACCGCAACGAAGAGTAGCCCTCGCTCGCCGCAACTAGAGAAAGCCCACGCGCGGCAACGAAGACCCAACGCAACCAAAAATAAATAAATAAATAAATACATTAAAAAAAAACAAAACAGTGAGATATTACTTCACACCTACTAGGATGACTATAATTTTTAAAATGGAAAATAACAAATGTGGCCAAGGAGGAACTGGAACATTCCCACATTGCTGGTGGGAATGTAAAATGGATAGCCACTGTGGAAAACAAGTTTTGCAGTTCCTCAAAAGGTTAAACACAGAATTACCATATGATCCAGCAATTCTACTCCTAGGCACATACCCAAAAGAACTGAAAATAGATATTTAAATAAGTACTCGTATATGGCTGTTCATAGAAGCACTATTCACAATAGCCAAGGAGTAGAAACAACCAAAATATCCATCGGTGGATGAATGGATAAACAAAATGTGGTATATCCATATAATGGAACATTAAATTTTAAAAACATTTTTAAAGACATTTATTTGGCTCTGCTATTATTATTATTATATTATTTTATTTTTTGGCTGCGTTGGGTCACAAGCAGATCCCACAGCAGCAAAACAAGAACATAAATGAGTGAAACAGGTCAGGAAGGTAGGTGGCAGCCTCCATATGACCTGGCTTTTCTAAAGAGAGCAACTGTAACTCAGCTGCAGCCTGTGCTTACCGTGCAGAAATGGGGACTCAGAATTGCCCTATATTCCAGATTTCAAAAGAAGCTAGATGTCCAGCTTTTTATATGAAACACCCTGTTTAAAAAAATTTTGTTGCAAACCAGTTCAGAAATGCTTAAAATAGTGTTTCAGAAAAGGAAAACATGTTTGTCAGTCATTATAGGTCCTGTGGTTCTCCCAATAGTGACTTCTGAATAAGCAGATAATTAGAACGTTACACATTCAGTGATAGAAATGTGTATAGTTCACAAAGAGTACAGAGAGTGATTAACTCTGCCCATAATGATTTCAGAAAGGCTAATTACTTTCTAGTCACTTGTCAATAGTTTACAGCCCTTTTTGTTTTTTTAGAATGAGTCATTCATTCAACCCAGATGCTGCTGACCCCGGCTCCCTTGTCTGTTAAGTAAATACATGTTTGGTAAATTCCACAAGTGAGCCTTTGGAATGTGTTTTGACAGTTTTTCCCATTCAGGTTTTCTGCTGCTTGATCTCCTGGCTTTAACATTCTTTATTGAATTGTGAAAAAGGGATGTCCTTCCTGCCTCTCTGGTCGTGTTTCATAGAATAGAACAGGTTCATTCTCATTTCTGAATGGAGCTGTAATTAACATGGTTCCTTTTGTTTAACAACCTCAATTTACATAGTACCTGCTCATTCCAGAGCATCATTATGGGTAGCACAGCTTCATTGACTGATGTCTGAGGGCTCTGGGAATAGTGTTTGTTAATTATCTGCAGCAAACCCAGGTAACTAAGGGGAGGTTCTGCTACTATGACTTTGATGAAAGTAGTGCTGATGATTTTTTTAATTGCTTAATGATAGATTTGATCATCCTAAAGCAAAATAGAATACATACCTGCTGAGGAATAATTGCTTTTTAAAAAAAAAGAGAGAAAGAACGAAACCTGAGGCCCTGTACATACTTTTGCTATATTACTACTAAGAATGCATAAGTTTACTTTCAGTTTACATAAATGTATAATTATTTCTGTAGTAATGTCATCATCAAAGTGCTTGTAAATATTTTATACTACATAGTAAATGCAAATGTCCTCAGAGGCAGAGGCAAGCAGGCTACTACATGAAACAGTCCAGTTGTAGACTTGGGCATTCTGAGAGTAAATGACCCGCTTAAAAGCATTTAAGTTTGAGTTATTTGTTGTTTCTTCAACATTGTCTTAGGGGAGGGGCGGGAGGAGGGTGGAATACTTTTGTGGGTCTTATTTGGCCCTTGTGCTCTAGTTTGCTTAAATGCTCCATAGAGAAAAAGAGGCATTAAGATTTTATAGCATCATTGAGTCCAGAAGGGGCACTAGAGGTTTATATAGTCCAAAACTGTCATTTTATGTTTAAGGAAACTGAGGCCCAGAGAAGGGAAGTGTTTAACCAAAATCAAACCACAAATGAGTATGTCTGTATTTCTTTTTAGTGGGTCTTAAAGACAAAGGGAACTTAGAGGTCCTTTTAAGATGGTATTTCTATATTCTCCAATACAGTAACATTAGCCATTTGTGGTTACTGAGCCTTTGAAATGTGACTGGTCCTACCAACACTGAATTTTAAATTTTATATTATTTTAAATAATTAATTTGAAAAGCCTCATGTGGCCAGCAAATGCCATATTGGACAGAGAGGCTCAAGGATTACAATTTTCATCCCTAACTTATCACAGTCTACCTCGAATAAATATTATGCTACTTCAAATATAACTTAAAACCTGTCAACAGCATACTTCTATTTACTTCCTCTCCATCTTTTGTGCTATGATTTTCTTATATTTTACTTCTACATATGTTGTTATTATTTTTCTTTACATGGGACTAAATTCTGTAATGCACATTTCCATATAGTATCATTTCTCTTCAGCCTGAAGAATTTCCTTTAGCATTTCTTGTAACTCAGTTTTGCTGGATAATCCTCTCATTTTTCAATTATGTAAAATTATCTCTATTTCACTTTTATGTTTAAGATATTTTTCGCTAGATATGGGATACCAGGATGACCTTTTTTCTTCCCCCAGCACTTTGGGATATTGTTCCATTTTCCTCTTGCGTTGTTTCTGATGAAAATTCAATCCTCATTCTTACTATTGCTTTCCAGAATGTAATGTGTCTTGCCCCCCAACCCCCGGCTGCTTTTAAGATTTTTTATTTACCTTTAGTTTTCAGAAATTTGACTATAATGTGACTTGGTGTGTTTTTCTTTGTATTTATCTTGCTCAGAGCTTGTTGAACTTCTTTGATCTGTGGGGTGACTTTTCTTTAAAATAAAATTTGAAAAGTCTTTGCTGTTATTTCTTCAAATATTTGTTCCATTCCATTGTTTGTCCCTGAGACTCTCTTTTCGGGGAATCTAATTGCACGTATGTAAGACAACTAGTTGTTATCTCACAGATTATTGTTGCTATGTTCTTCCCCCTCCCCCACAAAAAACTTCTTTCCTTCCTTCAGATTGAATAATTTCTATTAACCTGTCTTCAAGTTCATTGATCCTTCTTGTATAGTGAAGGATATTCTCTTTGGTCCATCCAGTGAATTGATTTCAGATGCTGTATTTTTCCATTCTAGAGTTTCATTCAGTTCCCTTTTAGAGTTTCCATTTCTTTCCTGAAATACCCATCTCTTCACCATTATATTTACTTTTTAATTTAAATTCTTTAACTTACTTATAATAGTTATTTTAAAACTCTTTATCTGTTAACTTTAATGACTAAGTCATTTGTTGGTCTACATTCATAAACCATGTTTTTACTTCATCATTCTCTTTTTTCCCCTGCTTTTTTGCATGTCTTGTAATAGTATTCTTGTCATAGTGTAAAAACAAAAACAGTAGAATCTGAAATATAAACATTTTGAATTTATTTTCCTTTGGAAGCATTTTATTCTATTTTGTATTTGATTAATGGACTGATCAGATTCTTCCCCAAATTAAGTTGAGCTGGTGCTGAGCTGAATCTCTAATTAGATTGGATTCGTCTGAGATTAGTGTACCCCAACCTGTGTCTATGCTGCCTTTTAAAAAAAAATCTTATATGAGTATTTGATCTCAGAGTGGGTCCATCTCCAGTTTTCTGGATTCTTGGTTCATGTTTGGACTTAACTCTGACAGGGTCTCAGAATGCAAGCACCGCAAGAATATGTAGGAATATGAGGTTTCTCTTTACTAACCAGCCCCTTCTCCACTGCCTCTTCTATGGCAGATTTGGAGATTGGAGGAGAATTATCAAACCAAGCCATTTGCTTTTGTATTTAGAGCTCATCCAGATCCCATTCTGTTCTGTAAGCCTATATTTTTCACACGATGTTTGACTGATTTCTCCTTATCCCTGAAAAGTCTCTCAATGGGAGGCCTGTACTCAGACCAGGTCGTAGGTATGAATGTTGCCACAGCTCTTTGCTCACAAATAAAATGCTTGTTTCTCTCTAGAATCCATCAGAGCTTCTTTGTATATACTAGATATCTCCCAGAAAAGAATGGTAATTATTTTGTCTAGGTTTTTCTTATTTCTATAAGTGTGGCCATTTGTATCTTTCTACATCTGAATTGGAAGCAGAAGTTCTTTACATGCCTTGAATTGTGAAATAATGAAAGATGGTAAAAGAACTGTCTTTTCCATTTCCCCACCTATCCATGGATCGGGAATTCAAAAAACTCATGTCTCAGTAACATCAATACTGAGGATAACCTACCCACTCAGGGCATGATGCCAGAGTCAGTGCCCAGGAAAGTGTGCTAAATGCCAAAGAATGGCTGATCCAGTCACAGTATGAGCAACTCCCTCCTGAGAATGCTATATGTGAGCTACTTTGCTCTCCCAAAGCAATAACCTTTTACTTTTATTGGACTCAGTAGCCAGAATTTCTTGAGCCATGTCCAAAATTCAGTACTCCAAATTGTTAGGAAATATCACTTGGTGTTTTGCATCTGTCTGGTTGGTGTTCTGCAATATACGTATGAAAACACATGCTTCAAAAATACCTCTTTTAAGTATTTCTGTTCACTCCACACTTCACAGAAGTCCCCACGTACAAAGAATAGCTGGATACTTGTGAACGCCTTTTACCTGTTGCTAAAATTTCTAAGAAGTTTTTGAGCGCCAGAAAATCATCTTACCTTCCCTTAGTTCTTTAAAGAAGACTTGACTAGATGTCTTCACTTTTTAAATAATTTGCTGGAAATCACATCCTTAATAAAGTCTGTAAAAAGAAAGTTAAATATAAGTGTGCAAAGGAATGATTATTATTTTCTGCTTTATAGCTTTATAGCATAATGGCTAAAATCTTTCTTAATATTTTGTATTTATCAAATAGAACATTTTCTGATGAATTATATTTGAGGCTCCCTCCTTTCAGCCATGTTTATATTATAACATGATGTGAACTTCCATCAGCTCTGCCTTCTGATAGAAAATATTTTAGTCTGTTCATCTCCAAAATACAAATACAATAATTTTTTTTAAATTAAGTTCATTCACATTAGTCTTATGATTGTTCAGGTGGCATTGTTATTTTATGAATGGAGAGAAATGCTTTAGTGGTAGAAGCTCCTCAAAGTAAGTCTTACCTTTTGTGATGCCAGTCCAGTCCTTCAGGAAGTATTTTGCTGGATTTGTAGTTCCCTGGTTCTTCTCCATTCCTTTATGGGGCAGCAAAGTGTTGAATACCTATTGTATTATCCGCCACCCCCTGTAAAATATATTGAAAAGGAGAGGAAACCCGTTTTGCAGTTTGTGACCCAGTAAAAGTGGCCTTAGATCAAAAGGATATGATGATTCATTCTGGGTAATTGTGAAAACAAAAGCTCACTTTATAAGCTTGAATGCCGTACTTCCACGCTGATTCCCAAGACCCCCGTGAAAAGGATAGAAGAAATGCAGGAAGAAACTTTTCTTTCCAGGAATTCATTTATCATGCTCTGACATGTAGAATTCCAGCATATAGCATCAGTTTTTATGTTTTTTTATGCTTCCCATTGTTTCTTAATCTCGAAAACATCCTCACAGTCAACAAGTACAATGTTTATAAAATTTATGATTTCTCAAATTATTTCAGTAGAGGCAGTATGGCTCTTCCCACTCTAAAGGTATTATGGAAGTTTGAAGAACTGAAAGCTCTAAACTCAGTATATCACATCTGCATTGGTTTAAGCCTGTGAGCTTATATTCTTTCTTTATTGGTGTTGTGGGTGAGTGCTTACACCTTAGTTGTTCAAGAAAAATAAATCTAACAATGTTTTTTTTTTTTTGTTTTGTTTTTTAAGATTTATTGATTGATTGATTGATTGATTGATTGTTATGTTGGGTCTTCGTTTCTGTGCTAGGGCTTTCTCCAGTTGCGGCAAGCGGGGGCCACTCTCCATCGCGGTGCGCGGGCCTCTCACCACCGCGGCCTCTCTTGTTGCGGAGCACAGGCTCCAGACGTGCAGGCTCAGCAGTCGTGGCTCACGGGCCCAGTCGCTCCGCGGCACGCGGGATCCTCCCAGACCAGGGCTCGAACCCGTGTCCCCCGCATTGGCAGGCAGACTCTCAACCACTGCGCCACCAGGGAAGCCCTCTAACAATGTTAATTTTTTACTGAAATAATCCCTAAATGTCTGTTCTGTCCACGAATAGTCTATTTTTAAAATAATCCCCTCTTTTTTTTTTCAATGATATTTATACTATTTTATTTAACTGGACATTATTAAAGCAAGCAAAATTTAGAATCTATGATTATTTTTACATAATAGAAAAATTTTGAAATCATGCATGCAATGCAGGTTATTGACAATGATCATAAAATAATCCCCTCTTAATTTGTTGCCTTCTTTTGTTTTGATTGGGGTAGGAGAGCACATAATGAAAAAACTGTAGGTAACTTTTTTCATTCTACAAGTGTAAACATTTCTAACGTGTTTGGCCTGGAACTTTCTTTAGTGGAGCGTTAAAATGGAAAGCAGCAAATAAGTAATTAAAAAAGAATTCTGTTTCCAACAAATGCATGGTATTTGCCTGTTAAAGACCAGGACATATATGCACTCTTGCCAGTATCTCTTCTTTTGCCAGATGGGGTTAGTACTTTGGATGCTGAGATATTTTCCAGGAGGCAAAGAGATTGAGGGAGTGACTTATAACTCCTGAAAAGGCCTGAGCTCTTTACCTCTTGTTCCACTGATTCCTTCAGTAACAGACTGTAGATCCATTCAGAAGAGTTTTTATATATCCCAGTGAACCTGATAGAAATGTGGATATGTTGCCTGCATTCCAGTGTTGCCTTCTCCATTGCCACACATGATATGCTTTGAGAGCAGGAATACACCACAAACCTTTCATACACTCCATTTTTCACTTTCTTTTAGTCTCTCATTGCTTTATTCCGTCCATGAATACTTACTGGAAACATTATGCTGGTGACAAGACACCATGGTAATAACCTATTTCCTATTTCTTTGATTTATATATATATATATGTGTGTGTGTGTGTGTGTGTGTATATATATATATATATATATATATATATATATACTCTCAATCTTGATAGAAGGTATTCTATAAAGAGGATTTTGCTGAACTAATTACAGTGTTGATGGTGTTCATAGATATTAGAGATTTTTAAGTTAAAAGTGAATTAAAATTGCTATGTTATGGGGTTTTTTTTGTTTTATTGTTTGTTTGTTTTTAACATCTTTATTGGAGTATAATTGCTTTACAGTGCTGTGTTAGTTTCTGCTGTATAACAAAGTGAATCAGCTATACATATACACAAATCCCCATATCTCCGCCCTCTTGCATCGCCCTCCCACCCTCCTGATCCCACCCCTCTAGGTGGACACAAAGCACTGAGCTGATCTCCCTGTGCTATACGGCTGCTTCCCACTGGCTATCTATTTTACATTTGGTAGTGTATATATGTCTATGTCACTCTCTCACTTCGTCCCAGCTTACCCTTCCCCCTCCCCGTGTCCTCAAGTCCATGTTCTACTCCTGCGTCTTTGTTCCTGTCCTGCCCTTAGGTTCTTCAGAACCTTTTTTTTTTTTTTTTTTACATTCCATATATATGTGTTAGCATACAGTATTTGTTTTTCTCTTTCTGACTTACTTCACTCTGTATGATAGTCTCTAGGTCCATCCACCTCACTACAAATATCTCAATTTCATTTCTTTTTATGGCTGAGTAATATTCCATTGTATATATGTGCCACATCTTCTTTATCCATTCATCTGTCAATGGACACTTAGGTTGCTTTCATGTCCTGGCTATTGTAAATAGAGCTGCAATGGACATTGTGGTACATGACTCTTTTTGAATTATGGTTTTCTCAGGGTATGTGCCCAGTAGTGGGATTGCTGAGTTGTATGGTAGTTCTATTTTTAGTTTTTAAAGGAACCTCCATACTGTTCTCCATAGGGGCTGTATCAATTTACATTCCCACCAACAGTGCAAGAGGGTTCCCTTTTCTCCACACCCTCTCCAGCATTTATTGTTTGTAGATTTTTTGACAATGGCCGTTCTGACCGGTGTGAGGTGATACCTCATTGTAGTTTTGATTTGCATTTCTCTAATGATTAGTGATATTGAGCATCCTTTCATGTGTTTGTTGGCAATCTGTATATCTTCTTTGGAGAAATGTCTCTTTAGGTCTTCTCCCCATTTTTGAATTGGGTTGTTTGTTTTTTGATCTTGAGCTGCATGAGCTGCTTGTGTATTTTGGAGATTAATCCTTTGTCAGTTGCTTCATTTGCAAATATTTTCTCCCATTCTGAAGGTTGTCTTTTCATCTTGTTTATGGTTTCCTTTGCTGTGCAAAAGCTTTTTAAGTTTCATTAGGTCCCATTTGTTTATTTTTGTTTTTATTTCCATTTCTCTAGGAGGTGGGTCAAAAAGGATCTTGCTGTCGTTTATGCCATAGAGTGTTCTGCCTATGTTTTCCTCTAAGAGTTTGATAGTGTCTGGCCTTACATTTAGATCCTTAATCCATTTTGAGTTTATTTTTGTGTATGGTGTTAGGGAGTGTTCTAATTTCATTCATTTACATGTAGCTGTCCAGTTTTCCCAGCACCACTTATTGAAGAGGCTGTCTTTTCTCCATTGTATATTCTTGCCTCTTTTATCAAAGATAAGGTGACCGTATGTGCGTGGGTTTATCTCTGGACTTTCTATCGTGTTCCATTGATCTGTATTTCTGTATTTTGTGCCAGTACCATATTGTCTTGATTACTGTAGCTTTGTAGTATAGTCTGACATCAGGGAGCCTGATTCCTCCAGCTCTGTTTTTCTTTCTCAAGATTGCTTTGGCTATGTGGAGTCTTTTGTGTTTCCATACAACTTGTGAAATTTTTTGTTCTAGTTCTGTGAAAAATGCCATTGGTAATTTGATAGGGATTGCATTGAATCTGTAGATTGCTTTGGGTAGTATAGTCATTCTCACAATGTTGATTCTTCCAATCCAAGAACATGGTATATCTCCCCGTCTGTTCGTATCGTCTTTAGTTTCTTTCATCAGTGTCTTATAATTTTCTGCATACAGGTCTTTTGTCTCCTTAGGTAGGTTTATTCCTAGGTATTTATTCTTTTTGTTGCAATGGTAAATGGGAGTGTTTCCTTAATTTCTCTTTCAGATGTTTCATCATTAGTGTATAGGAATGCAAGAGATTTCTGTGCATTAATTTTGTATCCGGCTACTTTACCAAATTCATTGATTAGTTCTAGTAATTTTCTGGTAGCATCTTTAAGATTCTCTATGTATAGTATCATGTCATCTGCAAACAGTGACAGCTTTACTTCTTCTTTTCCAATTTGTATTCCTTTTATTTCTTTTTCTTCTCTGATTGCTGTGGCTAAAACTTCCCAAACTATGTTGAATAATAGTGGTGAGAGTGGGCAACCTTGTCTTTTTCCTGATCTTAGTGGAAATGGTTTCAGTTTTTCACCATTGAGAACGATGTTGGCTGTGGGTTTGTCATATATGGCCTTTACTATGTTGAGGTAAGTTCCCTCTATGCCTACTTTCTGGAGGGTTTTTATCATAAATAGGTGTTGAATTTTGTCGAAAGCTTTCTCTGCATCTATTGAGATGATCATATGGTTTTTCTCCTTCAGTTTGTTAATATGGTGTATCACATTGATTGATTTGCGTATATTGAAGAATCCTTGCATTCCTCAAGAATCCTTGCATTCCTCAAGAATCCTTGCATTCCTCAAGGATAAACCCCACTTGATCATGGTGTATGATCCTTTTAATGTGCTGTTGGATTCTGTTTGCTAGTATTTTGTTGAGGATTTTTGCATCTATGTTCATCAGTGATATTTGTCTCTAGGTTTCTTTTTTTGTGACATCTTTGTCTGGTTTTGGTATCAGGGTGATGGTGGCCTCATAGAATGAGTTTGGGAGTGTTCCTCCCTCTGCTATATTTTGAAAGAGTTTGAGAAGGATAGCTGTTAGCTCTTCTCTGATGTTTGATAGAATTCGCCTATGAAGCCATCTGGTCCTGGGCTTTTGTTTGTTGGAAGATTTTTAATCATAGTTTCAATTTCAGTGCTTGTGATTGGTCTGTTCATATTTTCCATTTCTTCCAGGTTGTCCATTTTATTGGCATACAGTTGCTTGTAGTAATCTCTCATGATCCTTTGTATTTCTGCAGTGTCAGTTGTTACTTCCCCTTTTTCGTTTCTAATTCTATTGATTTGAGTCTTCTCCCTCTTTTTCTTGATGAGTCTGGCTAATGGGTTATCAATTTTGTTTATCTTCTCAGAGAACCAGATTTTAGTTTTATTGATCTTTGCTATCGTTTCCTTCATTTCTTTTTCATTTATTTCTGATCTGATCTTTATGATTTCTTTCCTTCTGCTAACTTTGGGGTTTTTTTGTTCTTCTTTCTCTAATTGCGTTAGGTGTAAGGTTAGGTTGTTTATTTGAGATGTTTCTTGTTTCTTCAGGTAGGCTTGTATTGCTATAAACCTCCCTCTTAGAACTGCTTTTGCTGCATCCCATAGGTTTTGTGTCATCGTGTTTTCATTTTCATTTGTTTCTAGGTATTTTTTGATTTCTTCAGTGATCTCTTGGTTATTTAGTAGCGTATTGTTCAGCCTCCATGTGTTTGTATTTTTTACAGATTTTTTCCTATGATTGATATCTAGTCTCATAGCATTGTGTTTGGAAAAGATACTTGATATGATTTCAATTTTCTTAAATTTACGAAGGCTTGATTTATGACCCAGGATATGATCTGTCCTGGAGAATGTTCCATGAGCACTTGAGAAAAGAATTTATTCTGTTGTTTTTGGATGGAATGTCCTATAAATATCAATTAAGTCCATCTTGTTTAATGTATCATTTAAAGCTTGTGTTTCCTTATTTATTTTCATTTTGGATGATCTGTCCATTGGTGAAAGTGGGGTGTTAAAGTCCCTACTATGATTGTGTTACTGTTGATTTCCCCTTTTATGGCTGTTAGCATTTACCTTATATATTGAGGTGCTCCTATGTTGGGTGCATAAATATTTACAATTGTTTTATCTTCTTCTTCTTGGATTGATCCCTTGATCATTATGTAGTGTCATTCTTTGTCTCTTGTAATAGTCTTAATTTTAAAGTCTATTTTGTCTGATATGAGAAATGCTACTCCAGCTTTCTTTTGATTTCCATTTGCATGGAATATCTTTTTCCATCCCATTACTTTCAGTCTGTATGTGTCCCTAGTCTGAAGTGGGTCTCTTGTAGACAGCATATATATGAGTCTTGTTTTTGTATCCATTCAGCCAGTCTATGTCTTTTGGTTGGAGCATTTAATGCATTTACATTTAAGGCAGTTATCGATGTGTGTGTTCCTTTTACCATTTTCTTAATTGTTTTGGGTTTGTTATTGTAGGTCTTTTCCTTGTCTTGTGTTTCCTGCTTAGAGAAGTTCCTTTTGCATTTGTTGTAGAGCTGGTTTGGTGTGCTGAATTCTCTTAGTTTTTGCTTCTTTGTAAAGGTTTTAATTTCTCTGTCGAATCTGAATGAGATCCTTATTAAGTAGAGTAATCTTGGTTGTAGATTTTTCCCTTTCATCACTTTAAGTATGTCCTGCCACTCCCTTCTGGCTTGCAGAGTTTCTGCTGAAAAATCAGCTGATAACCTTATGGGGACTCCCTTGTATGTTATTTGTTGCTTTTCCCTTGCTGCTTTTAATATTTTTTCCTTGTATTTAATTTTTGATAGTTTGATTAATGTGTCTTGGCATGTTTCTCCTTGGATTTATCCTGTATAGGACTCTCTGCACTTCCTGGACTTGATTGACTATTTCCTTTCCCATACTAGGGAATTTTTCAACTGTAATCCTTCAAATATTTTCTCAGTCCCTTTTTTTTCCTCTTCTTCTTCTGGGACCCCTATAATTTGAATGTTGGTGCATTTAATGTTGTCCCAGAGGTCTCCGAGACTGTCCTTAATTCTTTTCATTCTTTTTTCTTTATTCTGCTCTGCGGTAGTTATTTCCACTATTTTATCTTCCAGGTCACTTATCTGTTCTTCTGCCTCAGTTTTCTGCTATTGATTCCTTCCAGAGAATTTTAAATTTCTTTTATTGTGTTGTTCTTCATTGTTTGTTTGCTCTTTAGTTCTTCTAGATGAGACATTGTTAAACATTGTTAACATTGTTAAACATTTCTTGTATTTTCTCCATTCTATTTCCAAGCTTTTGGATCATCTTTACTATCATTACTCTGAATTCTTTTTCACGTAGACTGCCTATTTCCTCTTCATTTGTTTGGTCTGGTGGGTTTTTACCTCGCTCCTTCATCTGCTGTGTATTTCTCTGTCTTCTCATTTTGCTTAACCTACTATGTTTGGGGTCTCCTTTTTGCAGTCTGCAGGTTCATACTTCCCGTTGTTTTTGGTGTCTGCTCCCAGTGGGTAAGGTTGGTTCAGAGGGTTGTGTAGGCTTTCTGGTGGAGGGGACTGGTGCCTGTGTTCTGGTGGATGAGTCTGGATCTTATCTTTCTGGTGGGCAGGACCGCATCCGGTGGTTGTTTTGGGGTGTCTGTGAGCTTATTATGATTTTAGGCAGCCTCTCTGCTAATGGCTGGGGTTGTGTTCCTATCTTGCTAGTTGTTTGGCATAGGGTGTCCAGCACTGTAGCTTGCTGGTCGTTGAGTGGAGCTGGGTCTTAGCATTGAGATACAGATCTCTGGGAGAGCTTTTGCCATTTGATATTACATGGGGCCGGGAGGTCTCTGGTGGACCAATGTCCTGAAAAGGCTCTGGCCTGACACCCGGCTGGAGCACCAAGACCCTTAGCAGTCCTAATCTTCTCGAATCTTGAACACAAGGTTCAGAGCAACATTGGGATTCAGATAATCTGCTCAGGCCATCCCCTCCATGCGGGTTCCAAGAGAGCCTTCTCCAAGCCCCTGAGGATGGAGGTTTCTTCCAGGTCTGAAATGTTTTAGTCTTTCTTCCTCACCGCTTATCTGAATTTCACCTCTTCTTACAGACCTAATCCCAGTTTCTCCAGGAAGTCTTATCTGATTTCTCCAGGCTAGAGCAAATATCTTCCTTGTCTGCTAGTGTTGGAGGGTCTCCTGCAGAGGCGGGGGGCAGCTGTGGCTCACCGCAGGGACAAGGACACTCTAAAATTGCTATATTATGTTGATTAAAGGAATTTAATGTCATGGTAATACCTAATAGTATGACAAAATTGAATATTGCAATTGTTATGCAAAGAAAGAAAAATGCAACTCTAGTTGTTTCATACTTCTCCATTACTGGTGTCATCTTCCATTTTTATGATGCCTTTACTGGGAACCACATATCTTATTCAATTTTACCTTAAGGATAAATTGTATGGAGTTAGTAATAAAAAGCTACCATCAAACTGAGAGGAAATAATATACTAGGAATGTACTATCCTGGGAAGAATTTTCAGTTTGTATAGGTGACAAAAATATAATTTATGTTATTGTACTTAAGCAATTCTTATTATTTGGATTTTTCTGTCATGAAAGGAATATACAGTCCTTTTTTTTGATGTGCCATGAAATATGAACTCTAATGTAACATTTATCCTTTAACTGCTAAATCATCTCTATTAGTTCGGGAGTTCGTGAGTGGAAGGGCTTGATCTTGGTTACTGGCCATGTCCCCAACATCTACCGCTGGCACAGAGTAGGGCCTCAGTGATTATTCATTGAGTGCATTGATTCTCGGGTACTATACAGTTACGTGCATTTGTGTGGTACCCTATAGCTTTCAAAACATTTTTAGTTAGGATATCTCATTTGACTATAACAACAATTTTGTGAGAAAGTTAGGACAGATATTTTCTTCCAATGAATAAAACTGCAGTTCAAGTGGATTATGGAAGACCTAGGTTAGGAGGGTGTCGGGGTCATAATAATCTGTTGGTGTTTTATATTGATCATGAGCATTCTTTAAATTCTGCGCCTCTTGTCCTTTTGGTACTTCTGAAGTTTTTTTTTTTCATTTGCACCCAAAGTCATCTTTCCTAACTCAAATTTTCTTGTCCATAGAACAAATTGGCCAGGAGATGCTGGAAAACCTCAGTCATGACAGAGAAAAGATACAGAGAGCACGTGAAAGAGTAAGTAGAAGTGCTACAATCTTTTCACAAATTCAGTAAGTGAAAAGACAAAAAAATATATAAGTAAAAGGTCTTGGGCATGTGCATAGACAGTAACAATTACATTGGTGTAAGCATGTATAAAAATGGCTAGGGGGCTTCCCTGGTGGCGCAGTGGTTGAGAGTCTGCCTGCCAATGCAGGGGACACGGGTTCGAGCCCTGGTCTGGGAAGATCCCACATGCCGCGGAGCAGCAGCTGGGCCCATGAGCCACAGCTGCTGAGCCTGCGCGTCTGGAGCCTGTGCTCCGCAACAAGAGAGGCCACGATGGTGAGAGGCCCGCGCAACGCGATGAAGAGTGGCCCCCGCTTGCCGCAACTGGGGAAGGCCCTTGCACAGAAACGAAGAATAAATAAATAAATAATAAAAATAAAGGAATTTAAAAAAAAAAAAAAAATGGCTAGGGTGAAAGAAGGATATAGAGTGGGGGTGAGGGGAGTGTGGGATGGAGAAGGAATAAGCTGACTCTTTATGCCTCCATCCCAGAATGCCCCCAGGTAGATATTTTATTTAGTGCTATATCTAAGGAGAAGATCACTGAGGAGGATTTTGTGGTATGTCAGGTCTTTCAGAGCAAAAGCTAAAAATATTGATCTCATCTTCCCTCAATTCATTTTGCTTCCATTTATATCTCTAGACCTGTGTGCATTCATAGGGTGGACATATTAATTAATTACCAGAAATAATTTAAACTTTGTCAGCCTGTGAGACATTTGCTTTTATATCCTGTTCAAGTATCCAATTTAAAGCTCCTGGGGTTATCTAGTATATGTAATTTTCTAAATCTAAGAATTTTCAGAGATAATGTAGGTGTCAAGAATGTATTTTAAAGTATTTAAGCATTTTTTTATGAATTGGGTTTTCCATCATGAAAGAAAATTATTGTTTGCCAGTGCACTTTAAAAATAATCTAATTCCATGAAGTTTCATTTTGTTCTGTTTTAATGCTGCTTTTCTCCTCCTAGCTTCGGGAAACAGATGCTAACTTGGGGAAAAGCTCCAGGGTTCTGACAGGGATGTTGAGAAGGTAAGAGCCAGGTAGGGACTTATCTTCCTCTCTTTCTCTTACTTTTTTTTAAGTATATTTTTCATCTCGTTGCAACCGGGCATTTTCCAGGCATGCAAGCTTCTGCTCTTAGTACCCTGTGTCAAGAACCTTTTGAAATGACAGAGCACTGATATTAACTCTTGTTTGGACAGGGACACGCGCTGAGTAACTTAGATTAGAGAGAAGGTTTGAGCTCGGGGGGTTACCTCAAGCTATGGAAAAAATTAGGGTTAGACATAAAGTATTTTTTCATAGCCTGAGGAAGGCCCCATGGCAGGAGCAGACTGATTTTATTTTCTATTTTGATAGCCTCCTTGCTGTAGAGGGAATGATGGCCTGCAGTATCAGGAGCACACTTGGTATTAGCTTTGCCCTCTGTTGCTTTGTTTTCATTTCTTTTTTAAGAGAGTCTGGGGAAACATTCTGACTTTATGTATACTTAAAAAAGATTTTTTAAATTTAAAGAATATCTGAATAATGTGAAGTCACATGTGCGAGCAAGCAAATGTTAATGTTTTATATGTGAAACTAACCTTTGATTGACGGAAGATATTTGGGAGAGTATGTGAAAGTAAATGAATGCATGTAGGTAATAGTCTACGTTCTGTAATTTTGGAGGGGAGTGAGAAATGTTTTCATTGTTCCGAAAATTGGGGTCATTTTTGACTTAGGTATATTCAGCATGGAATTATTGCATTCAGAATCTACCAAATAAGACTATCATCTAGCATAACCTTCAGTTTGGAACTGTGGATAGAAATATGAATGAGCAATGTTGAGAATCACCTCTAGAATAGCTTAATTGGAATTTTAAAAAGAGAATCTTGTTTATCATTGATGCTATAGTGACAGCTATTTGAAAATAAGTAAAGTCTTCTCTGATCATGTATCCATATATAATAATTTGCTAAAAGTATGTTTGCTGCGTTAGAGATTGATTGCATAAGAATCAATCAAAGGTATGGTCACTTAGTCTTCTATAGCCCAATGTAACGATGTGATTTCTCTATCAGGCTAATCAGGAGCAAGGTTAAATTCCAGGGACACTTCCAACCCATGCTGACACAACTCCACATGCCCCTCCTTTTCCTACACCCACAGTCCCCAATTCAAAACCATAAACCACCAAATTCTCTGATTAGGGGTAATATGTAAACGACCTAGAAAAATTCAAAATCCACAGAGAAGTGGCGATTGAAAGGAATGCTTCAGTGCATATAAACAATAAAAAAGAAAAAAAGGGGAAAATTCTCTATTGCTTCCCTGGGAGGGCCCCTGCAATGTGAGCTGTAACGAATATTCTGCATATGTCTCCATTTTGTCAAATCTCATTAAAGAGTCCTCCCGCTTTATGTCAGTTGAGCTGTCCAGAAATCATTCATCATTTTTAGTGTAAAAAAAAATCATGTGGTTATTTAAATAATATCATATTAATGTTAAAGTTCAGCTGTCATTTAATGGTATGGCTTAATCAGCTGTAGCATTTAGGAAAAATAGTTTATCCAGGCTCTATGTGGCTTTCAGGTTGGCAGATTCAAATAAGGATTTATGGGTTTCTAAACCAACGTATTTCTGTCCACGTTTCTGCTTGATGCACCTCACCCTTTTGTGCAGGACACTGCAGACAGTTATTTCAACAAATAACGCATCTCCTCATATTGTGTTTGAATAAGTTTGCAAGTCATTTAGAGAGGGTGAAGCACAAACAACTTCTGTAACCTTTGACTGGGCTTTCTTTAGAAAAATCATACTAACAGGGTTGTTTCATAAGCCTACAGAAGAAAATTACTCTGCTGAAATCTTCTTGGGGTTCTCTTTGTAGGCAAACTCAGTCAATCACTGACTCATCTCCTTTTGGGCTCTGTCTAGAGTATGAACAGCAATAAAAATCCCCAGATGGACATCACCTTGCTATGTCTGAGCCAAGGAAACTCTTAAGTCCACCCGTGCACATTGGTAACTGTGTTTTTCACTAAGCACAACTGGGATCTTGGTATCAGCCAAGGTATCCAGGTACTTTTAATCAATGCTATAAACTGAGTCTTCGGGAACCAAATGTAGATGGTGGTTTTGGTTTAGTTTCTAATTACTATCCCACATGATATATAATTTATTTTGGACTTGGGAAAAGGCAAAAATATTTTACCAACTTCTTCACTTCATTATTTTTTATTATTCCCTGGAAAAACAGTCTCTAGAAAGTGGAACCAGGGTTTATGTTTCTAATAGGAAGTCTTGTATTTACTGCTCTGATTTTGCTTCCGGTTACATCCCTCCCATTCGCATGGCACTCCCTTCCAGCACCGGTGGGGTTTTATTTCAGAAAGAGAAGTCACGTTATCTTACCAAAATTGCACAGCTATATCATGTGTCAACAGGTGCTTCTGGTTTAAGAAAAGTTACAATATTGAACAGTGTGCCCATCTGTATAAATGTATAAACGCATACAAGAAACGAATGTCCTCTTTGTTCAGGGTAGGTGTTTACCTGCATATAACATAAGCTTATTTATTTTCATATGATAAATTCTTTATGACCGAAGATAGTTAAGTATTCTACAATATACCGAACCAAGGAATTATTTTATTTAAAAGAAAGACTGCTGATTATTCTTAATTTTTTAAACTTAGGTTGTTTTTAAATTTGTAAAATGAACAGGAATGGTATATCATGGTTCCTCATTTGAGTCATTTTGCTAATATTGATTAGTCTATTGTGTCTATTTCTTCTTTTCTTTTTTTCTCCTTATTCACTTCCTCAGTAAATATTTCATGCCTGAATACAAGGACTTGGGGCTCCTCAAATGAAATCAGTTTGGATCCTTGCCTTCAGAGTACTTCAGTCTAGTAGAGAATATGTGCATATAAAGTGGTGTAGGAATTCATAAAATTATCTAATTTTCAAGGAAGCTATGGAAGATTCTACAAGTCCAATTAATCCTTACTGATGATTAAAAAGGGTGCCAGGAAAACAAAGAACCAATAGAAAATATGATTTCAGTAGCTATACAACCAATAAGTTTGAAAAAAATAGAGAAATAGAAGATGACTTATGGAGTCATAAGTTTTGAAAGAAACTAAACTATGCAGAGAATATTGAGACATATCTAGTGAGAGAGCAACTGATTCAACCTAAACAAATGTTCTTCATGTAACTGTACTATATCACCAAAAGAAAGAAAACAAAGGAAAAAAACCAGTCCATTCAAAATTATATTAGTAAAACTTGACATCAGAATGCAGGTATAGCTGATTTCCTGAAAAGTAATTTTTCTGCTGTCTTGACATAAGATGAAGAGCTACTAGGGGACAAACTGTTCATTTCCTGACTCTGTAGACAGAGTTTGAAATGAAGTGGTATTCAGATAATAATGAAAATTGTCATGAAACAAATGACCATTCATGCAATGACGGGGGTCAAAAAAAAGGATTTTTCATTGACTTCCACAAAATTAGACTGTCATAATAGGTTGTCTTTAAAGTGCCTCAAGTAGCACTGAGAGGCTTCAGTGTTGCTCTCCATATATATTTGCCTGTACGTGCATGTTGGTGTGTATATTTTTTCCTATACATTTGACTGGGAGGTCTTATTAGATCAAACAGTACCAGCAGGCAGTGGAAATGAAAACAGAAGTTTTCAAGATTTTCAGTCAGCAAACAAAGGACATCATGATTCTGTTTTCTTTTTGCCTCTGAAGAGTGAATAATTTATCAGTAATTGTATGTTTGTTTCTAAAAGTATCTAAAGGATTCCTTAGAAATGTAACAGAGTTATAATTTGAAATCTCTGTTGACATAAATTTGGAGGACATGTTACAAGTTTATGTTGGCCCATTGACCACATGTATATGCTGGCAAAAGGCTTATGAAAGGAAATGACATATGTAACATTTTTTAAAACACCTTTTCTGTATGATTATCTTAATATCAATTTTCTCTCTCGTGCACACTAGCAATATTTGCTACTAGTATTAGTATTTACACACACACACACACACAATACAGAATAGCAGAATTACGCACACAATAGCAGAATGTTTCCTTGAAAAAGTGAATTCTGTTTATCCTTCCATCATGTATGTAGTAACTTTCTTAAATAGGTAGCTATTGAGAGGTGTTTTGTAACTAATCTATAATATAAACAAAACAGATGGGATTAAATGAAGTTGATGCAGCTACCACTATTTATACATTTTTTAATTGCAATATAATTGATTTATTATATTGGTTTCAGGTGTACTATGTAGTGACTCAATATTTTTATACATTACAGAATGATTACCACAAATATAGTTACCATCTGTCACCATACAAAATTATTATAATATTATTGATTATGTTCTCCATGCTGTATATTATATCCACATGACTTATTTATTTTATAACTGGAATAACTTCATCCCCTTACTATTTAATACATGTATTTTTGTTAGAGCTACTTCTGAGCCCATCTGGGGAATAACTGCCACCTATCATTGTTATCACATTTTACATTTTGAACGTGGTTTTGTTGCTTTGGTAGGAAGACAGGTAAAAACATCTGGAAAACTTAAATGTACTGTCAGAATGATTCCTAAGGGTAAATGTATCAGAAATACCAATGCAATTTCTATAAGCAATAGATATGTAATTTTTTTATTAAACAAACTTATTCTTAAAGAAATATGCTATGACTTTTAATCTTCTTTAAAAATTCATCCCCGCCCCCCCATTTTGCCCAGGAAACATTTTTTTATATTTTAATTGTTCTTATTATGATGTCTGAAAATTCAGCAGTAGAGAGTTTTCAAGACGTGTGAGAAAAATGTCCTTGAGAATTTACTCTCAATTTTTATGCACTGCAAAGTGTCTTACATTTATATTTTTCACTTTTTTTCTGGTTTTTGCTTTTCTCTCTTTATGTCATTTGTCTTTCTTGGCCTGTTTTTACTAGCTGTGAACATGGGTGGGCCCTGCCTTGAAATTAGTACAGCAAAATCTTAACCTCTAAGATATTCTTCAGTTTTTAATCAAGTGCTTATTCTTTCAGAACAAAATGATTCAGTTTGTTGCAGATTCTTTACACTTAACAGATTTAGGTTCTAAGCTTAGACTAATGCTACAAAGAGAAAATTATTTTTTAAAAACCTTGGTCCTTATTGTGTGAGTAACTTTATTACCATACACTTGACTCATTGCTTTCGTCCTATGACCCCTTCAAGGCTGACATGGGTGATGTTTTTACCAAATGAAAGAACGGCTTTGGATTTCTTTATATATGTTTCTTTTTAATAACATTCTTGTAACTTTAAACATAGAATTTTGATATTGTGTTAGACATTCGAATACAGCATCTAAAGTTATCTATCAATGATAACTCTACCAGCTGCCTTAGGTGTGTGTCTGACCCTAACCTTAGTTTACACACATCAGATCTAATCCTTAACAGCCCTGTGGAGGAAGCATCATATCCCCATTTTACAGGTGAGAATAACAATGCTTAGTGAAGTAAACTATCCATAGTCATATACATAGAAATGTACAGAATTAGACTATGAACTTAGCTGTCTCTTTTTTTTTAATTTATTTTATTTTATTTATTTTAAATTTTTTAATTTTATTTTTTTATACTGCAGGCTCTCATTAGTCATCCATTTTATACACATAAGTGTATACATGTCAATCCCAATCTCCCAATTCATCCCACCACCACCGGCACCCCCCCGCTTCCCCCGCTTGGTGTCCATACGTTTGTTCTCTACATCTGTGTCTCAATTTCTGCCCTGCAAACCGGTTCATCTGTACCATTTTCTAGATTCCACATATATGCATTAATATATGATATTTGTTTTTCTCTTTCTGACTTACTTCACTCTGTATGACAGTCTCTAGATCCATCCACGTCTCTACAAATGACCCAATTTCGTTCCTTTTTATGGCTGAGTAATATTCCATTGTATATATGTACCACATCTTCTTTATCCATTCATCTGTTGATGGGCATTTAGGTTGCTTCCATGACTTGGTTATTGTAAATAGTGCTGCAGTGAACATTGGGGTGCATGTGTCTTTTTGAATTATGGTTTTCTCTGGGTATATGCCCAGTAGTGGGATTCCTGGGTCATATGGTAGTTCCATTTTTAGTTTTTTAAGGAACCTCCATACAGTTCTCCATAGTGGCTGTATCAATTTACATTCCTACCAACAGTGCAAGAGGGTTCCCTTTTCTCTACACCCTCTCCAGCATTTGTTGTTTGTAGATTTTCTGATGATGCCCATTCTAACTTGTGTGAGGTGATACCTCATTGTAGTTTTGATTTGCATTTCTCTAATAATAGTGATGTTGAGCAGCTTTTCATGTACTTCTTGGCCATCTGTATGTCTTCTTTGGGAAATGTCTATTTAGGTCTTCTGCCCATTTTTGGATTGGGTTGTTTGTTTTTTTAATATTGAGCTGCATGAGCTGTTTACGTATTTTGGAGATTAATCCTTTTTCCGTTGATTCGTTTGCAAATATTTTCTCCCATTTTGAGGATTGTCTTTTCATCTTGTTTATGGTTTCCTTTGCTGTGCAAAAGCTTTTAAGTTTCATTAGGTCCCATTTGTTTATTTTTGTTTTTATTTCCATTACTCTAGGAGGTGGATCACAAAAGATCTTGTTGTGATTTATGTCAAAGAGTGTTCTTCCTAAGTTTTCCTCTAAGAGTTTTATAGTGTCCGGTCTTACATTTAGGTCTCTAATCCATTTTGAGTTTATTTTTGTGTATGGTGCTAGGGAGTGTTCTAATTTCATTCTTTTACATGTAGCTGTCCAGTTTTCCCAGCACCACTTATTGAAGAGACTGTCTTTTCTCCATTGTATATCCTTGCCTCCTTTCTCATAGATTAGTTGACCATAGGTGCGTGGGTTTATCTCTGGGCTTTCTATCCTGTTCCGTTCATCTATATTTCTGTTTTTGTGCCAGTACCATATTGTCTTGATTACTGTAGCTTTGTAGTATAGTCTGAAGTCAGGGAGTCTGATTCCTCCAGCTCCGTTTTTTTTTCCCTCAAGACCGCTTTGGCTATTCGAGGTCTTTTGTGTCTCCATGCAAATTTTAAGGTTTTTTGTTCTAATTCTGTAAAAAATGCCATTGGTAATTTGATAAGGATTGCATTGAATCTGTAGATTGCTTTGGGTAGTATAGTCATTTTCACAATATTGATTCTTCCAATCCAAGAACGTGGTATATCTCTCCATCTGTTGGTATCATCTTTAATTTCTTTCATCAGTGTCTTATAGTTTTCTGCATACAGGTCTTTTGTCTCCCTAGGTAGGTTTATTCCTAGGTATTTTATTATTTTTGTTGCAGTGGTAAATGAGAGTGTTTCCTTAATTTCTCTTTCAGATTTTTCATCATTAGTGTATAGGAATGGAAGAGACTTCTGTGCATTAATTTTGTATCCTGCAACTTTACCAAATTCATTCATTAGCTCTGGTAGTTTTCTGATTAGCTCTAGACAGTTTTACTTCTTCTTTTCCAATTTGTATTCCTTTTATTTCTTTTTCTTCTGATTGCTGTGGCTAGGACTTCCAAAACTATGTTGAATAATAGTGGTGAGAGTTGACATCCTTGTCTTGTTCCTGATCTTAGAGGAAATGCTTTCAGTTTTTCGCCATTGAGAATGATGTTTGCTGTGGGTTTGTCGTATATGGCCTTTATTATGTTGAGGTAGGTTCCCTCTGTGCCCACTTTCTGGAGAGTTTTTATCATAAATGAGTGTTGAATTTTGTTAAAAGCTTTTTCTGCATCTATTGAGACGATCATATGGTTTTTATTCTTCAATTTGTTAATATGGTATATCA
This sequence comes from Eschrichtius robustus, assembly GCF_028021215.1. NCBI lineage: Eukaryota > Metazoa > Chordata > Mammalia > Artiodactyla > Eschrichtiidae > Eschrichtius > Eschrichtius robustus. The sequence goes on from NC_090830.1 coordinate 121,917,632, forward strand.
CATTGATTGATTTGCGTATATTGAAGAATCCCTGCATCCTTGGGATAAATCCCACCTGATCATGGTGTATGATCCTATTAATGTGTTGTTGGATTCTGTTTGCTAGTATTTTGTTAAGGAATTTTGCATCTATATTCATCAGTGATATTGGTCTGTAATTTTCTTTTTTTGCAGTATCTTTTTCTGGTCTTGGTATCAGGGTGATGGTGACCTCATAGAATGAGTTTGGGAGTGCTCCTTCCTCTGCAATTTTTTGGAAGAGTTTGAGAAGGATGGGTGTTAGCTCTTCTCTAAATGTTTGATAGAATTCACCTGTGAAGCCATCTGGTCCTGGACTTTTGTTTGTTGGAAGATTTTTAATCACAGTTTCAGTTTCGTTGCTTGTGATTGGTCTGTTCATATTTTCTGTTTCTTCCTGGTTCAGTCTTGGAAGGTTATACCTTTCTAAGAATTTGTCCATTTCTTCCAGGTTGTCCATTTTATTGTCATAGAGTTGCTTGTAGTAGTCTCTTAGGATGCTTTGTATTTTTGCGGTGTCTGTTGTAACTTCTTTTTCATTTCTAATTTTATTGATTTGAGTCCTCTCCCTCTTTTTCTTGATGAGTGTGGCTAATGGTTTATCAATTTCGTTTATCTTCTCAAAGAACCAGCTTTTAGTTTTATTGATCTTTGCTATTGTTTTCTTTGTTTCTATTTCATTTATTTCTGCTCTGATCTTGATGATTTCTTTCCTTCTGCTAACTTTGGGTTTTGTTTGTTTTTCTTTCTCTAGTTCCTTTAGGTGTAAGGTTAGATTGTTTATTTGAGATTTTTCTTGTTTCTTGAGGTACGCTTGTATAGCTGTAAACTTCCCTCTTAGAACTGCTTTTGCCACATCCCATAGGTTTTGGATTGTCTTGTTTTCATTGTCGTTTGTCTCTAGGTATTTTTTTATTTCCTCTTTGATTTCTTCAGTGATCTCTTAGTTATTTAGTAACGTATTGTTTAGCCTCCATGTGTTTGTGCTTTTTACGTTTTTTTCCCTGTAATTGATTTCTAATCTCATAGTGTTGTGGTCAGAAAAGATGCTTGGTATGATTCAATTTTCTTAAAAATACTGAGGCTTGATTTGTGACCCAAGATGTGATCTTTCCTGGAGAATGTTCCGTGCACACTTGAGAAGTGTAATCTGCTGTTTTTGGATGGAATGTCCTATAAATATCAATTAAATCTATCTGGTCTATTGTGTCATTTAAAGCTTCTGTTTCCTTATTTATTTTCATTTTGGATGATCTGTCCATTGGTGTAAGTGAGGTGTTAATGTCCCCGACTATTATTGTGTTACTGTCAATTTCCTCTTTTAGAGCTGTTAGCAGTTGCCTTATGTATTGAGGTGCTCCTATGTTGGGTGCATATATATTTGTAATTGTTATATCTTCTTCTTGGATTGTTCCCTTGATCATTATGTAGTGTCCTTCCTTGTCTCTTGTAACATTCTTTATTTTAAAGTCTATTTTACCTGATATGAGTATTGCTACTCCCGCTTTCTTTTGATTTCCATTTGCATGGAATATCTTTTTCCATCCTCTCACTTTCAGTCTGTATGTGTCCCTAGGTCTGAAGTGGGTCTCTTGTAGACAGCATATATATGGGTCTTGTTTTTGTTTCCGTTCAGCGAGCCTGTGTCTTTTGGTTGGAGCATTTAATCCATTCACGTTTAAGGTAATTATCGATAGGTATGTTCCTATTATCATTTTCTTAATTGTTCTGGGTTTGTTTTTGTAGGTCCTTTTCTTCTCTTGTGTTTCCCACTTAGAGAAGTTCCTTTAGCATTTGTTGTAGAGCTGGTTTGCTGGTGCTGAATTCTCTTAGCTTTTGCTTGTCTGTAAAGCTTTTGATTTCTCCATCGAATCTGAATGAGATCCTTGCCGGGTAGAGTAATCTTGGTTGTAGTTTCTTCCCTTTCATCACTTTAAGTATATTATGCCACTCCCTTCTGGCTTGTAGAGTTTCTGCTGAGAAATCAGCTGTTAACCTTATGAGACTTCCCTTGTATGTTATATGTCATTTTTCCCTTGCTGCTTTCAATAATTTTTCTTTGTCTTTAATTTTTGCCAATTTGATTACTATGTGTCTCAGCGTGTTTCTCCTTGGGTTTATCCTGCCTGGGACTCTCTGCGCTTCCTGGACTTGGGTGGCTATTTCCTTTCCCATGTTAGGGAAGTTTTCAATTATAATCTCTTCAAATATTTTCTCTGGTCCTTTCTCTCTCTCTTCTCCTTCTGGGACCCCTATAATGCGAATGTTGTTGCGTTTAATGTTGTCCCAGAGGTCTCTTAGGCTGTCTTCATTTCTTTTCATTCTTTTTTTCTTTATTCTGTTCCGCAGCAGTGAATTCCACTAGGAATTCTTCCAGGTCACTTATCCGTTCTTCTGCCTCAGTTATTCTTCTATTGATTCCTTCTAGTGTAGTTTTCATTTCAGTTATTGTATTGTTCAGCTCTGTTTGTTTGTTCTTTAATTCTTCTAGATCTTTGTTAAACATTTCTTGCATCTTCTCAATCTTTGCCTCCATTCTTTTTCTGAGGTCCTGGGTCATCTTCACTATCATTATTCTGAATTCTTTTTCTGGAAGGTTGCCTATCTCCACTCCATTTAGTTGTTTTTCCTGGGGTTTTACCTTGTTCCTTCATCTGGTACATAGCCCTCTGCCTTTTCATCTTGTCTATCTTTCTGTGAATGTGGTTTTTGTTCCACCGGCTGCAGGATTGTAGTTCTTCTTGCTTCTGCTATCTGCCCTCTGGTGGATGAGGCTATCAAAGAGGCTTGTGGAAGTTTCCTGATGGGAGGGACTGGTGGTGGGTAGAGCTGGCTGTTGCTTTGGTGGGCAGAGCTCAGTAAAACTTTAATCCACTTGTCTACTGATGGGTGGGGCTGGGTCCCCTCCCTGTTGCTTGTTTGGCCTGAGGCGACCCAACACTGGAGCCTACCCGGGCTCTTTGGTGGGGCTAATGGCAGACTCGGGGAGAGCTCACGCCAAGGAGTACTTCCCAGAACTTCTGCTGCCAGTGTCCTTGTCCTCACTGTGAGACAGAGCCACCCCCTGCCTCTGCAGGAGACCCTCCAACACTAGCAGGTTGGTCTGATTCAGTCTCTGTGGGGTCACTGCTCCTTCCCCTGGGTCCCATTGCACACACTACTTTGTGTGTGCCCTCCAAGAGTGGAGTCTCTGTTTCCCCCAGTCCTGTCGAAGTCCTGCAATCAAACCCCACTAGGCTTCAAAGTCTGATTCTCTAGGAATTCCTCCTCCCGTTGCCGGACCCCCAGGTTGGGAAGCCTGACGTGGGGCTCAGAACCTTCACTCCAGTGGGTGGACTTCTGTGGTATAAGTGTTCTCCAGTTTGTGAGTCACCCACCCAGCAGTTATGGGATTTGATTTTATTGTGATTGTGCCCCTCCTGCCATCTCATTGTGGCTTCTCCTTTGTCTTTGGATGTGGGGTATCTTTTTTGGTGAGTTCCAGTGTCTTCCTGTCAATGATTGTTCAGCAGTTAGTTGTGATTCCAGTGCTCTTGCAAGAGGGAGTGAGAGCACGTCCTTCTACTCCGCCATCTTGAACCAATCTTCTTTAATTTATTTTATTTATTTATTTTTGTCTGCGTTGGGTCTTCATTGCTGTGCACAGGCTTTCTCTAGTTGTGATGAGCGGGGGCTACTCTTTGTTGCAGTGCGCGGGCCTCTCACTGTGGTGGCTTCTCTTGTTGCGGAGCATGGGCTCCAGGTGCGCGGGCTTCAGCGGTTGTGGTACGCAGGCTCAGTAGTTGTGGCTCACGGGCTCTAGAGTGCTGGCTCAGCAGTTGTGGCACACGGGCTTAGTTGCTCCGCGGCATGTGGGATCTTCCTGGACCAGGTCTCGAACCCGTGTCCCCTGCATTGGCAGGCAGATTCCCAACCACTGCACCACCAGGGAAGCCCTAGCTGTCTCTTTTGAATGCACTACACCAAAGGTTCTCAGAGTCAGTTTTCACTAACTAGTAGTGAAATGAGAAGAGTTAAAACAAACTAGTGAGTTTTCATTATGCAGATTGTTACTGTTATCTGCTCTCTTTGTCATGATTCCATTTCTTCTGTAAAATAATTGTGGTAGTCAACTATTTCCTTAAAATAGTTGATTGTTACAGCAAATGGAAAAGGAAATCCTTGGAAGGACTGAACAGTAGCAATCAGTTTTCCCACCTTCCCCCCTTTCCCCACAGTTTACTGGTCTGGGAAATTCAGAATTTTAGGAGCCATTATTCTACACCACACTCTATCTTTTAATTACAAAAACCACTGCTACGTATGCACTCACCAATACCCCCTAGGTAGCAGTCACTGTTCTAGACACTTGCTATACATTATCTTGTTTCATCTTCATGATATCTCTGTAAGGCAGATACCATTACTCCCATTTTAAGAAATAAGGAACTTCTGTTAAATATTATCCAGCTCTGTAGAAGCGGTCTGCCTCCAGAGACTGTTTTTCCTACTGTGCTGGACTGTTACCCTTCTTCTATGGAGAATTAGTAGCCTCACAGAGAGTCAGACAACCATTCTGGATGGTTCTTGAAAACAATGAACAAATCCTTACTACATCCCACTATTTGGGATCGGCTGAAGGTACTGGGTCTGGTTTGTGTAGACATGGAAGCTTCTGTGTACCAGTGGAGTCCCCTTTGAGCGTGTTTTTAAAGAGTCCTTTAGAATCACTTTATTTTTGAGCCTAGACTGTGTGACATTAATCAGAACCAACAGCAACGTGTGGGGGTGAGTCTAGCGTCTTCCTTACCTCCAGTGCTTGACAAGTATCATTATTAGCAAATTTTATTTTTATGTATAATTTTGTATCACCTGGAGCCTTGTCCTCATTGGAGAAAACAATCCCAGTTTTGTTTGATTATTCACAATGAAATTTCTGTATATTTATCAAGAGGCATATGGTTTAGTGAGTAAGAGGTAGGCTCTGGAGTCACTCTGGTTCTGCCACTTTCTAGCTATTAACTTTTGGCAAGAATCTCACTCTCTATACCTCAGTTTCCCTGTCTGTAAAATGGAGATGACAATAGTCCCTACCTCATAAATTCTTATGAGGGTTAAGTGAGTCCATACATACAAAGTACACACAAAAGTGTCTGGTACATAATAAAGTTTAAATAAATGTTGAAATGTTGAATATTATCGTCATCGTTGCTTAAAAAAATAATAATAATAAAGCCTGGGAGCAAAGACTAAAATCAAAATGTTAATTAATTTCTTGAGGCTGATGAATTTTAAACGGATGTTTTTAAATTTTCTTTTTTTCTCATTCCAAGATTTCCCTAGTAATTTTTATAAAATCTAAAATTAATAATAATAATAATAAAAATAAAATCCCATCCTTTCCTTATGTCCCTGTAGTGGTGCCACCACTCTCCCTCTCTACTCTGTGACCCCCACTCAGCAACACAGCTTGAACTGCCCCAGAGTACTCGAGTGCTGCCAAGAGCAGAGAGATCCTTCAAGCTCAGTCCTTCCCAAATGAGAGTCCTTCCTCTCACTGGACAATTTAGGGAGGGGAGCCTCCTAGTCAGTCTCTGACTCTTCTTCCCCTTGTATGCCCTTCTAAATATTACTGGCCAATTTATCTTCCAAAGTGCAAAACTAGTACTGTTTCCTTCCTGCTTAGAAACCTCCCGAGGTTCCCCATTGCCTGCTGACATGTGTCCTCCTCAGTCTAATCCCCAAGGTCTTCCAGTGAATATTCTAGCCTTATTTGCTGCTACTCCCTCTGGATAGACCCTTTGTTCCTACTAAAATTAACTACTTCCCATCTCCAAAGCCCACCTTCACTTTTCACTAATTCTGTACCTTTGCTTTTTCTCATACTTTTACCTGGAATATTCTCCTTTTCTTACCTGTGTTAGTCAGGAATCTTCTGGATGCGAGTGACAGAAACCCAGATCCGACTGGCTATAAACAAAAGAAGGAAATAACTGTCACATGTAACTAGATAGTTCAAGGGCAGAAGCAACTTCAAACACAATGGAGTCTAAGGGTTCAAACAATCTAAGGGTCATCACAGCTGGGTGTTGCTCCTTCCATCTCTCATCTCAGCTTTCTTATATGTGGTTCCATCCTTCATCAGGGTTTCTCCTTGTGGAGATAAAGCTATTGCCAGCCCTTTCAGTGACACCTATTGAATCTAGCCATTTTGTTCCCCCGAAAAGTCATAGCATGGAGTCTTATTGGTTCTGGGTGCCTCTGGTTGCGTAAAATCCCATTAATCTGTGATCTGATGTTTTAGACCTGGAACCTCATGCAGCGGATGGACACACGGACTGAGAGCAGTTACCTCAGAAAAATCCAGGGCTTTTACTAAAAAGGGGAATAAATCCTGGGTGGGTAAAAACAACAGATGTTATCTTCAGAATGTTTCAGGTGAACTTTTATCCCTACTCTGGCTCTCAGGTGAACTACCCCTCTCTTCATCAAGCCTTCATCAGTCTCCCAGCCAGAAACAAACTGTCTTTGCTCCGATCCTTCAGGGTAGTTTGTATTTCTCACAAGACTCTAACATCTTCTGCTTTGCATTGTGTACATTGTAGTTAGTTATTAACGACCAAGTCTTCATTTTCTTCTAGACCTTTTTTATCCCCTCCCTCATCCCCCAAGGGACTTTATATGGTTCCCCACAATATTGTGCAACCAGCTGAAATAAATAGGGGAGGATATCCAAGTAAAAGAGAAAACAAAGCCAGGAATCACTTTACTCCCCCCAAAGCATGGACTGTCAACAAATGCCTGTGCAGATATCCAGACAGGTGGAAAATGTCCTACCTGAAAGCAAAGCAGGAGACACAATCAGAGGGCCCACGGTGTTAGATAAAATGAAAGTAACCTTTAGTTGAGGTCAAGCATAGCCTTTCATGCTGCTGAGACAGGCCTTGATAGACTGGTTACTGGGAGGGGGTGACAGTTCTCGTGTCAGATCCCTGCCCGGAGGAGAATGAGGAGTTTCTCTGCGACCAGTTGTCTTAAGGGTCCTCAGGTCTGGAATGTAAGCCACTGGCAGTCAGGAGCTTCATTGCATTTAGCACGGGGCCAAGCTCCCCCGGCGCCAAGCTCCCCCGGCCTGGGCCTGGTCAATGAATGGTCTTTGGAAGAATGGCTAAGAACAGTTTCAAAGCTGCTGTCTAGGTTCTTGGATGTAATTTAGTTGAAACCCCTTGGCTGCAATGTAAACATGTTCTTTCAAAGATAAAATAAGTAACTTAACAATAACAGAATATTTTTGTCCATTATTTAATCACAATGGAAAAACATCTTATATTTTCCTTGGTTGTGAGCCACAGTTTGAGCTAATTCACGAATTACCTTTCTTTTATGATTTTCCCTTTTTTCCCCAGGAAACATGCCATCCTTTAATGCAATGTAGAATACGAAGGGTGCACGTCACCTTCACCATCAACACTTCCTTTGAATGCAGCCTTGAGCTCTTAACTGGAAGCAGGGAGCCCTAGGCCTTCCTTATAAACAAGTAATGGAGCCCTCGACCCCCCTTGTAAAGGGCTATTTATTAACATATACCATCACCAAACAACATTTTACAGTTCCATGCCCGCACACCGTTACACCACTGTCTCTGCTCCATGGTAAGCTGAGGGAGGCCTTTGGCCATCTGTTTCATTAAATACCAGAGGCAGTAAACGGTATCTGAACTTTATAAAGCAAGTGTCCGGGCTTCCCGCTTCACCAGTCTCCCCCTTCCTCTTCTGCTGCCACTGCTGCCGCCACTACCACCGCCGCCGCCGCCATATTTTTTTTTGTTTGAACGCTCACATTGTAAATTAGTGTATTCACACATCAATTTTAAAAGGCTCACTGTGTTATAAGATGGGACAAAGCGAGCTCAGTAACAGCTCGTGCACAGTGCAGGTGGTCGAGCTAGCTGCTCCCTAGATCAAAAGTCAAACAACTGTGAATCTTCTTTTGAAAGTGCAGTTAGGGAGACAAGGCAAGGCTTATCTGCACAAACAAGAACGAGTTATAGATATACATCGCAAATGCAGGAGGACAAAAAGGGGTTTCATAATCTTGCAGGATAAGAAAACCTTCTAATACTGACAATTCTGAGGGCATCTCTGGAATATGTAGCCACTTTTTTTTTTCTTTCTTTCTTTCTTTTTTCTTTTTCTTTTTGTAAAATTAGTCTTTTGTTGTGTGGCAATTGGTAATTATTATTTATGCTTTGGTGCTGTTCCTAAAGTAGCTAAGATTTTTTTTTTAAGCCACCTTGGGGGCAGGAAATAGCTCCCCTTTCATGGTTGTATTTTATTTTTCAGCAGCATTTAAGGACAGACTCCTATTTATACCACACAAGCAGTTTTGTCTGTTGTAAACAAAGTAAGTGGCTGGGAATTGTGCTTTCCCAGAAATGTTTTCCAGGGAAGCCATAATAAGAAACAACTGTGTACATCTTGAGATTTTTTTTTTGTCATCTAGGTATTAAGAAAGAATTCTTTGCATTCATGGCAACAGAAAAGAAAGAAAACACTGTTTATAAAGAAAGATATTCAATATCCAGAAGTGTAATTAAAATATTTCTTAAACTGCAAAAGTTGGCCACCTTACTAGTATTAATTGAAGTTGTTTTCTTTTCTTTTTTTTTAATTATCTCTAACATTTTTTGACAAGGTAGTAGCTGAAATGACAGGAGGCGTTTTCTTTTTTTAACCTCAATATCCTATTTAAAAAGTTAGTGGCTTCTTTTGTAAAATTATGTGAAGAGCTTTGGAACTGAAGTATGAATATCAACGGGAAAAATGCAACAATGGTAAATTTTATGAAAAATTTTAAAAGAACATTGAAGAGGCTTAGAATTATGAAAGAACAGCATAGTTTCTTATACAATTATAGTTTACATAGGGAAAAGCCACTCTACTTTCCATCTACTGACATCTTAATGATTTCATGATGAAAAATTAAAAACCTATCAGCTTTTTAATTCTCAAATCAGTCAAAGGTGTCTGAATCAGGTCCCCAAGTACTTTCATAAAACCATGCTCTCTGTCTCAGGGCGTAAGGCAGTGGTCCCTCTCCTGGGGTGGGTTTCACAGAGTCTCTGAACCACTGGAGTTTCCTGAAAATATTTGTGTATGTGTGTATGTGCATCATTCTGAGAGTTTTCCATAAAATTTTCTAAATAGTCCGCAACCAACTCCAAAAAAAAGTTGAGAAATGAGATATTGTCACAAAACTGTGTACAATGTCTTAGCTAAAAACCACTTAATTACTTTGATATTCTGGCTTATTTGAAATGTATTGGTCTACAAGAAACACTTACTTTGAATTTTCTACAAAGTTTAACAAGAAACTTTTCAGGGATGCTTTCTTTGGGAAATCAGATCATTTATCAAAATTAAGTCCTTAAAGACAGTCAGAACAAGTGAAATATATATAGGGCCTTATAGTTTGTAAGGCACATTCACACATATTACTTCATTTAATGTAACCTTCATAAGAAGTCTGTGATTTGGTATCGTCATTATTACCCTTATGTTATAGATAATTGAGACCTACAAAAGTTGAGTCTTGCCCAAGGTCATTCCACCAAGATGGAGCAAAGTTGGACCAACACCCTGGTATTAGCCTCGGAAACCATGTATTTAGCAGCCTCTTCACAGCAATGTCCTCAGCAGCATCTTCTTCAACAGCAAATATTTAATGTTTACTGTGTCAAAGGGAATCCGTTAGTCATCAGAGATTCAACAAACTCAGAACTCTACTCCTAGGTACCTTAATATTTTTAAGAAACAACAATACATAGTAACTTGTGCTGTATGATCAGTGAGAGATAAAATGGTAAGCGGGAACAAGAAGAAAAAATCCCTGGGGCCCACGGTCAGGTAAGACTTTATAGAGGAGATGGCAGGTACCTGGCCTGAAAGTTACTGCCTGATTCTTAAGCCACACATGGGGTAACGCCGCTTCCCTTTTTATGGCAGCCTCAAGGTAATAACTTCCAGCAGCAGAATTTGAATTGGGGGCAGGAGGATGTGTTAGAAACATCTATTTGGCCACAACTGTGTTGAGGGTATATAGGAAGTTAACAACTTGTAACTGCATCTGCTTATAAAGTAAATATGATCCAAAGTCTTCTTGAGAATTTTTTTTTAATTGCAGTGGAGTTGAAGATTTTCTTCAAATAAGTAAGAAAGGCTTGAAGTCACCTCAGTAGTTCTAATTATAAACAAATATGAAAAACCTTTTCACACATTTTATTTACCCCAATTTTAGAAAGATACTGAGAACTTTCATACCCTTGACTAAATTATGTATTTATAAAGTTTTATAGTCTTTGAAATTATACTGCATATTAACTATACCTTCTATACGTGTGATTGGTGAATAGACGCAAAGAATGTTGGCAGAGTGCATGAACTATTGTATTGTGGCACATTAATTAGTTGATAAGTGTATCACTTTAAAACACTGAATTTTTTCGTATATTCCAGTTAAATCTTTCTCATCAAATGCGTTTATGGAGGTTTAGTTAGTAGCAAACTTGCCCAGCCAATAAAGAAAAGCATTTATTTTCTGTTCTGTATATGTGATCTGAAGCCATAGCCTTTAGGTCTTTTAATCTGTCTGTTCAAGGCCAAGCTATTTATATGGATAATTTTTAAAGCTTCTGTATAAAGAAAACAAGAACATTTTATTTATTCACTGGGGTTTTTATGTGCCTTGAAATTGCATAGATAAAGTATTTTCTGGCTCATGGATCTAGAGGAGATAAAAGGTCTCCTATTTTATAAGGCTTTATGTAAGCTTTTCAAATGTACAGTTTTCTTATGGCTAGAATTTTTTAAATAAAACATTATTTCACTATTACAATTGGAGTTTAATGTGGGCATCTTTTTCCTTCCCTGAATTGCATGTTAAATTATGTGTTTAAGATCGTTTTTATTGCATTTTTACCTCCTGGATTTTGATAATTCTCATGTTGGAGAAATTAATTTACCAATCCTCATTTTTAGTATTGGGCAACTATTTAATATGACTAGGAGTGGAAAACCCAAAAATCAGATTTAAGAGGCAGAGTGAAAGATATAACTTACTTTTGCAACATATTGGTCTGAGGATGAAAAATTATTTACCTCCCCCTCCTTAAGAATTTTTGCTGAGGCTGGTAGACTGAAAAGGAAAAGAAGAGGCTTTTTTTTTTTAACTCTGGGGCAACTGGATTCAGACCAGATTCTACGTGAACATTAGCTGCTGTTAGCTCTGCCATGTCAGGCAAACAGCTTTCCCTGGCTGGAGCATTCCCAAGCTATCATGGCCATCAGACAGGTGGGGAATAAATATTGTAGAATGGTGGGACATTTGAAGAGCAAGCTCCTGATCCCCAGGACTCAATTTGGACAAGCTTCAATTGGAGCACACAGGTGTTCCTGGGAGGAACTGTCCTCAGGTGGCTGGGGGTGTGCCATTCTTTCACACACATAAAAAGTTCCCTTTCCCTCTGCCCGCAGGAAAATTAGAATTAACTACAGCTTTTTCTTTTGAAATGGAAAAAGAGAAATAAAAATATGGCACCAGGTTTTGGCTCCGACTGGATTTCCATGGAGCATGTAATCTATGATGAATGATGGGAATTCTGGAAGCAAAGCATCCTTGCAGTTTTTAACATTGGAGATGCCATAAAAACTGAATGAATGCAAATAATCTTTTTACCCATGGCTGTACCTATGTAAGATGGAGTAGTCTTTCCTTCTGCTATTCATTTGTTCATTCACCGTATATTTCATGAGCACTTGCAATTTTCTAAACACTAGGCTAAGTGCTAGGCATAGAGTATAAGACAGAAAAAGGCCCTGCCCTCCAGGGACTTAGCCTAAATTGTAGTAATAGTACTTGGTTGGAACATGAAAATGAACCTGAATAGTCTTTGGGAAACTGTGCATTGAAAGTACTTGCTGGCATCAGAAAGATTTTTTTTTTCTGTAATGCCACCACATTGAGGATATGACTAACATTTTATTTGGGGGTCATTCTTTTTAAATCAACTTTTGCTATAAAACATAAAATAGAAATATTAAAGAAAAATTTTAAAAGAAAAAAGTGGTTTTAATCCCTCTTCCTTGAAACAAGCTACTCTGTTGATACAAGTATTTCCCTCTAGTCTTTCCGTCATGATCCACGTATAATGTTATATTGCTCTTCTCACTTAATATTGTATCTTAAATGTATTTCTAAATTTCCACATCTTCATGATTATATTTTTCCTAGTTAAAAATTTTTCTAATGAAAGTTTTAACAAACCTCGTATTTTGTAAAAAAAAAAAAAAAAGAGAGAAAGAAAGAGGAGAAACAAGTATCAAGAAATAGGAGGAAAGTAGTCCATAATCACACTGACGAAAGGTAACACCAAAATCACACTGGTGAAAGGTAGCATATTTCATTCCAGTATTTTTCTCTGTAAATATTAATTCCACTGCTGGTTCTATGAAATCTCTTCTTTATCTCACCCATCACTTCATCTTTTACCCTTTTATCTTTTTTAAATATCACAGGTTTTACTTTACAGTTGTCTGCCTTTCACTTTAAAGGCTATATATACTCTTACTGTTTTTATTGAAGATTCCAAACAATCTTCAAAAACATGTATAGGTTTCTTTATCACATAATTTTCAGAATTGCGTTCTTCCTCTGAATCTTTAGGATGTCATTTCCTTTTCTTTGTTCTATAGGATCTTTTTTGCCACTGTCTTCATGTTGTTTTGCATTTTTATTTGGTTTGGTTAGTTTTTAAAACCTCTTCTTGGATCTGCAAATGGATGGCAACTTTATATGATCAACTCTGTCGAGAGATAGCCCTCTGTCTCCAGACTGTCTTCACGGGAAGGAAATAGGGCTTCTTCTTTCCCCCACTCCTTGATGCTGGCATGAAAAATGTCCAACCCTTGTGTGTACAACTGTCACCTCTTTCACGTGTTTGCCCTCCACCACCGCATGCAAACGCACTTTACTTAGGAAGACCACACTTCCCAGGATTCACCATACCTTCCTTGCCTATCACTACCCAGTACTGATTTATCGTTTTCCTGGGAACGGTCATTTCTTACTGGCTATAGAAAAGAAATAAGGTGAGGAGTGTGGAAAAGGAGGAATGACTACAGCAGTCCACGTGCCTCCTAAGTGGCAGCATCCACTCATAAGAGAGGCGGATGCCCGGTTTCTAGTTGTAACAGAATTCACATCTTTTACCTAGTAGCAGACTTTGTGAGAGGTGGACTACTGCTTTACATGTTTCAGCCCAATTCATTTTTTGTAGCCGTAGAAAGTCCTTCCAGGTTCTGGCAATTTGTGATGTCAGTTTTGGTGTCGTAAATTAGCGTCACCTTTTATTTTTTCATTTCACTTTAATGGTCACTGTGATAGATGCAGCATCAGGAGCCATCAAGCAGGCACCATTTTAAACCGGAAACTGTGGGTGATCTTTAAAACTGCCCTACATAAGGGGACCATATAAACCATTTCTATAGCTCAACCCTTGAGCCTGTATGCCTGGGTGGTCTTGTTTTAACCGTTACTGTTTAATTATTGGTTACTTACTGACACAAGGCATGGAAGCCTTAGGGAAAATGAAATCCCATGTGCCAGTTTCTTTAGATGAATCTTCTTTGAGGTTTAAGTGTCCCTTTAAGTAACATAGTGAGGCTGGATTTAGGGGGTCATTCCAAATACTGCCTGGCAGGGTCAGCCGTGGCATCTGTATTCACTGATGGAGTCTACTGATACATCTGGAAAACGAGGCATGTCTGCCTGTGCTTCATATCATGACCGCCTCATACAAGCCCATCTACTGTAGGCCAGGCATCCTTACAACATTTCCATACTCCCCATTTCCCTTCTCTGTCCCTCCTGGGAAAAAGTCTGCTCTCCAACAATAACAATGACTTACCAACAGGAGCCAACTTCCCCTATTAATGCTCCTTGCTGGAAGCATTTATTAGGAAAATGGTAATTCACTCCACAAATATGTGCAAGGAACTTTGCTGGGTATATAAGGATGGAGGATGACTCTTGCCAATGAGTCTTCTTGCAGAAGAAGCACTGCCTCAAGATGGATGGTGATCAGAAACCTCATGCACAGTTTGGAGTGGAGACTATTGCCAGCTTGGAGGAGTCAGGATGAGTTTCGTGGATGACACAGCATTTGTAGTGGCCCTTGAAAGAGGGGTGAGATTTACCCAGGCAAAGTTAAGAGATTCCAGACCAAGAAAGCAGCACAAACAAGAGGGAAGTAGCATCTTTCAAGGCAGGCATAGCAGATAATTCAGATCAGCTCTTTGTTATCAGCTCTACGATTTTTGCCTTTCGTTTTCTGAGGCTCCCATTCTAACAGTAGATTGGGTCAGCTCACAGCACACTTGCAGTTATGCACAACTGTCATCTCCCTCCCAGCTTTACCCCCCACTGGAGAGACAAAAGCTTGACTGAGTGATAGAGGCCTGAAAATCTAGGGTCCACTTTTTCTTGTCATTATTATTCTTTTATTGAGCACCTACTATGTACTCTGGGCAGAATGAACCTTATTAAAGGACCAAGTTCTTTCATTGTTTTCAGGTAGCCCGTTGCTATGTTTCTTTTTGCAAGTTCTTATTTCCTCTTGAACATCACCGGTTTCATGGTGTTTTTCTAAGGATCCTGAAAGGTGTTACGAGTACAGGTGGCTATGTGTGTAGGCAGAATAGACCTCCACCAAAAGGTGGGATTTTTCTTTCGGGGCACCATGCCATCAAAATTATCATTCTGAGCCATTGCCCAGAATGTTTCCTTTAGAGTTTGTCCTCTTAATCATTAGACTTTGCTGTCTCTTCAGATGCTGTGCGGACTCTCTATAACCTGTTGTCTCAGCTCTGCTGCACGTGACATAATCTGAGAATAGGTTGGTATGGGGGAGGAGGGGAGCTAGATCCTGGAGGATTTTAGGAGGCCACCAGTCAGAGAGCCTGGGTGGCCTGGAATCAAACTCCACAACATTGACTGAAACTGACCTGGGCCTAGCCTACTACTACCTCCTTTTTTTTTTTTTTTTTCCCCAACAATTTTGCTTTCATAGGACCTGAAATTTTTAACCCAGTTTTGCTTTGGGGAAAAATAATGTATTAACCATGTGCCTTGTCAAGATATCACTTTCTAAAAGTTGCTTGAATGAAAGTTCCCTCTCAGCACTGGGGTTCTTTCTAGGTGCACACCTGCCTTGTTAATCAAGTTCTCTGGCTTTACTTCCATTTGCAAATACAAATCCTTAGCGGACAGCTTTGGAAGGAGTGGCTGTCCTCAGCAGCATGACTAAAGCGTTGATGAAATAATTTCAGGTACCTGGCAGGGTACTGCCAAATCCCATGGGCTTTCAAATCTGTAAGGAGAAGGAAGTGTGAGCAGTCAACACAGATGGTAACTGGTGGGTGGGTGACAGGTAAGCACAACGTCCTGCCTGGTGATCTAGTCTGTGTGATTTGTGATTCATATTTATTACACAAATAGTGTTTGTTGTCAGAGCAAAAGGGAACATTTTTTAAAAGAAAAGAAATTACTCATAACACACCTACAGTGATCTTTTCCTCATTTTTTTCTGTCTTTAAATGTTGAATTTTTATTTATGTGGCTTTAGTACAATTTCAAGTTCTGCCTTTTCCTTTTTAACTTAACATGATAGCTTGCACTACTGTACATGGTGGGTTTGATATTGTATTTAGTCTTTTCTTTTTTAATCAAGTTATTATGGCGTTGATAGAGGTTCAGGAAAGCCAAGCAGCATGTGGTTGGCATTCATTAGTTTTCTAGAAAATTGAAGGACTGACTCTCATGTGTCTCAGGCTTCCACCGCCTAATGGTTAAGAGCACTGAGTTTTGATATTTGGGTACTGAGATGTATGTGTACCGTTCTATGCTATCCACACAGATCCCTTGCATGTATTAATTTTAAGGTGTTTCATGATAATATTGATGACAAAGTGTATGTATAAACAAAGCAGGCAGGTCACCCTGTGGAGGAGATCAACGTGGTGGGTTCCAGAAATAGCTGCATTTCCCCCCAGGTATTCCCTAATAGACTGAAAGGCAATAATTGAACTTGGATTAAGGCTTCACACATTGTCTTTGTCAAATGGCAGTACTTGATAATTTAATCAGCATCGATCATGGCACCTGCTTGGTGATGTGTTAACCGGGTGAAGTTTGTCCCCGCCTTGCACAGAGCTCTGAGGGACGGCCTAGAATACAGGAGGCTGAGAGGAGGGCTGACCGCAAGGGTGGTTTTGGAGCCGCTTCAGAAGAATGAGGTGTGATCCGGGTGCCGTGGTAGGAGGTGCTGAACAGCCAGGGGGCAGCATGGGAGCATTTTGCACCTGAGGCAGGAGGAGAGCGATGGAAGAAGGGGGATGAACACAAACTTCCCCATTTTTCCCGAGCCCAGGATGATGGATGACTTGTCATCTTTTGTATTTCCTCTGGGGCAGCTAAAATGGAACCTCTCTACTGAGACCAGAGGTTGAAACTGGAACTCTGGGGGCCATAAGCGGCTTGCAGTACTTTTTTTTTTTTTCCCAGTCTGCACAGTTTTAGTTTGTTTTCAAAATTGAGATATTATTTACATATAATAAAATTCACACATTTTAAATGTAGATTTGATGAATTTTGGTCATGGGATGCAATGACGTAACCACCACAACACATCAGGACAGAGACCAGTTCTCTCTCTAAAAAGTTGCCTCCAGTCCCTTTGCACTCATTCCCCTCCTCCATCCCTGTCCCAGGCAGACACTGATCTGCTTTCTGCTACTAGTTTTGCCTTTTCTAGAATTTCATGTAAATGGAATTATACAGCACATGGTCTTTTGTGTAGGACTTCTTTCACTGAACATAGAGATTTTGAAATTCGTCCATGTTGTTGTGTGTACTAGTATTTCATTCCTTTTAATTGCTGAGTAATATTTCATAGTAAGATATGCTACAATTTATTTATCATTCACCAGTTTTATGAACATGTAGGTTGCTTCCAGTTTAGAGCTATTACAGGTAATGGTGCTATGAACATTTGTGCACACACCCTTTTCGTAGGTTTTCATTTCCCTTGAGTAAATATCTAGGGGTAAGATTGCTGGCTCATATGGTTTGTATATGTTTAATTTTATAAGGACCTGCCAAACTGGTTCCAAAGTGGCTAAACTATTTTGTATTCCCCTAGCAATATATGAGAGTTCCAGTTGCTCTGCAGAGTTACTCTTAAAACATTCAAAATAGCTGCCAGCAGTTAAAACTCAAAACCTTTCAGAGGGGCACGTGGTCTCCAGCTCACTCCAGTTACTATTTGACCCATTTTGATCATTTACATTGTCCACCTCTCACCTGTAGTTCGTGACCCCTGCCTTAGAAATTCTAAGCAGCATCTTGTCCCATGGTATGTAGCAGGGGATCATGGCTAAGAGCAGATTTGTAGAGAAAGGCAAAACTGGGTTGGAATCTCAGTCTTGCTATTTATAGGCTGTCACTTTGGACAGGTTACTTAACTTCTCTCAGCATGAGTTTCTTCACCTGTAAAATGCTGCGGATACCTTATTCAATGGTTTATGGTAAAAATGAAATAATACAGAGCATGTCAAGCACCTAGCACAGGGCCAGGCCCAGAGAAAATGTACGGTAGATGGTACTTATTAGTATCATGGTCTAGTCCAGTGATTCTCAATTATATGTGTGTATATCAGAGGCACCTGTGCAAAATTTTAAAAAATGTAGATACCTGGGTCGCTACCACAGCTCCCCTCCAGAATCACAATCTCCTAAGCTGGACCTGAGCTTGTGCATTTTTAAAAAGTTCTGCAGATAATCGGGATGAGTAAACCTGGTCAAGAATCATTGGTTGCCTGGGAAGATGGTAACAAGAAGCACTACATTCTAAACTCAGTTCTGCCACCAACTAGCTGTGTGATCTTGGGCAAATCACTTAACCTCTCTGTGAGAGCTAGTTTAGCTAAGATCTGCCCAGCAAATTTGGCCTTTCAGAATTACCAGTTTCTTCTGGGTAGATCGTGGCTGCAGTTGGAGACAGATGCCTTGGAGGTGGTGGAGGTCTATACCTGCTTCCCAAGTAATATGTTGAAGGCAAATTTCAGATGGAACTCTACCACACCTAGAGACACGTGCAAGCAGGCACAGGAACAGCCCTCCACCTGTCCTGTGGGCCCACGAAGCTCCTGTCCTCTGTCCTGATAGGAGAGTGCATTGACAGCAACTTGCAGGAAAAGTTCCCTCAAGTTTGATGTGAGAATATTCTAGAAAGAGGATATGGCTAACCTTCTAGTCAAAGTCAGGTGACCGACTCCTCCTTTAAGTAGATAGACACAGGACTGAGTCAGAATCCTGAGTCGAGGGCTCCAGTCCAGGGGAAATAGGCAGTTGGGGTCACTAGATGCAGATACCCTTCCCACGCAGGCTGGGAGTGCGATGACCATGTTTCTAGCCTGTCCGCATAGCTTCAGTACCATTTCTGATGTCCTCATTAATAATTATTGTTATGCTAATTAAGAGTAACTAATTAATAAGATAAAGATAGCCGCCACACTTTAGTAGCTGCTTCTGGAATATGGCATTTCATTAGTCTTTTAGATGTGAACTAAACAGTGTATTCCCGTTAGGCCACTTCAGTCATAAAATCACTGCCCTATGGTATGGATTAAAACCAGTGCACACATATATGTCACACTATATATATGGAAGTATTTTAAAGTTAATTACGGATAACACAACATGATTTCTAATGTCCCATGCAAACTTAAGATTCAACAGTTCTACAAATGAAGGGTCCTAATAAGTGTACTGCTTTCCAGCACAACTTGTCGTTTTTAAGCCTCCTCTTTCTGGAAACCCCTCTGAATCCCCCAGGCCACATTAGTGCCCTTCCCTCACCTGTGCCCTCCTAGAACATAAGTTGCCTCATGGCAACTTAGTCCAGGGAACATACCATAAGGATTCCAAACTTTGTAAAATGGCATCCTTTTTGACTTACCCACATGGAACTGCATTATTTCCCAAACTTCAGTGATCAGAGTAGTACATCACAATTTTTTTTTTTTGGTCCTCTCTGCCTAATATCGCCACTGCTATTTTTCTTTAAATTGGCACACTTTTTTTTTTTTTTTATAAAGTTTATTTATTTATTTTTTGGCTGCGTTGGGTCTTCGTTGCTGTGCGTGGGCTTTCTCTGGTTGTGGCGAGCGGGGGCTACTCTTCGTTGCGGTTCACGGGCTTCTCGGTGCAGTGGCTTCTCTTTTGCAGAGCACAGGCTCTAGGAGCACGGGCTTCAGTAGTTGTGGCATGCGGGCTCAGTAGTTGTGGCACGCGAGCTCTGGAGCGCAGGCTCAGTAGTTGTGGCACACAGGCTTAGTTGCTCCGCAGCACGTGGGATCTTCCAGGGCCAGGGCTCGAACCCGTGTCCCCTGCATTGGCAGGCGGATTCTTAACCACTGCACCACCAGGGAAGCCCCTAAATTGGCACACTTTTGTTTTAAACTTAAATATATTCTTTAGCTTTATCCCACAGAGTATTATCCATGAAATCATGGTTCGAATGTGTTGGTTATGCATTTTTTCACGTTAAAGTAAATGCATAATTAAATATTTTTAATATAATGTTGAGTGTTAACAAATATTTTAAATTAAAAGTAATCATCTCTGTGTTGCCTAGAATCAGTTCCCGCCCCTTCAGCGGTCCGCACACGGTACCGTGGGAACCCTCGCCGTGCTGTACTCGTGGGGTTCCTGCCCATCTCCCCACTAGACCGTGAGTCCCTGGAGGGGAGGACTGGCTTTCATCTTTGTAGCACTGTGTCAGTAAGCCTGGTGCCTGGTGCATAATATGCATTCAATAAATGTTTGATGAATGAATGTCTCTCTCGCTATCACAAGTGAAATACCATTAGCAAATAGAAACATTTGCTATTTTCTCTCACTTTGATTTCCAACCTCTGAGAACTTAAGCACTCAGACATGGTCTCAAAACATAATGAAGCACCAAAACATGTAGAAGTGAAGTGATGCCAGTTTTTCTACCTCCTAAAAGTTTTTTAAATGACTGACTATTTTCATTTCATTCCCCTAATGTTAAAGGTGGAACGGGGTAGGGATGGGGGTGTAAAATGGTTTTACATTTACCTGACACAAGGCTCGAGGAAAATATAAAGAACTTTAAGAGGGAGTTTCCAAGTAGAAAATGGTGATTGCAAAAGGCAGTGATCAAATTATCATCTCAGTTTCCCAGAGGAAGGACAAAAAGTGAATTCAAAGACCATGTTACTCTTTCCTAAGTAACACCCTTGGAGACATAGGAGGTCCTTGTGGCCTGCAGTCTCTGTACTCGTGCAGGGTCCTCCTGGGATCATGTGTGCTCTTCAGTCTCTGCCCCGCTGAGGAACTAGGCATCCCTGATTCCGAAGTTAAAGTGCTTTACCCATTTTAGTGTGGGCTATCCCCTCCCACCCCAACTCCCACCCTACTAGTTCTGTGCCGTACTTGTCTGCTTTATTCTGTCACACCCGAAAGCCTTTATGCTCCTTGACGGCAGGGACTAAAACTTTCTGCTTTAGACCCCCTGTGCCTCGCTAGTTCCTTGGACAGAATGGACACTCAGGAAGTATTTGAATGAATGAGTGAATGAATGAACGAACGAGCGAACAAACAAGCAAACAAAAGAACAGGTGAGCCACGACATTTTGGTTTATAATAAACCTTGCCGACTTAACCCCCTGCATTTTAGTAAAGATCTGGAAGGAAACACATTTAAGAGAAAAACTTTCTAATGTCTGGAAGCATGCCTGTAGATGTCAGGATTAGTCTCATTATTTTGAGCAAGCTTTTACTTTTAACCTCCTTTAAACAAAATTTGATGATTCAATCTTTAAAAAATAATCAGTCTTAATCTCAGAAAGCAAATGTTCCACAGTAGATCAGTAGACTAAAACTTATAAATTAATGTTCCACTGAGTTCAGTTACATAGGAAATGTAACACATGAAATGTTTTTGAGGTTTGTCTCTCCATTGGTCTCCAGAAATGAAAAGCTGGGACTTAGAGAAATATTTATCTTAGCATAGTACCTACCTTGAACTTTTCTGCATGGTATTTACTGATATAATGTCAGATTGAAGCATTAGCATTTAATTACATAAAGCCTTTTAAAAGTTAAAGATTTCTAATTTGGGGGTTGATTGATTCTGTAAGCATTAGCTATATACATATTGAGTAGAAGAAAAGGGGCATAAGTACTTATATTAAAAACATCTAATTTTCTTAAGCCTTTAAAAAATATACTTTTTAAATGTTTAAGGTGAAAAAGATAAACTATCTTGTTGGTTTATTTGCATTGGTTTTGCTTATTTCCCACAATTGCTAAGGTTGTTTTGTTCATAAAAAGGGAAGTGGTACTAACCTCAAGAGCAATTGCCAGGCTCGATTTGGGACATTGCAAACTCTCTCTAGCTTTACTTTAAACACACATTTGCAAATATGGCGCCAGTTTATTCTGGACAGTTCCTCCCTACACTGTTTAGAATCTTTGGCAGGCTTATTCCAGGAAAGGCACAGAGCTTGAGGCAGAGGGGAAGAACACTGAGGATGCATTGTGTGCCCACTGGGCAAGCGTGTCACCTTACCCACAGCCCTGGAGTGAAACGCCCACGGTTGTGAAGTTGGGAAAACTTACTCCTCTGGGAGCCCTTCCACTGCACACATGGCCCGTCCACTGAGATTAACGATGGTCACTCAAATAGAAAGCAGAAGAGGCTAAAATTATGTTTCTAATCATTTTTGCTGCCTTCTGAAAAGTTTGATTAGAAGTACGAAGTGTTATGCAAGATTCGTTAAGTACTATATTACTCTACTTAACATTGTACAAAATGCCCTAGGGAGGAATTTGTACAGAAAGAGCCTCTTCCCTCTACGTGCCTCTAGTGAGTTCTGTTTATTGAGCATTTCATGTCTAGAGAAAAGTATAAGTTAAGGAAAATGATTATGTGTACTCAAATGAGCACATCTAGGGAAATGCAGATTATCTCAAATTCAGAAGTATTATCTCAAATTCAGAAGTATTATCTCAAGATCAGTATCTCCACCAGGGCTGTTTATCTTCTTCTATTTTCTATAAAGTGGGGTATGTTTATTGCTTATTTGACTGGAGGCTGGGGGCCTTCAATAACAATTGCAGCTGGTTCGGAGGACCCAAAAGCACAGCCCTCTGTAGTCTTTTCCTCCAACCCATGAGATTTAGGGATGTTTTATCATTTCTGTAGTACAGACATTTTTCCTGAGCCTGATTTACATGCATTTGGAGACTAACCTCAGTGAAATAGCTTCAGATATCAGGGTGTGTTCAGTATTGACAGAAAATAAATGGTTTGCATTCTCTGTTTTACACTATTGAAAATAAAACACCTGAATAATGAAGAAACATGGGATTGTTGAAATGAATTTGCTCATCAGTATATTTGTTTTAGTCAAAAATAAAACTACTGGGACTTCCCCAGTGGTCCAGTGGTTAAGACTCCGAGCTTCCGCTACAGGGGGCTTGGGTTCGATCCCTGGTCAGGGAACTCAGATTCCGCATGCCTCACAGCGAGGCCAAAAGATAAAAAATAAAATAAAATAAAAATAAAACTGTTAACCATAAACTAAGAAAGCCTCTGCACAGCCTTCCTCCATCATTTCCTCGGTCAGATTCTCTTTTCTTAGTTTTCTTAATTTGGGCTGTCTCCAAGAAGGAAAAATAATCATCATCGCTCTGTCAGTGCGCACTCTGGAATTTGTTTAAGCAGAGAGTCAGGTCACAGCACCACGGACCGTGCTTTTTTCTGCTGAGGAATTGTATTTTCTTGAGTTTGTACTGAACCGCATGAACAAATCATTAAGTGACACAAGTGAACGGGAAGAGAGAAGTATTCAAAAATTCTTTGACCTCTGCTGACAAGGGTGGCTGACAGAAGACACTAGCTTTAATTGTTTGGTTCTCTCTTGCCAGTTTTTGTTTCAGTAAAACATTCCATGATCTCGAGGCAAAAGGTGATCGGGAAGGCAACATTTTGATTCTAATGGCTATATCTATTTTTCTTTATTCAGAATGATCAAAAATATTTTCATAGGTAAAATCAGATAGCATTTACACACATGTCATTCTACAGTTTAGCAGAAAGAGCCATGTTAATTAGTACTGCTTAGGAAATGGAATTTAAACACAAGCCTGCAGATCTTTTACTTGTCTTTTGTTCTTTTTTTTTAAAGGAAGAATATTTGATGATATATCCACTCCCAACAGAGAAATGAGTGGGCTCAAACAGGTTTACTGGTTTAGTTTGTTTATCGCTTTGTTTCCTAACAAGAAAATAAAATAGTTACCTGAATTTTTTTTACCTGTATTAGTATACGTGTATCTGTTTTAAACTCTCTTCCTTTACCCTGCAGAAAGGTATCGCTAGTACACTCTGATTTTTGTCTACTTTCATTCTTTTTAAAATAACATCCAGGGTTGTGCATTCCCATTTTAACATAAGAGGATTCATTTGCTTTGGAAGGGAAGCTTCCAGCAACATTGAAGATACATAAGCTAATATATTTAGCAAGTAATGTCAGAGAAACCTTAAAGCTGGTGTCTATCACATTTTACTGTTAGTAAGAACTGTCAGAATTCCTATTCTCAAGAGCAGTGTTCGAGATATTTAAAAATTGAAAATAAAAAAACAGAATCCTAGCTGTGGCATGGTGCCCTAGATGGGATAGTCACCCCCAGTCAGTGACTATGTGGTTTATCAAACCTTGAGATTAGCCTAATATGCCACTGGATCTACCAAACACTGTATACTGTCTCAGCACACAGAGTGTGCCTTACCCTAATCTGACTGTTGCCTTCCTGCATAGGGAGCCTTACCCCGGTTTTTGCTTACACTAGCAGAACACCACTATGTTTATTGAAAACTACAGATGTAAATTCTTTGTGATGAAACCAAGATGGGAAAAAAGAATTCTAACTTCAGTTTTTTTTTTAAGTTTAATAATTTATTGTGTTCCGTTAAGACAACACAGAACTATTGCTTAGCAACACTGGATTAGGCAGAAAATAATTTAAGCTCCCAAATGAGAAACATTTGTAATCGAATATGCTCTAACACTTGCTTTACCACATGGCTTAACACCCTTTTGCTCACACATGGTTAAACACATGTTTGAACTGATGTTTTAACACCCGTCTCACACATCTTTGCGCCCTTTGTTCACATATGCTTAAACACATGCTTTGACACTCTCTGAGCTCTCACTGTTGAACACAGGCAGAGTATTGTCTTGGGTCTCATGTTCTAAAGTTTCATTGGTTCGTAGCCTTCAGCCAAAGACTGGTGCCCGGTAAAGTCACAGCTCTTTCTACAAGATGACGTCTACTATTGTGTGCCTTCAGTCTGTCTGGAGAAGCGAATTCCTCATGGAGGTAACCACTGCCATGGTCCTTCGTGTCTACCACACCCCCGAGTGGTGGCCTTTTCGAATATTTCAGCCCAAGGGTGTGACATGTCGCAAAGTATTGTTTTTCGCCCTGGCCAGTCTACTTGTATTTTCCCAAACTACCACACTCTAAAGTCTTACTCATGGCCAGATGTAGAATTTAGCTGAGTTTTTTCTCTTACATCTTACTTGGCAGTTTCAGCAGAGCTGAAAATATATGTACAGGAATGGGGTATTTGTGTTGCAGAAATCTGAATATAAATGGAAAAATTGTGACCTCGCCTTGCTTACATGAGTCTGATTGCTTGGATCCTCTCTCTTCTTTTTGTTTGTGGCGTCTGCCATCCTCTCAGGCAAGGTGACTGCCTCCTCGTCACTCTGACCCCCTAGACCTGCCATTGGTGGATTCATAAAAGGTTGTCTCTTCCTCCTAAAATTATAGGATTCTATATGTAACAGTGGTTTAGAGTGTGGGCTTCTGAGCCAGACTGCTTGAGTTTGAGTCAGCTTAGGTTTCCTCATCTGAAAAATGGGAATAGTGACAGTACCTACTTTATTGAGTTGTTGTAAGGATTAAATGATACAACACTTATAAATCACTGTGTACATCCAGCACATAGTAAGTGCTTAAAAAATTACTATTTAATTACTCTTAATTTAAGTAGAATAAAAGAGTGACAATAACCTAAATCTAAGCTGTGCTCTACAGTTTACAAAATGTGTTTTATCCGTATCTTTCTACGTTCCTATCAGAACATTGAGAGGGATGTAAGCATATCCCCATTCCAGAGAGAGGCAAACTAAGAACAGACATCTTAAGAACTCTGCCAGAAGTTGCATAGCCAGCAGGTAGTGAGCTTGACTGCTGGTCCCCTGACATCTACAGGCAGTGTTTTTCCTACCATGTTACAAGACTAAGTCCTGTTACATGTACAAGAAAGTACCAGAAATGGCTCTTTCTATCAAAGAGCTTGCAGAGGAGGAAAGATACTGACAAATGAAAAGTAACTTCCATTTATTGAGAAATAGTTATGAGCCAGCCTATACTAGGCACTTTTTAGTAAATTGTCTCTCTTAATCTTTACAGTAACCAGTTTGACAGATGAGGAAACTAAGGCCTAAAAAGCATAATGAACATACCCAGAGTCATAGAACTAATAAGTAACAGAACTAGAGCAAGCCTGATTCCAAATAAAACCCATGCTTTTTATCCATTACTCATATTGGCTCTCAACCAATAACAATAAATGAGTTCATAGACAAACTACAGCTATTGTATAAGTCAATTTTGGATGAAGTATAGTCTTCCCCTAATAATTCCTGGTTATGCTGCTGTGTGATTGTTTGTTTTGTTTGTTTTTTTAACATTATAGAATGGATAACATAACAAGAAATAAAAGTTATGGATGTTGTGTGAAAACATTTGTAAATTAAATCCACATTTAGTCTGTTCCCCCACCTTGATGAAATTCAGGCCTATAAAGTGTGCTGCCTGGCTAAATCTTCATGGAAATGTTCTTTTACAAGTAACATGTTCTCATAATTATCTGAATATAAGAATCATTTAAATTCCGTGGCTTTCAGGTCGCAAAGAATGTTAATGGATGTTAAATTAAATTATTTGAAAATAAACTCTACTTCATTGACTGGATCCTAGAAGGTCAATATTTAGGAAACTGTATGAAGAATGACACCCTTGAGTTTGGTGAGTTGGAAGGGCAGTTTTCATAATTGTATATTAATAACTCAAGCTATCTTCTTAGCTGTCTTTAAGGATAACTTAAAGGTGATTGGAATCGTTGAACTAACTTTCCATGTGAAATTGGTTTGGACCCAGATGCAAAGAATAACAATCAGACCATTTAAACACAGAACAGGACCAGCCAGGAATAGCAACACTTGGATGCCTGACTCATAGATGTAAGCAAGAATTAGTGATTACTGCAAATGGCTGGAAGATCCCAGAGGAAAATTTGGGAGGCTCTTCATTCCCTTTTGCCCTGTACACAGAATTCTTAGTACAAATACCTGGCAACATCAAAATACAGGTGCAGATTTGGAATACATAAAGCCTTACTTTGGTTTCTTTGTGTTTTAACTGAATTTCACTCTGTTGAGGTTCAAGATCAAATACTCCCATTTTAATGTAACATTTGCCAAATTTCCAAACCTCTAAGCACAAAATCCTCAGCCCTCATTTTTTTTACTTGCCTGGAAATCTAGGTAGCACTGAGCCAAAAGTAGAAGTTATGAAGTGAGATTATACTTGATTAGGAACAAAAAAAGTCCTATGTCCAGAAATGCAGATGTGTACAGCAGTCCTAGGGGAATGTTGGTATTTGATCTCCAAGTCTTAAAGGTTCATGTTCCCAAGGTTAAGAGTTGCAGAGAGCCAACTTTTATTTGTAACTAATGCTGAAATTACTCTGGAGATTCTAGAAGTATTACATTACAAATCACTCAGCTTTGGAAATCCTACAGCTCGTGAGTTACAAATATCACTGTGTGAGAGAAAGGGGCAATAAGTGAAGGACATCATTCATAAACTTAATTTATACCGTTGCAGCATGATCATGAATATACTGTATGAGAGTTTTCTTCTCAGTGAGAAAAGGAAAAGGGAGTATATGAAGTCCATGAGTCAAGACCCCAACTAAAAGAACCAGGAAGTAAAGGCCTGCTTGTCTGGGGGAATTTGAGTGGGGTCAGGGGGGCACAGTCAACCTGGGCTGCAATATCCTCCTTTTTCTAATATCTAACTTCATGACCTGGGGTGCGTTGCTTATTTATTGAGTAAGGCTTCCATTTTGGTGAAAGTTAAAGCCTAGGTATTTACAGAATAATATCCTTCAACAAGCATGGCACCAATGGCCATCTATGAAAAAGATACACATAACAGTTCACCTCAAGGGGAGAACTTTAGTGGAACCAAATTCAGTATTAAAATCAAGAATAGTTAAAGGCATTAATAAGTCACACAGCTGCCTGGGTTTTTTTTAACCTTAATAAACTGTATTCCTATAATAGGCACTTGGTACTCTCTGGTGTTAACTAGTTGGACTTGCTTTTTGGCTAGACCTTTCTTATTTTAAACTAAGTAGTGATCTGGTTCTTTGAATTTTCAATGACTTTAAGCCCAACAACAAAGCAAAGATGGATAAATCTGTGTCTTGGTTACGGGAGTAAGCTATTATAGGCAAAATTATACCTTTTACACTTTTCACCAATAATATCTACTACTGGATGTGTTTGTTTTCATTGTGAGGTTAATCTGCCCTTGCTATGAAATGTTTTTCTTTAAGAATTAAATCCATTAAATCATCACACTTTGGGAAGAGTTTTTAGAGTGATCTGAATGCATGACCTTAAAAATAGGGCTAGGATTTGGAATATAACACATAACATATATAATTAATGTACAACATGTAAATGTGTGATATATCTTAAGGGGACAATATATAGGTAAAATATCAGAAAATAAAACACCCCATACATATCACCTACATCACACTAATAAATTCAAATTCAGGTTGTACCATTTGAACAACTGCCACTTCACTCATCCTCACTAATGATATTTTTCAGATCGTAGATTTTGATAGATGCACTGTGGAGTGTAGAAATAATCATCATTTAGGTAGCTGAAAAACAGCTTGCCAAAACTGATATAATGAAAGTTATTCAGGATGTTCTGTCAAAATCCTTTCCAATTAATGTTGAGGTCTTAAAGGGCCAGACTTAGCTTTTTATTAATATGTTCGTTTTATTAATGTATTTTTGATATATGCATAGCATGACTACCTAATACATCTCATGATATTGCATAATTACGGTGCTTTTAATTTGTTATACCCCAGTCTATTCTCCAGTCTTATTTAAAATTCTAAATTACTTCATAATTTCATAACTAATAACTCATTAGGAAGCCGTGCCATGTACTTAAGGTTACCTCTAAGGCAGTCCATACTTAACAATAAACTAGAGAAGTTCCTCACTACTTGACTGTCAGTGACCAGTTTAAATATTTAAAGTTATCATCTGACCCTTTGTCCAACCACTTTTAGAAAATGAAATAGTTTGTGTATAAAATGTAGGAAAGGGAAGTCCTTTCACATAGTCTTTTCCAAAATGAAGAAAACTAGCTGTCAGTAATCAAATACTTAGATAATACTCATATATATATATATATATATATATATATATATATATATATGACACCATGCTGATGTTATTTTTAAAGATTAAAGGGCCCATTTTTTCATTTTCTTTTTTCTTGTTATTTTTTGACAAGACATAGAAATTTAAGTATGTCATTCTACAGTGATCAAATTCAGATTTGTTGCCAATCACCATAATAATTTTACATTCCTGTCTGTCTCTCTGTTATATCTTAAAAAGACAGCTTTTGACTTGTTTCTGTTCCCCTCCAAATGACGAGAAATTGAGACTATTGTTTTTAATGCCTTGCTTTCTTTACCTCGATAAATGCACACAGTTAAAAATTATAATGGTTCAACCCCTTGCTTATTGAGGTGTGTCTTCCCTACATTATTTAGACCTTGTCTCACGATCTAATAAGTAGCTGAATGATGTTAAAAAAAGTAATCCAGCATAATGCTATGCTATAGTGATGTGATTTAACTAATGTTTATTCAGTATCTATGTGATAAAAGTAGTGCTAGGTTCAGTAGGGATGCAAACATGGGGAGATGTGGAAGATACTTCATATGAGGCAATGAGATAATTAGGGTCTATTTTCTGATGCTTGTCTTGGTCAGAGTTCTTAGATTCAGGAGGACAGAATCATCTATCTAATTTAAGCAGAAAGAGATTTATTAGAATAGCGTATAGAGTCCTTAGGAAAGCCAGGGAAGCTCTTTTGGATGCTACAGAGCAGCAGAAGAGACCAATCGGACTCTCCTGGGACTGCTCACTGCTGCAGTCTTACCCCGAATGGCACCCAGGATACAGGAACCGGACTCCATAATCTCTACCAAAGCTGTCCCAGAAGGGCCAAATGCAACCTCCTCTCCTATACACACGCACACACACACACACACACACACACACACACACACACACACACACATTTACCAGAAGTGCCTGTTTCCTCCCATGCAAGTGCCTCATATTGCTCACATCCCCTTGCCAAGTCTTGCCCAGACATCTGCCTTGCAGAACCTGGGTGATATCTGGAACCTGGTTGGTTGCAAGAGAATCTCAAAAATGTAGTTTTTAGGTTTCTAGCCTTCCCAGTCAAAGAAAGCTGTTAAAAGGGATCCGGAAATGTATGGAATGAGCCAATGCACAGTATCCCCCAGGGATGCTGTGAAATAGTGATTCTCAAATTGTATTGCAAGGAATCCTAAAATTTTGCTTACGCACGTAAAGGTTGCCAAGGAGGAAGAAGAGACCAGACAAGCAGGATTCTGTCTGGAGCAGCTCCATGTTAATCTGATCTTCTGTTGGGCGTGTCAATAATCCTTGAAGAAAAGTTTTATCAAAAAAAAAAAAAAAGTTTTTTTTTTTCCAAGTTTCAAAACCATTGCTAACCTGCAAATACAGGCATACCTCAGAGATATTGTAGGTTCAGTTCCAGACCACTGCAATAAAGCGAGTCACACGAATTTTTTGGTTTCCAAATGCACATAAAAATTACGTTTACACTATTCTGCAGTCTCTTCAGTGTGCAGTAGCATTTATGTCTTTTAAAAAATGTACATATTTAATTAAAAAATACTTCATTTGCTGAAACATGCTAACCATCGTCTGAGCCTTCAGCGAGTCGTAGTAGTAACCTCAAAGATCACTGATCACAGATCACTACAACAAATATAATAAAATGAAAAAGCTTGAAGTATTGCAAGAATTACCAAAATGGGACACAGAAACATGAAGTGAGCAAAAGCTGTTGAAAAATGGCACCAGTAGACTTGCTTGACACAGGGTTGCCACGAATCTTCAAATTGTAAAAAACACAATATCCGTGAAGCACAAAAAAATGAGGTGTACCTATACGCCTCAATCTTCTGTCTACTGCTTTTCTTGTTAGGCAAGGTGTCACAAATACAGCCTAGCATTTCTTTCCATCGCAAGCTTTTTAACAGACCATCCTCACTTTCTTAGGGAATATTTGAAAATAATTACAAATTATACTCTTCTCTCACGTGTCTCGTTAGGGAAAGTGCTACTAACAGGCCCATTGGTATTCGGGTTTTTAAGGGGAAGTCACCACCTCCTGAGAACATCTCAGAACACCTCAGTGGTGGAGGGCTACCCGTCCTCATAGCCTTAGGGATGAAGAGACTGGACACGTTTAACTACTCTTCAGCTACTTAGTTTCATTTGACTTCAAAAACAAAATTAGCAGTAACAGGAGACTGGTTCCATGGGTTAAATTAATCAACGTGTGCTAATTAAATAACCGTTGTGCCTCTGCCATTGATGCCTGTTTCATTTGGTGGAGAGCTCTTAGTAAGTCTTAACCGACTTTGGTCTCTGTACTTTTAATATTTTGTCATTCGAACTAAACTGAAGGAAGACAGTCTGTAGTTTAAGCTGAAAAGAGAGCTATTACTTCACATATATTGGCCCTCATGAAAGGATTTCTTTTTTAATCTTTTTTTTTTTTTTTTTTACAGTAGGTCCTTGTTGGTTATCTCTTTTAAATATAGCAGTGTTTACATGTCAATCCCAAACTTGGAAGTGTTTCTCCCTCATTCCCTCCAGGTCATCTCCCACCATACTACATACGGCCTTTCCCACTCTGAACCGTAACTGCTTCCCTTACAACTGATATGCCCTAAAGAAACCTGGATTCTGCTACCAATCCACTACTTACCCATCTTTCATGTGTTTTCAGAGTAGCCTAACCTCACCCCTACCTGTCATGCAATGTCCCAAACCCAGACCTGCTCTGCCGCCCCAGAAGCAGACCAGCAGCCAACGTTTCTTTAAAGTAATGGAAATTTTCATCCTGTACACAAGGCACTGTTTGCCGTGTTATTCCCACTTGCTTAAAACAGACTTCAGAATATTCTGGTTTTGTTATATTTCCCACAGTTTTCTTATATTAAGAAATGATGGGTTTATTGAAATATTTGTAATACAAAACAGAAGAACCTACACATTTAAAAAATATTAATTTCATATTTCTTGTTGAATATCTTGACACTTCTGAAAGGTATAGAGCACAAAATAAAACTCCCTGTAAGCCTCATAATCTACTGAACCATTGTTAACACTTGAGAATGCATTCTCCCCGCCTTTTTCTATGCATATTTTACCTACAAACAATTGAATATTTCATTGGCATTTTAAGTTTTAGAAACTTGTCTGTGATTCCTGTTACGCCAAATAAAATGTTTTAAGTTACTCTCCTCGTTTGGCAGGTTATGTATTTTAACACAAAGAATATAGAGTCTGCCAGAATTATTTATCTCGGTTTAGCTTATAAAAGTCTGTTTGGTTCACATTTTTGCCTTTTTTTTCCTACCGTCAGCTGTAAAACATCAGACCAGAATTAGCAGCTGTAGTCCTG
Source organism: Eschrichtius robustus (assembly GCF_028021215.1). Taxonomy (NCBI): domain Eukaryota; kingdom Metazoa; phylum Chordata; class Mammalia; order Artiodactyla; family Eschrichtiidae; genus Eschrichtius; species Eschrichtius robustus. The sequence continues at coordinate 121,949,714 of NC_090830.1, forward strand.
GTTGCACTTTATTAAGTTTATGGTGGACTTTTTCAACCCTGTTCCCGGTGAAGTTTATTTAGGTAAAAGGTTGATAACATTCTTCACCCCAAAGTTTTTTTCTTTCTTTCCCGTTAAGACAGTTCTTTCCAGGGACTTCCCTGGTGGTCTAGTGGTTAAGACTCCACCCTTCCACTGCAGGGGGCACAGGTTCGATCCCTGGTCAGGGAACTAAGATCCCACATGCCGTGCAGTGCGGCCAAAAAGAAATAAAATTAAAAAGACAGTTCTTTCCTGATAACATTCAAGAGGTTAAACATGAAGTCATTACTTCTCTCTCATATAAACGTCTAGACCCATCCTTCCACTGTGTTAAGCCAGGTTTATAAAATATGTAATCTCACATGCAAAATAGAATAATTCTGTAGTATGTGTGTACAGTATGTGTCGTACTGTGGGTTTGTTGAAATACAAAAGAACCCAGAAACATTTGTATTTTTAAAAAGACTGGGCCTCCACCATACCCTGATGTGCAGAATTCATAATTTATGCTTGAACATATTTGAATAACTGGAGTAACAGGTCTAGGTAAACAAGTTACATTAATTACAAGAGTTAACATGAGCATGAGAATATCTGTGTTAATGCTTCATTTTTTTCAAGTAAGACTCTGTGCATTCCTTACCCAGAGGACTATTTTCCCGAAAGTGGTAAAAATGCAAACACTCATCTCTAATATTTTATGCCATGTCAGCTACATCATTGATAGGATTCTTTGTTTTAGTTATTCTTCTTACCAGAGATAAGATCTAAAGGATGTATTCTGCATACTAACTGAAGCATTATGCAGTACTTCTGCTAGAAAAGTCACTGAATATTCCAAGTAAGAATTAAAGGAAATTTTGCATGACATGGCATATTTAAAATATTTCCACCATTTGGTGATCTAGTTTTTGATGGCCAAATATACCAATAAGTGTTACTCATCATATTTATACAAAAGTCATGTTGTGTATATAGGTATTCATTTTGTAGCCTTTCCCACGTAGCAATTTACTGTGAACGTCTCCCCTTGACATGAAATATTCTCCTAAAAGGATGTTTCTTACACAGTTTCCCTCATGGGACTGCAAAGAACAATTCTTAATTTGTGGGTAGAAATCCAGAGCTCGCAAGTTTGTGCCGTCCCCATGGTTGACCCCATTGTTTCTAAACCGTGGGCTTGCTGGCCCTCAAATTTCTGTAGTAGGTTTTCTTTGGGATTAGCTTTGGGGGGTGAGGGAGGTAGATGAGAGGATCTACCATCACGTTCCTGATTAGACCACCTTCTCTCCAGCATATTTTCTCCTTTGGCTCTATCACCTTCCTCCTTTTAAGTTCCTGCCTGGGACTTCCCTGGTGGTCCAGTGGTCAAGACTCTGCCCTTTCAATGCAGGGGGCATGGGTTCGATCCCTAGTCGGGGAACTGAGATCCCGCATGCCACGTGGCATGGCTAAATAAATAAATAAATAAATAAATAGATAAATAAATAAATTCCTGATTATTCTTAGCCTTCATCTCCTTTTAGTCACCAGTAATTGCTTCCCTTTTGGAGGGCCTCCTCTTTTGTCAACTTCTGGTTGCTTTGCTGACAAACACCTCAGAAAAGGGACCAAAAAATGGAGCCCTGTAGTTTTATAGGTAAAGAGTTCATGGATGAAGACTTTTTTTTTATCCTAGTTCCCAGTGCCCCTAACAGTGTCTGTCTTCAGACAGAACTGTCCCTCGGTGCCTTGGGCAGGCTTCTGTGGTCCCTCTGTGTCCTTCCCAGCCACCCTGCCCTCTCGTCACCTGCATTACAGCCAGACCCAAATCCTTCCTGCTCCCCAGACATGCCTCATGCTCTTCCCTGGCTCCTGTGCATCCTCCTGCCTGGACGTTTACCGTCCCATCTCCCCCTTCAAAATCCCACCCATCTTTCAGCATCTTGGCTCCATGCTGCATCCTCAAAGAAAGCAGATTGTGTTTTCTGGATCCGTTCAACAAGAGGGGCTCTACGTTGCTTTAATTGTACTGCCCCTGTGGATGTATCTACATAGTATACCTGTATTTTTATTTCCGTCAGTACCTGTCTCATTCACCCTACCACATGGTAACTCCTTGAGAGCAAGAGTAGATCTCTCATATATGACTCTCAAAGTACTGGACACAGTTGCCTGCACATAGAAGATGCTTGGTAACCACTGGCCCAGGAGAATTTTTAAACCTCTGATTTGAAACTATCAATTCTCTTCCAGTTAATGTCTTTAAATTTTATTTATTTAGTGATATTGCAGAGTAAGTTTGGAGATCGCCGGTGGCTTATATAAAAGCACGGAATGACCTATCTTGGTTATGTCTTTAAGCAATGCCCAGAGAGAGGCCAGTTCCAAGTTGAGATACACTCTCAGCTCGTGCCATTGCCTGTTGATTTTTTTCCAGGCCAGTAACATAACTTACTTTGGAGAGTCTTGAGCTATACACCTTAGCTCTGATTTCCAGAATCTTCCTCAGCTTTGTTGGTCATTCCGCGTTGTTGTTCTTTTGTGTGTATGAGCATGGGGACCTTGGCTTTTGGAATAATATTGCATTGCAAATCAACTTCTGCCTCAAAAGAACTTTTCTTCCACAATTTTCTGCATTTCTGAACAGGTTACAAAATGTCACAATTCAGTAGGGCCAATTATTAGATTTTCATTTAATGGGCAGTTTTAATGTTCTCAGAGACTCTGAATAGTAATAGCATCTTAAACTACTGCATTCCATTTAAAGACTCACAACCACTTCTTCTCTCTTTGAGTGTACCTAGTTATATTTTTGGGTATCATTTAAATTCAGGCTCCCAATCTGTAGGAAAATCAATGAGTTAATGAATAGCCTCATTTTTTTAACTTTCCAAATATTTTATCCTAATTATAAGGCATATCTAGTGACATTAATTTGATGAAATCCCAAATCATCAGATTGTGCAGAAGAGCCCTGACCATGGAGTAATTTAGAGCATTTTCAGTTTAACAAATGTACTGTTTTTTAGGACCAGATCATGGCTTTGCTTACTGTGAGAAAAACTTTCTACTGTTAAGGTCTGGAGTCCATGTCAGTGTAGGTCAAACTTTGTGCTTTTTTTTTTTTTTAGTTGTTTGTTTACCATGTTTTATTTAACCTATTAAATGAAAAGCATTCCTGCTATAAATAATAATCACCCCTGATGTATCTATAGCACATTCTTCTTGCTGAATCACTCCCACATGCACTGTCCACCGGCTTGGTGAGCTTCAAGGTTACTCTCTGGCCATACAGTGAGTAAAAGGCAAAGTCAAGTCCAAGACCAGTGACCTTCCACAAACAACTGGTGTGGTTCACGTAAGCCACCTCATATCCTGTGGGGAACAAGATGGGGAGTAAGCCAGCAAAGTGATGACTGTTTGAGTCATTTATTTTCTGCCATGTCGTTCACAGCTCATAGGCTGTCCTCTGGGACAACAACAGAAAATGAATTCTCCAAACTGATCGAGGCTACAGTTTGAGAGAAACCGACACAGCAGGCGTCATTTCAGTCCTTCCTACTATCCAGATGCCTCTTTGTGGTTCTCTGTTTTAATCCTTGTCCCTCTTTATCCTATTCAATTCTCTGTCCCTTCTCCAGCTGAAGACATCTGACACTTACTCTCAGGGAAGTAGAAATCACTTACAAGCATCGCTTGATCAGTCCTCACAGCTGCCCAGCTGTAAGATAAGTCCAATGTAGGGAATGGAAGCCCCTCACTACTCCTTCAACATTTGAATGAGTCACCAAATTAGTAACCAAACCTAAATCTCCTGGTTCCCAGGCTGCTTCTCTGTTTGTGACCTACCACCAGCCAGAAAGTGGTAGGTGTCACATTATCTCCAGGTGGCCAGTCAGCAACTTAAATTTATTCTTGCATACCTCCTTTGACTGAACCAATACAGAAGCAACATGTATTTTTAGTAAAAGCTCGTGGACTGTGGAGTTAACAAAAATCAGAGTCTTCCTGGAAATGCTCATCTTCTTAATGATTTCTCTGCTAGGCCCACAGTAGGACTCAGTAACTATCTGTGGACTAAATGATATAATCCACCTAAATGATATAGATCCAACTAAAGGTATAATCCAGAGGGGAAGAAAGGAAAAAGAATAAATGGCGTGGAGATGTGAAACTGAGCAGAGAGGCACTTCCCTTTCTAAAGAAGCTGTGCTTAGTGCAACACGTGGCCTATAGAGAAAATCTGGCATCGGGACAGGCTTGCCCAGCCCTGATTTTCCACTCGCATTTCACTTCCACCCCTCCACCCCGCAAACATGAACTGATTTCCTTCTGCTGCTAATGAAGACTGCTGCCAGGTCAAGGGATTTTGATTACACAGCATCTCATTGTGCTGTATGCAGATTTAATGGATTCAGACCATCAGGATGTGCTCTCCTTTTGTTGTTTTTAAATTTGGGGTGACAGATGTTGAGCACCTTGAAAATTCAATGGAGCAAAAGGTGCATCTAAGATGAGGAGGCCTCTACAACCACGCCCAGATTGCGAGGGACACATTCCAGTCAACTCAGGAGTTTAGTTCCACTGAACTCCTATCTTGTGTTCGTGATACGGGACCCGTGTCCTAGCTCCAGGGAGCCTCTTTCCATGTCTACCTGACACTGCCTGGAATGGCCCCCACCGCCCATCCCATTCTGAACCTCTGGGTGTGGAGGCTGAGCTCATGGTCCACTTGGATGACCCCTCCCTCCCCAGTTCCTATCTCTCTCTGACCACTGCGCTGCACTCACCAGCCCAGTAGAGTAATAGTGCTCACTTATTTCTTAAGCCTCTTAGGAACCTAGAGACCAGGGCTTTCCTTCTCAGTTTCAGAACTGGAGAACCTTGAGTATGATTTCTTTTTTTTTTTTTTTTTTTTTAATTTATTTATTTTTGGCTGCGTTGGGTCTTCGTTGCTGCATGCGGGCTTTCTCTAGTTGCGTCGAGTGGGGGCTGCTCCTCGTTGCGGCGTGCAGGCTTCTCATTGCGGTGGCTTCTCTTGTTGCAGAGCATGGTCTCTAGGCCCGCGGGCTTCAGTAGTTGCAGCACGTGGGCTCAGTAGTTGTGGCGCATGGGCTTAGTTGGTCTGCGGCACGTGGGATCTTCCCCGACCAGGGATCGAACCCGCGTCCCCTGCATCGGCAGGTGGATTCTTAACCACTGCGCCACCAGGGAAGTCCCGCATGTGATTTCTTAATCATCGTTATTGTCATGATTGCTGTTGTCATCTTAATTGCCATTTATTTTAAGAGCACTGAAATGCTAAGTGCTGTATAATCATTATCTCATTTCATTTCATTTAACCCTCAGAGCAAACCTGTAAGGGAGGCATTATTATTTTCTTTTACAGATGAGGAAACTGAGGCTTAGCAAAGTTCAGTCACTTGCTCAAAGTCACACAACTATCAAGTCTCAGCCAGGATTGCAGCCAGTCACGTCCATCAGCCTTAAGAACTCAGCTCTCCTTGTTTGAAACCTGATACCAGCTGGGTTCTCATCCTGCAGTCAGCCTCCAAGGAACCTAAGTAACTATATGTGGACAAAGTGAAACGTCTATTTACAAATCAGACTATGCTTCTATTAATATGTTTCATTTAGAGTATCGATGATGTTTTCAGTGATAAACCAGGAGTCAGATTTTTAAGGAAATATCTAAGCATATTTACCAGCTTCTTTCACCTTAAATGGGGAAAAAAATGCTACAGTAGTCCTGAACAACTCATGTCTATATGCCAAGGTTGGCATATGAAATAATTTCCTAAGAGGTTGCTACCCTAAGACAAGAGGCAAAATGGCAAAAGAGGTCTTTGATGCTCTCCATGTTTTGTGGCGCCCAGCCCTTTTCTTCCATTCTTTCCTGCCCACCCCACCCCAGCACCTTTGTCACCTCTGATGGTCTAATTCTCCTCGCTGTAACCCCACCCGGGCCGGTCTGTCCCAAAAATGCAGTCCCCAGTGGAAACAGCCCATGAAAGACAATCTCCAGGGAAAGCAGTCTGAGGAAGGTAAATTACACTAAGACTTAATCTTGGGACATAACTGAGTTTTGTAAGAGTAGAAACGGAGACAGGTAATATTATGAACTCTGGACTTTTACCTCTGCTTAGGACAACCCACTGTTTTCCATGCTGTCTTGGATCTCTGCCCAAATCCCCCCCTCGTCACTCTGTGCCTTTCCCCTGCTTCATTTTTCTTCATAGCACATGTCACTCCCTGGAATTGCTTTATATACTTCCTGGTTTATTAGCATCTACGTCTATAGAAAGTAAGCTCCGTGAGAGCAGGAACTTTGCTTTGCTTGTTGCTATAACCCTAGCATCTGCAAGAGGGCCTGGCACATAGTAGGTGCTGAATAAATATTTATCGGGTGAAGGGATCAGCCACTTGTCATGCCTCTTCTGAGCAGGGCAGCTTTTACTTTTACCCGGTTTTTGTCCAAAAGAACAAATTTAAGTAGCTATCAAACTCATGGTTTTACTGTTATTATTGCATGAGAGGAGGTGAATTTTTTTCTTTAAAAGGCCAATTTCAACTTGATGTACGGAAAACAGTTAAGTAAATACTAGCTCAGATGGTGCTCAGGTGCAGTAAAGTCAGGAAAATGGTATCTGAGTGTCTGGCAAACACTACGAGATCAGAAAATATTAGTGGACATCCTTCATGTGAGTAAAAACTTGTATTGATCTACATAATTCATCTTGAAATAATTATGAGCCAATTTTTCAATCTCACATGATGTACACTGTGTTCATGGTTCTCTTAGAATTGTCCTTGGCTTTGGGAATTATAAGTAACGTACATAAAATTAAATCCAAAACATATCCACATTTGAGTTCAAATATTTCCTCTTTTAAAGTGTAACCGTGACTTTGAAGTTGGGTTAAACCACAGGTGTGTGTTTTTCTTCTATTCAGCTTCAGTGATACCTGGTAATTTGGCATGTAATGATGGGGTAGACTCAAGGATGTTCAAGAACAAATTGTACCATATTGTTAAGTTCTCCCTAATCTTACAAAAATGAACCACCACAAATTACTGAATTTTAATATCTCCTGAAACTCTCCCAGCAAAAAGAAGGAAGATACACTAATGACTAATTTAAATGCTAAAAAGACGGGGAGGGGTTGAAAGATAATCCCAAGTAAACCAAATTAGCCTACCTATCATTATGATTATTTTTAAATCACAGCGTTTCATGGAAAATGCGTTTTTGTGGTGCCGGGTTTCAGGAATACTCTTTGTTAAAACCTTTGTAAATGAAGTTATAAAATTGGGACTAGTGGATGGGGCAGGTGATTGGACAGGGGGACAATAAATAGTGGGGTTGAAACCCTCTCGTTAATAAAAATATTGGTTTCCATATGTTAAGAAAAAACATCTCACGCTCTCCGTCTAGACCTCTAGACCTGTAGTCAGTGAGCCTGTGTACTTCTGTTTCCCCGCCAGATATTTGTTCCTGTCTGAAAGACATTTTATGATATTTATTTGATGACACACACCTGCTGGGTAGATGAAAAGCTACTGCTCCTGAGGATGACCTACTTCAAGCTTCTGAGGACTTTGGCAGGTTGTCCTGCCACATCATTTGAGCCCATCTTGATGTCGCCTGTTGAACATATGTAAGACGAGTGCATTTGCAGACTTGTTGGAGGCAGAGTTGCGAACCCCAGGGAAGAGGTTTCAGAGTCAGTAGTGACTTTGTAAGTGTACTGAGACGGGGAAGACACATGCTTTACCAAACCCGCCTCCAGCATAGGAAGTGCCGCTCTCAGCACTCGGGATGGGGATTGGCCCAGAAACCTGCCCCCGTGGAGTGGACCGTCTGGAAAGGGGATCTTACAGGAATCCATGTAATGTGGTCCAAGGTAAAGAGATGGACCCCAGGTGGGAGGTAGGGAGAATGAGGGTCCAAGGTGACATGAAAGAAATTCTGATGCAGTGTTTTCCTGGGAGTTCACAGGACAGAGAGAGATTTCTAGTTGAGATCAGGGAAGAGCATGGAGACACTGTCATCAGATTCGTCCTTTGAAGCCAACTTGTCTTTACATGTTAATTTCCACAAACATTAATTGAGCACCAGCTATTGTGACGAGGCAGACCTTAGGCCGAAAGATACAAATATAAATAATTTATATCCATCTCTCAGTGTACACAGTGTAGTAAGAAAGCATACCTAAACAGGAATTTTATTATAAATGGAAATAGAACAAGGAGTTCTTAGCCCTGTCGGCCTTCCTGGGCTTGGTGATGCCCAACCTGAGATCTGCAGAGTAAGCGCAAGTTAGCCAAAGAAGAGAAAACGGGGAAATGGAGGCATGAAAATGATACGTTGTGCTCGGAAGCGACAAACTGTTCGGTTTTACTGACTAGTGAAAAAGGTGAGGTGGGAATCAGTGGGTCCCTTAGAGGGGCTGTAGCTTCCCTACCCATCTCATGAGCCCCTTGCCACCACTGCCCGAGTAAGCGGACTGCCCCTGCCATGTAAATGCAGCTTCAGAGCAGGTTCCCTCCTACCCTTTGCTGCCCTAAGCTGCCCCGCATGGAAAATCCAGAGATTCCACGAAGAGGGGCCATTGACCCACTGCTGAGGAGTTATAAGCTCTGAATCATGAGTGAGTTGGGGTTTTACCTGGTGATTTAGAAGGAGTCTTTCTCCATTACATTTTTTTTTTTTTTTTTTTAATTCATTCTTGGCTGTGCTGGGTCCCTGCTGCGGTGCGCAGGCCTCTTACCACGGTGGCTTCTCGTTGCGGAGCACGGGCTCTAGGCATGCGGGCCCCAGCAGCTGCAGCACACGGGCTCCAGAACGCAGGCTCAGTAGTTGTGGTGCACGGGGTTTAGTTGCTCTGTGGCACGCGGGATCCTCCCGGACCGGGGCTCGAACCCGTGTCCCCTGCATTGGCAGGCAGACTCCTAGCCGCTGCGCCACCAGGGAAGCCCTCTCCATTACTTTTATCTGCGTGTCTACAGCTCATGGTTTGAAAGCCTTGGCTCCAAATGACATATGCCCTTGGTGTTATTTATGATATGACTCTCCTTTCGGGTCTCCTTTCCTCCTCTTCCAGTTACCTGTTGCTGTGTAACGAATCACCCCAAAGGGGAACGGCTTAGAACAACAATTGTCATCTCTCACAATTTCTGTGGGTCAGGAGTGGAGGAGCAGCTTGGCTGGGTGTTCTGGCTCGGGACCTCTCATGAGGTTACCTTCAGATCAAGCCCGGAACTGGAACAGTTGGGAAGAGATAGGATTCAGCAGTAGCTAGAGACTGGCTGGGACTTTCTCCTGTTATCGCTTTATTAATCTTTCCATGTAGTCTGTCTACGTGAGCTGGTCTGGGATTCCTTACAGCGTGGAGCCTCAGGCTTGCCAGCTTAGACCCCCCCAAAGATGAGCCCCAAGAGCAAGACTGGCAGAAGCTGCGTGGCCTTTCTTAAACCTAGCCTAGGAAGTCACACAGTGTCACCTCTGCTGCATTTTCTTCCTCAAGACGGTCACAAGGGCCCATCAGGTTTCGATGGGAAGGGACATAGACTCCGCCTCTTGAGGCAGGGGTGGCATGGTTGTGGAAAATCAGTGGGATGGGAATATTTTGTCGCCAATTTAGGAAAATATAATGTGCCGCACACCCTCCAAGAACATTTTCCTCTGCTCACGCAATCCTTTAAATTACCTAAATATTAATTCACTCATTTTGCTGTTGCCCGAAAGCTTTCTAGTTCCCTTTCCACACCAGAATCCAAGGCTTCAGTGCACACACAAGAACCAAAACACCTCCATTGTCTGAATGAGAGTCAATCACTCTAGTGTGTGGTGTTCCCCTTATGATGATAACACTTTATAAGCATATATACCCTGTTGCCCCATCTTCAAGAAAGCTATACCTCAATCAGGCACTCGTTTTGTTTGTTTTTTTAATTTATTTTTTATTGAAGTATGGTTGATTTACAATGTTGTGTTAGTTTCTGGTGTACAGCAAAGTGACTCAGTTATGCATTTTTTTTTCATATTCTTTTCCATTATGGTTTACTATAGGATACTGAATATAGTTCCCTGTGCTCTACAGTAGGACCTTGTTGTTTATCCATCCTGTATATGATCGTTTGCATCTGCTGATCCCAACCTCCCACTCCATCCCTCTCCCCCACCACCACCCCCCATTTGGCAACCACAAGTCTGTTCTCTACGTCTGTGTGTGTGTTTCTGTTTTGTAAATAGTTCATATGTGTCATATTCTAGATTCCACTTACAAGTGATATCATATGGTATTTGTCTTTCTCTTTCTGACTTACTTCACTTAGTATGATAATCTCCAGGTCCATCCATGTTGCTGCAAATGGTATCATTTCATTCTTTTTAATCAGGCACTGTTAAATCCAAATATTGCTCATATCTTTCCCTGAGAGGGCCCTTTTTATCTAACCACAGCAAACTTGAGCCTCAGGAGTGAATGGTTTCAAATCTGTCTTTTTATTTGCCATTCACTGGATAGATTGATGGTGCTCTTACAACAGGGTTGGTCAGTAGCATTTTGTGGCGTACAGGATATCTCCGGGAGTAAAAAAAGAAAAAAGTTTTTAAAAAAAGGGCCCAGACTTTGAGCTTAAGGAACTTTAAAAACTGAAGCATTAGCATGTTCTTGGTAGGAAACCTTCTGATGTAAAGTTAAACTATTGATGTAAATTTTACATTTTTAAATAAGTACTATTGCAAGTGTGCTATCTTAATGAGGACTTTCAGATTTTACACATATATAGTGAACAGAAGTTGAGTTCTTTAAATATTTTCTGTTAAAAATCTATGATACATGAGCAGTGGATTGGAGGGGTTTTTTCGCCCTTGGGTAACCTAGAAAAGAATATAGCTCTATTTTAAAATCCCTTCCAGTTCAAGAGCTATCCAAGCAAACAGTATTGACCAAGGTGTTGAATGCACCAGTAATAATAACGCTAGCCTTTCATAAAGCTAAGTAATCAGGAATAATGCTGAAAATAAGAAGACAGTCATTTATTTACTCTATTTGGCATTGTTAGTACTAATAATGCATTTCAACACAGTGGAATTGCTAGATGATGCTTTTGTGACTTTTATGCAGGTTATTGTTATTTAAATGAACAGTCGACTGCACTGTAATGAAGAAATGCGTGCTTTTCCCAACTCAGTTATCAACCAGGATTCTAGGAAAATGAGAATTTGTGTCTGCCTTCATTCACAGAGCAAACTGGAGGTCACTGTTTTCAATACGAACCTTTTTTTAGCTTTTCAGCAGTGAATAATTAGAAGCTGCTGCTTCTGAAATTACCTGTATTCACTGTAGAGAAGGAAAGACTTTTATCTTTCACGATGAAATACATTTTCTCATTCAAATTTCATCATTCTTTTTTTAAATGGCATTTTACACCGCTGAGTCAATCCTGGGTAGCATAAAATAAAAGAAGTAGATTTTGTGTGCTGCTGTAGCCTTGTTTATTCAATTTACTTCCTTAAATTTCAGCTCCGCCTTGAAAAATGATCCAAATGCAAAAATGGGTTCAAAGCAGTTGAATATATACAGCAGTTATCCACGTAGAATACTATTATACAAACACATGTGTTTTTTGCACTTTGATTTAAATTGAGTTGATCCTTGATCCTTATAATTTAATGATTATGTGCTTCTGAGTTTGTAACAGCTTTGTTGAGATACAGTTTACATATTATACAATTCACCCATTTAAAGTGCACAATTCAATGGCTTTTAGTATATTCACTGAGTTGCGCAACCATCACCACAATCAATTTTAGAATATTTTCATCACCCCAAAAAGAAATCTGGTACCCATTAGCAGTCATTCCCCATGTCCCACTAGCCCGTGACAACCACTAAACAACTTTTCTGTCTCTATGGATTTGCCTATTCTGGACATTTCATATAAATGAAATCATATAATATGTGGTCTTTTGTTTTGGGCTTCCTTCACTTAGCATAAGGTTTTCAAGTTTCATCTATGTTGTAGCATGTATCAGTACTTCATATCTTTTTGTTGCCTACTAATATTCCATTGTATGGATATACAAATTTTATTTATCCATTTATTAATTGGTAAACATTTAGGTTTCAATTTTTTGGCTACTATGACTAATGCTGCTGTAAACATTCACCTAGAAGTTTTTGTGTGGACATATGTTTTCATTTCTCCTGGCTGTATACTTAGGAGTAGAACTGCTGGGTCATATGGTAACTCTAAGATTAACTTTTGAAAAAGTGCCAAATGGGGCTTCCCTGGTGGCGCAGTGGTTAAGAATCTGCCTGCCAATGCAGGGGACACAGGTTCAAGCCCTGGTCCGGGAAGATCCCACATGCCGCGGAGCAACTAAGCCCATGTGCCACAACTACTGAGCCTGCGCTCTAGATCCCACGAGCCACAACTATTGAAGCCCGCACGCCTAGAGCCCGTGCTCCTCAACAAGAGAAACCCCCGCTCCGCAGCAAGAGAAGCCCCGCTCGCCGCAACTAGAGAAAGCCCGCGTGCAGCAGCAAAGACCCAACGCAGCCAAAAATAAAAAAATTAAAAAAAAAAAAAAAAAAGAAGTGCCAAACTGTTTTCTAAAGTGATTGGACTGTTTTATATTCCCACCAGCAATGTATAGGGCTTCCAATTTCTTCACATCTTCCCCAACACTTGTTATTGTCTGTCTTTTTGATTACAGGCATCCCAGTGGGTGTGAGGAACTATCTCATTGTGATTTTGATTTGCATTTCCCAAATGGCTAAGATGTTGAGCCTCTTTTTATGTGCTTATTGGCCATTTGTATTTCTTCTTTGGAGAAATGTCTGTTTTTATTGAGTTTTTTAAAATTCTGTTACCTCACCTTAGGAATGTGGCTAGCAGAACTAAGTTGGAAATAAATGTATCTTCCTAAAGGGAGTAATCTTCAAAACAAATTTACAGATTGAAGACATTGTTTTTACAATGGTAGTATTTCCGGAGTATAGAAGAATTGAATTGCTCTCAGGAATCAGTTTACTTCTGATACTTTTTTCAATTTGATTAGCAATATATCAGATATTGGTGGGCCCAGAGTCATACCTAGAAAATGGCTTAAAGATCAGTTTGTCCAATTAACTCATTTTACAAATTAGGAAACTGAGAGCCTAAGAGGTGAAATATGTGGGTCACAGAGAATTAATGATAGATTTAGAACTCTATCCAGGTGGAATCCAGATAACTGAACATCTCTATTTAATTTAGAGAGAAAATAATGCACTTTTCAAATGGGTTCTTACTGATTTAAAAAAAAAAAAAAAATGGTGAACTGCTCTGCAATTAGAATCCACAATATTTATTTTTGGGTATTTAACACATACTATTTTATTTTATCCTCATAGTAGCACATGTAAGATTAATAGTATTTTTCTGTCCTATTGTGTGTAGGGAAGCAGGTTAGCTAGCTTGTTGAATGGCAGCTACATAGTGAACGGCAGCTACATGGTAAATGGCAGACTCTAACCCAGACCTTCTGATTCCAAGTTCATGGTTTTGTTTCCTCTGGTCTTTACAAAAAAACAGCATCAGCACATTGTTACCCAGGCCATCTTGCGAGCCTTTTGTTTCTGGTCACTAAATCACTGACACAAGTGACCGATAGGTGGCATCATGCAGCATCATTTCCCATCACTAATATAGTTATTCAGCAGCACTAATATACCTAACTTTGGAAATAGAATGTAAGTTTCAAGTGACAGAAGGATTGTTCGAGTATAGAAATACAGTACCTGAAAGGATCTACTAATATAATAACATATTTCTGGAGTCCTTTTCAGTTGCAAAGCGCTTGGCTTACACTTTTGATTTGGTATTTACAATTATGCAAGACCACTTTTTCTGTTTTGACGGATTTGTCGTAGTCATGATGACACTAAGGCCTGAAGGGCTTTAGTTGCTGCAGTCGTAATGTCTCAGGCAGAGCTACATCTCAGATCCAAGTCTCTTAGCTCCTGTGTAGCCCTGTGTTCCCTCCAGTGTACCATGCTCCGCCTTAATGATGTGCTGAAGGACACTCATTTGAAAGAAGAGGAGACTTTACGCCATTATTCCAGGCAACAACAGAGCTATGAACAAGTAGAAGTTATAGGGAGGCAATTTTGAGGCCGTATAAAGAAGACTTGATCTGCCCAACAATGCAGTGTGTTGTCTTGTGAAGGAGTGAGGTCTCTTGTCATTGAACTGTTCAAGCTAGGGCTGGATGACCATCTGGGAGGATGCTCTAAAAGGGGTTTCTGCATTGTGTTTGTGTGTGTGTGTGTGTTTGTGTGTGTGTGAGTGTGTGTGTTACTGTTGTCAAGAGAAATGAGAAGGCACTTACGGTCCCTTCCAACTGTGAGATTGTGGGTCTTTGTTCTTAGTTAAGAGAATAAGCTGGTTTAAGAGGTCCTCTGTATCCTTACTGAAGAAAGAAACTTTGAGAAACTCTTATCCTGCACAGTTAAAGGTACAGGGTTTTCTGTTTAAAAGAGAGTAGCCAAATTTATCAGCTTGAATTACTAGTTTCCAAATGGTTAGAACAGCAGTTCCCGTGTATGTTTATATACACTCTGCACAGCAAAGGTTCCATATTCAAATAAGTTTAAATACAAGCCTTTAATACGTCATTGTCCTTTGTGATTATCGAAGAGGGAGAGAAAGTGTGCAGCAGTGTCAATTTTATTTTTTATTTTCACAAAGCCCTTCAGAAACATGTTTGTCAGTCTCACCCAGTGGGTCTCAGCTCTGGTGGCACATGAGGATCACCTGAGGAGCTTTTTAAAAACACTGATGGCCAGGCCCCACCCCAGACCAAATGAATCCAAATCTCTAAGGGTGGGTTCCCAGCATCAGTATTTTTTAACAGCTCTCCAGATGATTCTTCTATGAAACCAGGGTTAAGATGAACTACTCTAGTGTAAGCATAAACTCAGGCAAACTCTGGACATTTGCTTTGTAATTTTGGCTGCTCTTTGGAATTCAGGTAATCAGTTCGGAGGCAAAGCTCCTAATATGGTTAGAGGCAGTATCTCACAGTGATTCACGCTGCTGCTCTAGAGCCAGACAGCCTGGCTTTGCCCACTTACTAGTTCTGTGACTTTGCGCAAGTTATTTTAATCTCTCTGTGCCTCAGGTTCTTAATTTGTTGATGGAGATCATAATGCTACTTATATGATAAAAGCTAAGGTAAACACCCGAAAGGAAATAAAAACTTGACGTATTATGATATTACAATCATCGTCGTCATCATCATGTTGTTTTGCTGTTGTTAGTAGTAGTCGCTGTAGCAGTAGCGCTCCTGGCATACGAGCTAAGCACCTACTGAGAAAACAGTCTGTTCTACACAAGGCTGCAAACCGGACCCGACCTTACTTGAAAACTAAAGACTCTTTTCAGCCACTTTAGCAGCAGCGTACTGCCTCAGATTCAGAACTTTCCAATGAAGTGGAATGTTTTGTATCAAGTTTTTTGCAAGAAGCCGAGGCTTAAACCAGGTAACCTCCTGCAGTTTGATCCAGCTCTAAAGAACGGGCCAGGGCTTCCCTGGTGGCGCAGTGGTTGAGAATCTGCCTGCCAATGCAGGGGACACGGGTTCGAGCCCTGGTCTGGGAAGATCCCACATGCCACGGAGCAACTGGGCCCGTGAGCCACAGCTACTGAGCCTGTGCGTCTGGAGCCTGTGCTCCGCAACAAGAGAGGCCGCGATAGTGAGAGGCCCGCGCACTGCGATGAAGAGTGGCCCCCGCTCGCCACAACTAGAGAGAAAGCCCTCGCGCAGAAACGAAGACCCAACACAGCCAAAAATAAATTAAATAAATAAATAAATTTATAAGAAAAAAAAAAAAAAAAACGGGCCAGAGCTCTGCCAGCCAGGGGCCTGGACTGAAGGGTGATGCTGGATTTCTGTTGGATAACTGGGAAAGGCATGCACTATGTATGGCAGGCTGACCTCCCAAATCCTCAGGGTAATCTCAGTTTCCAACCGCCCACCCTGCTAAACCATGGGACCTGCAGTTCAGAAAGCATGGTTGCTATTCAATGGGAAGCAGTGGCTCCAAACACCAGCGTCCGTGGCTAATCGTGCAAAAAAAGTGAATACAATTAGGGTGTGTGGGACAGCCTCAGAGAAAAATTAAAGTGCACAATTAGGCATAGCTTCTATTTAATTTTCAGTTGAAGAAATAATTTGAAGTGGCTCTAGTCACTGAGGGTACAGTAGCAAGATTCCCTGACTCTCTGGGGTTTAGGACAAGTGTGGACATTTCATGGATATTACAGTTCTCTAACACACAGTTTCCATCAAGACAGCCTCCAACTGCAATTGTGGAAATTGGTGGAATATTCCTAGGAGGAGCTCAAAGGATTGTAAAGCTGAATAATATCTTTGTCTCAAAAACTTATGTGAGAATCTGGGGTTTTTTTCCCCTTTTCTCCTATAAGCATTTTGTGGTTCACCATTGCAGACACTGCATGTCTTTGTAGCCCACTAAGTCCCCATGTTAATAGTTGCTTGCTAGTTGTGGTCATTTAATTGAAAAAAGCTGGCATGGAGATATTACGGGTCTCAGTAGGTCATTTTTGTATCAAGTATGGTGTCATTACCTTTGACTAAACCCCTTGCAAATCCAAATTCATTATAGTTCTTCAAATGCATTAATAAAATATAAGAGGATAGACAGAAAGCTGGAGAAAAGATGTGTGTGGCCTTAAATATGCCAATCGTCTACAGTTCTGCCATGGCATATTGCCAGTGGTGCATTATAGAATTCCAGATGGCATGGTTCTGTTGGTACTAGTTTCGGATTTGCTCTGGGAATGAGGTTAAAGAGGATGCTAGACTATGGCTGGAGTTCTCTTCCTTGCCTCTCCCAGAGTAGATCCTGGAAGACTCCATCCCCTCCCGCCAATCAGACAGCTGCCCCAACCTCTCTTGGGGATTGTGGGCTCAGCACAATTGCTCATTCCCGGTGAGTTCCCAGGCATCTAGTTACCCAGTACTGCAGAGGCCAGGAAGATTGAACTCCCTCGTGTGAGCTGTGCTTGGCTTCCTCAGACCCCAGGGCTTGGGCAAGTGTGGGTATGAATTCAGAGACTCGATAGATAAGTGTTGTGTTTTTCATCAGCTCGCCTGTCTTAACTTGCTTTATTTTCTGTGAGATTCTCTCTTTAAATAAATAAATAAATGAATGAATAAATAAAACAAAAAAAAACCTTTCTTACAGAAATTTATACAACACACAGAGAAAAAAATAGTGCAGTGAAGCCCCGTCTCCCAACACCCAGCTTTCACAGTTAGCAAATTTAGCCGTTCTTGTTTTCTTTCCCTTCCCTTTTTCTTTTGTTTTCCTATACTATTTTAAAGCAAATTCGAGATATCTGATTTTAACTGTACATATTTTAGTATGTAGCTCTAGTACACACAGCGTAACTTTTCAAAAACCTAACTGCAATACCCTTATCACACCTAACAAATTTAGTAATGATTACATGCCCTGTCAAGGTTCAGTTTTCCCTAATTGTTTTACAAACGTCCACACACAACTGGGTACTTTGAATCAGGATCCAAACAAGATACCCCTGTTGCGTTCGGCTGACCCAACCTTAAGCCTCTTTTAATCTATTACAGACCTTTCACCTGTTTTTATGGTATTTATTTGTGGAAGAAACCAGACCATTGTCCTTTAAAAATGTCCACATTATGTATTAGACCTATTGCATCTTCATTGTGCTGTTTGATATGTTCCTCTCCCCTCCATACTTCCTGTAAATTAGTGGTTAGCTCTGAAGACTTAACGAAATTCAGGTTCAATTTTATCACATGGGGAGGCATAACAACTTTTATTGATGTCAAGATTGATCATTGGGTTCAGATGTGGTCAGCCTGATTCAACCATTATGAAGTTGTCTATCTACCTGTTAACCTAATAGTTTTAGTAACTTAATAATCACTGTCTACATCCATTAGAGGTTACAAAATGGAGATGCTCGATTATACCATTCTTTCTGCACTTATTAGCTATTATTCTATATAGAAGAACTTATTATCAATTACTGGGTTACTCTGAAATACAGTTCATACAAGAAAAGCAGCATAAAAACCTCTTTCCATTTATTTATCAATTTTTAGAATATTGCCCCCAGCAACCTCCAAAAGTGACCAGTGAGGTTTGTTTGTTGTTGAATATCATTATAAACACTTAGGGTTTTATCTATTTCATATGCATCAGTCCACTGTAATCATTAATCTTTTTGATGCTCAAATAGCCCATCTTTCATCAATGGGAGCCCCTTCTAGTTGCCTCTGGAGTCACCTTTTAACTTAATTCCCCTAGTCTTTTCTGGCAGGATAAGGTACCCCAGGCTTCTGGCCTAAATCTGGAATCAACTATTTCTACAGGGAATCCTGGTTCCTTTCCATGTATGTAAAGACCACAGTCTGGGCACTGGGAGTAGATTCCTTCTTAAAATCGTTATGTTTGTGTTGGAATGGTGACCTCATCTTCCTGGATATCTCATTATTCCCGCTCTTTAAGGGACATCTGGTTCCACCTGGATACTCCCTGCCCCACACACACTTATGACAGCCAGTGCTCATCTCTCCTCCAACCAGACCCTACCTCTTCTCTCAATCTATCCATCCTTCCCTTCTAATCAGATGCCCTCACCCATCTTTGAGATTCTAAGATGCCAATGTGGGGAACACTTCCCTACTGCTGAAGAGTAGTTGTAGTCTTTCTTTCACAGACTTTTTTTTTTTTTTTTAATTTCGTGAAGAGAGTTAACCTCCTGTTGCTATCCAAGCCTTTGGTAGACAAATCTAGTCACTTTCTTAACCCAGAACAGCAGTGCTTTGAAACACCATGGAAATGGCCAGCCCAGTCACCAGATCCGGGGAGGCTTCATGAAAACCAACAGTCCCCCAGGTGTGTGTGTTTTCCTGGGAATCATGGGTGGTTGCATGTTAAAATTTTTAACTAGAGTTGCTGGGTAATGAAAAAGTGTTAAGTTAGTTTATCTGAACCATTTTTTAGGCCACATACCCATTTGAACATGCGATGAAAACTAGGGAACTTCTCTCTAGAAAAATGCACACACACCCAAAATGTTATAGACAATCTCATGGTCTTCAAGGACTTCAGAGTATCTTGGAGTTGAATTAGTTTTCACAGACTAGCTCCTGCTTTGCACTGGCGTGGTGGAGGCTGCAGGATTTGCGGGTGGAGCAGGAGTCTGGGCAGTGGGAAGTCACAGTAACAAATGTGGTCCAGTTTCAGGGCAGAAAAACCACCCTGCAGTAGAGCTGTCACAGGTATAATAATACTAACAGTGGGAAGAAAATTATTTAATCTTCAGAATAAGATTTTGTAAGTGAAAGAGAAAAGATACAGTAGTGTACTCTGTGCCCAGTTTTTCCCTTCCTGTCATCTCTTTCTACCTTCCCTGAGGATCCAGGATTAGTAAAATCCACTCTTTGAAGGAATCTCACATCTTTTCTTTAAAAAGTGGGCTTGTGAAAGGCCACCTTTAGCTCTCAAGACTCCAGGCTGCCTGAGGACCAACCATCCTTAGTAGGACTCTGCCCTCCCCCACCCCAACCTTACCCCCCAAGCCTGGCCCCAGAAGAGCCCACGCCACACTTCCAGTATGCCTTGCAGCTGCCCTGACACTGTGTGGCACGTCTGTGACATGAACGAGCTGCCTAGGGGACAGCGTGGCTCCAAGTCACCAGCTGTCTCACTTACCAGAGAAAGGGATTTTACCTCAGGACAACTTCTCAGAATCTGAAGCCAGTCCCTGCTTAAGACAGACCGTCTTCCTTCCTTCCTTCCTTCCTTCCTTCCTTCCTTCCTTCCTTCCTTCCTTCCTTCCTTCCTTCCTTCCTTCCTTCCCTTCCTTCCTTCCTTCCTTTCCCTTCCCTTTCCTTCCCTTCCCTTCCCTTGCCTTCCCTTGCCTTCCCTTCCCTTCCTCCCTCCCTCTCTCCTTCTTTCTTTCTTTCTTTTTCTTTCTTTCTTTTTTTCTCTTTCTCTTTTCTTTCTTTCTTTCTTTCTTTCTTTCTTTCTTTCTTTCTTTCTTTCTTTCTTTCTTTCTTTCTTTCTTCCTTTGACTTTTTAAAATTGAATAGAATCAGAAATACTATCTTCCAATAGCAAGAGAAGAAGAAAAATTGATAATGCCTCACACTGTTGATGAAATCAGCAGTAGATGGTGTGAGGGTCTGTGTGGGAGAGTGACACCTGGTTTGTGTTTATCCACAGCTGTTAAGTAAACTAGAAATTTCTGGAAATAATTTTGCTCTTTAACGTCCTCTCAGAATAACACAGGCTGTTTGCCCTATATCATGAAGAGAAAGACCAAAAAAAAAAAAAATTTGTTCTGCTTACCATGCATGGGGCACTAAGGGGATAAAGGAGCTTGTCCATAGTATGTGGGCCCAGAAAATACACAAGTGCTGAAGTCTGATATGACCTTTGTCTCCACAAATAAAAAAACTGATAACCCTAGGTGTCACCACCACATTTTTTAAACACATATATCACGAAGGGCTCAGCTTAGTGACTATTTTCAAGTACGAATGAATTTCCTGAAGTGGAAGAGAAGAAATAGAATCATACCATGTACACATAAAGAGAGGGAGAATTGGGGGTAAAAGGGGCTTTGGTTACCCCTAGTGTTCTCCATCAATATCTACCAATAAACATTCCCTACACCAATGCCCTGACTCCCATATGGGAGTTTTATGGTTACTGATAGTAGCATGATTATGGTAACCATTTGTAGAGCACTTCTATGTACCAGGCATGGGCTAAGCCCTTTATGTTAGTGGATTTTTAAAAACGTTTGCAATAGCCCTAAGAGATAAGTGTTTTTATTATTCCATTTTATAAGTAAGGAAACAACTTACTCAGATTGTGTGTCTCATAAGTGGCCAAGCTAGTCTAGGAACCAGGTCTAACTTCTCAGCTTTAACAGTCACACTGGCCTTTAGGGGTCTGTTTATTTGTTTGTTTTTGCTTTTGTCTTAAAAGTTTAAAAAGAGAGGTTCTTTTGCTCCTTGGCTAGAAAGGTTCCAGACCACTTTTTATCCTCAAACTCACATAAGCCATCAGAGAGGCTAGAAACTGGCCACAGCGCTATCACTGGAAGGTAATAATTAATGAAAAAGGTGTCATTTAAAGAGGTCAGTGACTCAAAGCTTATGTTTCTCTTGGATCAACTTTCCTAACACTCTTTAAATAATGTGTTACTATCAGCACAGACCAAAAAGAATGCAAACAGACCTGAGCCGTTTAAACCTCTGGGAAGAAAAATACGAACATAAAGCTGTTCTTGTAGCCTTAAACAACGACTTACCCTTCTTTTTCTGCGATAATAATTGTGATAATTACCACTTACTGTGGGACTTTTTTTTTATACCAAGCAAAGTGCTTATCTTTAATCCCCAAAGACTGGAACTGTCTCGGTTTTACAACTGAAGAGTTTCTATCACTGTATAGGATCTTAGGAAGACTTTCCCTCCATGAAATTGGGCGTATTCAGAATACACAACGGGAATTCCTTGGTGGTCCAGTGGTTAGGACTCTGCACTTCCACTGCCAGGAGCCCAGGTTCGATCCCTAGTCCTGGAACTAAGATCCAGCAAACTGCACAGTGCGGCCCAAAACAAAACAAACAAAATCCAAAATACACAACAGAAGTAACAGGAAAAACAGCACAGATTGCTGCACACTTCCAAGGGATCTATACAAAAATACCCTCTAACAAGTCACAAACAGTGGAGGAACAGCACCCCCTATGGTGTGGTACATTGTCATTGGTGGGACGCGCAGCAATTAAGACACAGGTCCACACTCCATTTGAAAATCGGCTAATCGTGGGCTGGACACCTTTGGTGTAACCTGTAAAATACTCTCTACAAAGACTTGGAAAGGGAACTTGTACCTTCTTGGGGCTGCAATGGTGCTGCCAAGGGTCATGCCTGGCTGTGATTCTGGAGAGTTCCTTCAACCTTCTTTGTGGGTAGCAAACCCGAAACTCCCCAGAAAGTTCAAGGGTCAAGGGTTGGGCATCCTGACCTCAAATCCAGGAACCCCAGCACCAGGACATCTCTCCCCAGCAGTGTCGCCTGGTATGAGTTATTTAACTTCTCTGGGCCCAGGTCTCGTTGACATACTTCTTGGCAACACGGCATGAAACTAACGCTAGCCATTTGTACAAACGGCACTGAGCTCCTTAGAAGATCGCATGAACTAGCTGGGTTATTTTGAAGGTGGAAATGGGCTTGGTAAGGAAGAAAGATTATAGCCGCCGGTAAACCATAGGTTTCCTCCATTCTGTGACCCTCGTTTCTCTGCATCCTTAAAGACTTTGCTAGAGCTTAAGTTTTTTATTTCTACTTATGAGAATGCTTCTCTCGGAGTTTATTGATAATTCCTGCCCTCACACACCTTTGTATAGCAGAGATTGGGCCCTGCCAATGGATAGTCACCTTGTGGCTTGAACCTGTCAGTCCGAAGAGTGACTGTAAGAGGTACTTTTTAAATCATTTAGAGTGAGGGTTGGTGCAGAGCCGGCATGCCTGGGTGTCGCTTCCTGCCACTCCACCAACACATGGAGCCCCTGTGACAGGTGACCTGTGGACATTGGCAGTTCATTTCTTATCAGCCTCTGAGACTGAGCATTTCTCCTTCCTACTGATCGCAACTTGCACCTTTAGGATTTTCTTAAACATCCCTCTCCCTTTTCTCCATGTTCTCTCTTCCCTCTCTTTTTTCTTCATCTCCTCACCTTTTTTATTCTCTCCTCTTTTCTTTCTCTTTTCCTTTCCACTTTTCTTCTCAACATTATACTCAACCACTATGTCAATAAATCCAGTAAGTGACCATGCAAAGACCAATTCCAACTGCAAAATGGCAGCTCAGCCTCAGCTTGGAAAACACTAGGGAAAACGAACTTACGTCATCAAAGACTTAAGAAGAGATACTAGAAAGATGGGATTTCATGTGAGATGTATATTACAGTGAAAATTCTGCTATTAAAAAAAAAGAATATTTTTAATTTTCTTCCCTGATATAGTCAGAATAATTTATACCAAATGCCAAGAAATTATATATAATTAGTCCGGGTGATATATAATTTCCATTTGATTATATATATTAAAGTGATTAAGCAACTTCAGTTTTTCACTGGTAAATATCTGCCTTCTTTGTTCCATTCTGGGTCTGTAATGACTGTTTGTTATCAAGTGTAGGACTCGTTCAGAACCAACGGGAGCAAAGGTTTGAATGCCTTAATCAAGCTCTGTTGACTGATGTCTGTGAATCTGGGAGATAACATGAAGTCAGCTATATGGGAGGAAAAAACTGAAGGGAGATTTACATCCAATCTAAAACCATTATGTAATTTTTGCATTACTTCCCATGAGAAAGTTGAGTAAAACGGTGTAACTGGAAAGCCATATTTATAGAGAAGTTATTCAATAAAGTATCTGACATCACCAATATTTTTAATATTGCTTAGAATAAAATGAAATGTTTGACATTTCAGTTTTTAATTAATGACTTCTATTTACTTTTTGTACAGTACTTCTCTATGTTTATTACCACATATTTATAGCAGTTTTTCTTTTTCCAGTTAGAGGATAGGTTTCATCCTTTATCTTCGCAAGTAGCTGATCCAAGACATTTTTATGTAAATGGATTAATTAATTGGTAGCCTTCATTTGAAACTTAAAAAGAATGTAATCCTTTTTGAGAGGCATTAACTGTTTTTTCATAAACAATTCTTAAGCACCTTGTCACACAATTAGAAATTGTTTGACAGCGGTAATCATAATAAAATGCATTACCCCTTACCACATCACCTTTTTTTCAAGGTGATTAAGAGGACCCATTCATTAAAAGGCTGTGTAGCAATTTTGCTTGTAAAAATCATGTTTTGGGGAAACTTACTGGTACATATTCACAAAACTTTGGAACAAATGACATCACAAGTTCAATTTCCTATACAGCCTTTGTGAGTAGGCATCTAGCTACAAAAATGTACTGAATTTGAGGAAAGGCAGCTACACCTGGCTGTCTTTGAGAGCCCTTAAGCCCCTCTGCCTTCCAGCCCTATGATTTATGCAAATCAGAAAGCTCTGGCGGTCTCCACTTCCTGGCCGGGCCAGCATAATCCACTTCCTTCGGGTTCGTGTGACCATGCAAATTTGAGCCCTCCTGAATAGTCCCAGAGGGGCTGTGCCTCTCATTATTCCTGCCCCATTCTCTGCGCAGTGCAAGCATTCAGACTATGAATGGACAAGGGTTTAATTGCTCACCACATCTGTCAGATCAGATACGACTCGAGAATGAAGAGAATCCCAGACAAGCCCAGTTGTTTCTTTGCAGTGTTCCTCATGGCCGAGGTCATCCAGCTCTGTCTTCTAGGGAATATTTTCCCCTCCTTGTTTCATGACCCTTCTGGAAAACAAGGACTCCAGCTTTTGGAGATCCATTACTGGGCCTTTCACATTGTGTGTGGCCTTTACAAATGTTAATTAATCTTCCTAATGATGCACTGAGCCTCCGGGAGCCCTTTATTCCCCCAGGGCTTCTGATGACCAATATGAATGCCAGAAAGTTTTCCTTACAGTTTCCTGACCTACAGGCTCCTCTCTCTGTGTGCTTTGCTTCCTCCCCCTCCCCCAAAAATGTCTCCCACATGACAGATTGACTACTCACATTACCAGGTCAGCCAGAGTTTGACACAGTCAAGGCGGATGGTCCAAGTAGAGGATACACCTACGTGGAGTAGGGTTCTTGCAGATTAAACATTCCCAAGGCCAGCAGCCCAGGCCCTCCAAGGAAAATGCACATAATAACAGGTAGGAAGGAGGGTATCTGCTGGGAGCCCCAGAGGCGACTACCCTCCATGAAGGGGCACTAGCATGCCCTCCCTCTCTGTGTTTATATTCTTTGGGTTTAAGAGGAGGCTCTGGGCATGTGCAACTCAGGAATATAAGGTTCCATGGATCCATAGTGTTTGGGGGGTTCTGTTTTTGTTTGGTTTGGTTTTCCTTTTATCTTGTTTTCAAATGAAGTAGAATTCACAGAACATAAAATTAACCATTTTCAAGAGCATCATTCAGTGTCATTCAGCACCTTCACAATGCTCTGCAACCATCACCTCTATCTAGTTCCAAACATTTTCGTCACTCAAAAAGAAATCCCGGTACCCGTTAAGTAGTTACTCCCCACCGCCCCTATCCTCTGTCTCTGTGGATTTACCTACTCTGGATATTTCATATATATAGAATCATACCATATGTGATCTTTTATGACTGGCTTCTTTCATTTAGAATAATGTTTTTGAGGTTTGCCATAGCGTTTTACTGTGGCATTTTCTGGGGGTTTGTGTGTGTTTATCATTCTTACCCCATCACGATTATTCTTCACATGTTCTCTGTCTTGGATAATGGCGTTACCCTCTAAGGAAGCCTGAGAATCAGCATAGACCCATGTCTTCTCTCACTCCTGTAGTCTTTAGGAGTGTTCTTTAGGTTCTGTCGATTGCACATCTGAAACACCTTGTGCTCTTACATCTCCTGCCCCGTTTCAGAGACCATGCATTCCCCAGCTGGTCTTTCTCAAGCACAGATCCTCCTGACCCTGTCACTGCCCAGCTCAACTCTTGACTGGCTCCTGCCCACCTTCCTAACAGGGTTCAAGCTCCTTCCCCTGCTGGCCCAGGCTGTCTGCAGTCTGTTCTCCCCTCCCACTGCCCTCAGTCCCATCCCTACATGCTACACCACGTCTATCCGACCACATTAGACTGCTCATGGGTCTCTGACCAGGGCGCACACTCCCTCTGCTGTGCCTTTCTGTGTCCCATTCCCTCCCTAAAATGTCTTCCTGGGCTTCCCTGGTGGCGCAGTGGTTGAGAATCTGCCTGCCAATGCAGGGGACACGGGTTCGAGCCCTAGTCTGGGAAGATCCCACACGCCGCGGAGCAACTAGGCCCGTGAGCCACAACTACTGAGCCTGCGCGTCTGGAGCCTGTGCTCCGCAACAAGAGAGGCCGCGATAGTGAGAGGCCCGCGCACCGCGATGAAGAGTGGCCCCCGCTCGCCGCAACTAGAGAAAAGCCCTCGCGCAGAAACGAAGACCCAACACAGCCAAAAAAAAATTAATTAATTAATTAATTTTTTTAAAAAAAAAAGATAGTTGCATTAAAGAAAAAAAAATGTCTTCCTTCCCACCACCCCACCCCTGCTTCCCACTGCAGGAATCCATCCCTCCTTCTCCCTCTCTTGCGTTTTACCTTCTCACCTTCCCTGATGTGCGAGTCAGAATGAATTCCTCCCTTCTAATCCCACGGCTTTTCCTTCTCCAAAGGAAAAGGTATGGGCCTGTAAGGAGCCCTAAGTCATGGAGAGAACCAGTCTGATGAATGTAACAAGGACCAACATTTAAAATTATTTTCGTCTTCTATTGAATTCAGAGTTACTCACAATGGTTTACCAGTTTCAATTAGCAGAAAATGCAACTTTGCTTTTTTTTTTCCTCCTCAGATTATGTTCTTCATTACAAACCTCAAGAGTTTTATATGCAGTTGCCAAATATCTTCTTTTTGACAAATTGCACAGGATGCATTTTGGGATTGTGTGATAGAGTTGATTGAACTTAGGCCAAGTTCTGTACCCTGATATCTCTCAAAACAAAAATACAGATGTAGGGCTACTCAAAAATTTATCTATTTATTTTATCCCAGCCCTCCAAATTCATTGTCTTTAAGAATAATCAATTGGATTCTTTTTAAATTAAATGCCAAGTAAATGATGCAAATAAAACAATTTTGTTTGCTGAGAAGTAACTGAAAATCTGCAACTAATTACAAATTGGCAAGCTCTGAACCTGCAAACAGCTGAAACCCTCTGCTGATGCATTGTTTACAGCAGGGTTCAAACTGGTTTCCTTACACCAGCCATCCACAAGTTATTAATCAATACTTTGCCAAGTTCTATACCTCACCTTCAAAAAATGGTAATAAACATTTAATTTTCAAAATGGGCTTCATAAATAAAACTTTTAAAAACTAGCAGAGGGGGTGTAATTGGTTAGAACACACAAAGTCTGTTCTTGAGTTAATGTGAGTTGGGTTTGGATTTAAGTACCCTGTTCTTCCTTGACTGCTCAGGAATCCTGCAACTCAGTTGAAATTAATATCTGCCGGTCTGGTCACTGAGTCCCCTATAGCACTCCACTGATATATTACAAGACCTTTTTAACTGAAATTCTGGAGAAAAGCAACATATTTGTGGGCCACACAGAGAAAGGGATCAACTAATTTGATTTGCTATTGCTACAAGCAGGTAAAGCCGAATTTACAAATGACTCCATTCTGAGTGGTGGTTTAAACACACACACACACACACACACACATTCTGATGCTTCCATACCTCTCAGACTCCATCTCCTACTGTTCTTTCTCTCCCAACTGACCTACATTCACTCTTGTTCAGTCTCTGCCCCCGTTGCTCTGTTCCTGGAATGTTCTTCCTCTAAATCTTCACTTGGCTGGCTCCTTCTTTTCCTTCAGGTTTCAGTTTAATGTCAGTCTTCAGAAAGGTTTTCCCTGTCCACCTTACCTGATATCTTGTACTTTATTCTCTCTCTTTGTTTATTTACTTGATAATTGTGAGATGCCTCCACTGGATTGTAAGCTATACAAGGACAGGCACCTTGTTTATCTTGTTCTCTACTCTAACCCTGGTCCCTGGAATAGTGCCTTGCACGTGGTAAGTTCTCAGTAAGTACCAGATGGATGGATGGATGGGTGTTTAGGTGAATGGATAGATGGGTGGGTAGGTAGATGGATGGATGGCTAGATTAGAGGGATGAATGAAGGAATAGTTACGTTGGTTGGAACAAGCAGCAGAGTGAAGACAGAAACTGAATGCTAGGAAGGACATGATTCTAAAAGCATCTTCTTTGATAAGAAACCAAAACCTCTTCTAAATTCCAAAATTAGAGACTTCTTTCCAAACTGGGGTGCATTCAAAGGTAAGAGATGGTGAGAAATACTACACAACAAATACTCTTCAACTTTCACAAGGGCTGTTCTGTAGAAGAATCATTAGACCTATCTCTGTGGCCCCAAAGGCTTGACCCAGGACCAGTGGGTGGAGATTACTGGAATGCATATTGTGGCTTAAAATGAGAACACTTTCTCCCTGAGAGAGCTGCCCTGAATGGAAAATTAGTAGTGAGATGATGTTGGTGGAAGGATTTATATACAAAGTACCTGGCTACTTAGCAAGGGTGCTTATCACAGGGGATATAGGCATCAAATGTGCTGTGGTTCTAGATGACTTGTCTGGGCTCTTACTACCCTGAAGCTCTGTGGTTCTGTAATGATCAAAGGAGAAGCCTGCTCAATAGTTGACAATTATTTTTAAAGGGAGAAATTCCAATGAGATTTGGATTATTCATTTTGTCCCATAAGGAGATAACTAAAAAATGATTTTGAACTGAAAGAAGATGTTCCTGGCAAAATAATAAGGCTGAATTCTGAAAGTCTCTTCCCCATCTTCTGTCCCCTGGGATGCCTGGGACAGGGCATGCAGTATTTTAGGTACATTGTGAGCGAGGAGCCTGCATTCCCAGGAGGTGGCAGGGATGGCCTGTAAGGTCTCAATCCAACTCTGTGATCTTAGGGCAAAGCCTCTATGTGTGAAACGCAGTAGTACCTCCAAAATAGAACAAGAGCACTCCATCCATGTGAAGATGACTGTCAAGGTCACTGAGACCTACAGTGATCTGGCAAATTAAAGCTGTCTGTGGCTGCCTTTCCTTTCAGGACATACTTTAGGAGATCAAAAAAAAAAATTTTTTTTTTAATAAATGGATGATTTTCTGTTGCTGAGTCATTTTTCTTGCAGTTCTTTTTGCTTTTCCTATTTATGGTTGGTTTGATACCTGAGCCATAGCATTGTTGCCTTCCAGCTGGTGTGAAGGAGAGAGCCGAAGATGCAGGTCTGTGCCCCGGTGGGCAGCTCTAGGCATGGCCATGAGGCCCTCCTGCAAGTCCACCAACGTCCAGAGATCAAGATGAATGTTCTGGTCGGTTAATGAAGTTTGGGTTTGTCACTGCACCACAATCCAATTGTTTCCCTTGCCAATTCCTGGGGTGAACAGAATGCTGAGAGTGGAGTATGGGAAGGGAGTTTAGATTTCTCACCTGGTTTCTAGCCAGGCTGATACATTGTCCTACGCAGCAGGCCTCAGTCAAGCCGCAAGTAATGTGGACTAGTCACCGGCAGAGCCTCCAGGATGTCCTCTCTGCCTGCACTTCCCTTCATCCGGGTAGCGCTCACTCGCCTGGCAAGGCCCAGCTTACATCTTAGCTTCTCTTGGGAGCTCTCCCAAGCCCTCAGTTGGAATAACCATTCTTCCCTCTGGGCCTCCTCGCTGACTTCCGTCTCCCCTTCAGTTCGTGGTATAAATTATACGGTGCCGAAGTGGCTCTCCTCTGAGGCCGTGAGATCCTTGGCAGGCACTGTGTTTCCTTTTTCTTTTTTTTTTTTTTTAATTTTATTTATTTATTTGTTTGGTTTTTGGCTGTGTTGGGTCTTTGTTCTGTGCGCAGGCTTTCTCTAGTTGCAGCGAGTGGTGCACGGGCTTCTCATTGTCATGGCTTCTCCTGTTGCAGAGCACGGGCTCTAGAGCGCAGGCTCAGTAGTTGTGGCACACAAGCTTAGTTGCTCCGCGGCATGTGGGAATATTCCCGGGCCAGGGATCGAACCCGTGTCCCCTGCACTGGCAGGCAGATTCCCTCCCACTGTGCCACCAGGGAAGCCCCCTCCTTTTTCTGTATATCTTCAGAATACAGTGCCCTTCCTGGCACATAATAGGTCCTCAGTGAATGCCTGATATATTGGGAAAAAACGACTAGACACCTGAAATATTAAAGGAATTAATATTTTGTGGGTGGAGAGTAATAAAGACATGCAAAGTTCTATGTGAAACTCATCTTTTCTCCCCAGTACAACCTGATTAAACAGTGACAGTTTCTTCCTCTCTTGAGCCACCTGGATCTTAATGGTTATTTTCTTACAAGGTTGTTGAGTTTACAAGATGACAGAACTGTATTTACCTTGGACTTGGGGCTGTCCTCTACTAAGGAGCTTTCAGCAAAGCCTAGGAGTCAAGTTATGGCATTGCGGGCTAAAAGCCAGTGGGGAAACCCTGGGGGAAAAACCCTCATGGGTAAGAAATACTTTGTCATCTAGTCACTGAGTCTTATGGACTTAAGCAGTGACCTAGCTGAGTGATCCCGCAGTGAGGCCTCAACATGTTCCAAGGCCTTAACTTGCTCTAAATGGGCTCCGGATTCCCAGTGATGCACGCAGCCCCTCAGGGTCAGGGGCTGCCATGCTGCCGGTCAGGCAGGGCAGGTGGAATGTTGCACAGCTGCGCCTCTGGTTGCATTTCCCAACACCTCCCTATCCCACAATGACTGGTCGTTGGCATGCTATTTCTGCCACCTTGTCATCTCAATGGCTTGTCTGGGGTCTCAATGGCTGTATATGAGGAGTGCCTGTCCCCAGCCCTTTTTTCTCAGGACAAGCTCGACTTCACTTCCTCTGGCCTTATCAAACCCCTTGTTTCCAAAACTGTTAGCCACTTGGGGAGTTGAACTCGACTTCTCCCTCCCAACATCCTCCCGGCTGAAAGTAATGAGAAAAACAGTTGACCATGGTGAGATGTCCATCCTTCCCATTCTCCCCCATCTACCATGACTTAGAGGGATAAGCCTGGAGAATTTTGTCAGCTGCGTTTCGTACTGCTGGTGGTTATTTGGCCATCTCTGATTCGAGCTCAGCTTAAAGAAACATATGGCCCCAGATTCTGCAATGCTACAGATTTGGAACTTTCCCATGTTAAAAGACTTAACAGATGAAATATGGTTTTCTGTACCTCTTTTCATTGACCGTCAAAGTAACAAGTGGTGTCTTGTCTTTCAACAGAGACACTCTTTTTACTCAGTTATTCAATGAAGAATGTGCTGTTGTCTTTGCTGTAGATTTTTATTTTATTTGTAAATTGTGCGTGCTGCGTGCTATGGAATACTGAAAAGCTATACACCCTGGCTTGTTAGCTGACACACAGTATGTGTGATTACAAATTGTTTGAATAACAGTGGACTATTGAACTGCCATCCAGATGTGTGTGGAGTTAACTGTGGGAATGTCCACAAAGGAGGATTATCTTTCTGGTTGCTGGGTCCAAGCCCCCCAGAAAGTGGAAACATAAGCGTGGAAGCTACTCAAATAGAACAGTAGCTACAAATGGCTCTTCAGAAGCAAAATTAATCATTTTTTTAAATTACACATTGCAGTTAAGACTGAATTTGTTCTTCTAAAGTAAATCAGGCGAAGAAAATACCAAACAACAACAAAAGAAGTTGCAGCTTTGAATGGCCTTTGCAAGTGGTTTAGTCATTTTATGTTTTTAATTGTCTACAAATTCAGAACATTGTAGACTCAAGATAAGACCCTGACCATCCCAAGTCTCTGAGCTAACTTCTTGTGTACTTTATCTGTGTTTCCGGCACTTCCTTCCATCTTGTCTGCTGCACCGGATACCACAATCATACAGCAGTTGGCGTTCATAGTCCTGGACAGGGGAAAACAATACAGAAATCCCTTGTGAACATTTCCTTTAAAATATTTGAACCACAGTGAGATACTACTTCACACCCAGTAGAATGGCTAAAATAAAAAAGACAGACAATAACAAGTGTCGACAAAGATGTGGAGATATCAAAACCCTCACCCACTGTTTATGAGAAAGTAAAATGGCATAGCCACTTTGTCAAACAGTTGGACAGTTCCTTACAATGTTCAACATGGAGCTGCCATACAAACCAGCATTTCCACTCCTAGGTATATGTATCCGAGAGGAATGACAATATAGGTTCATATAAAAACTTGCACATGTATGTTCAGAGCAGCATTATTCATAATAGTCAAACAGCAGAAACAACCCAATGTCCATCAACTGATGAATGGATAAATAAAATGGCAGTTTATTATTTGGCCATAAAAAGGAATGAAATACTAATACAACCTGGATGAACCTTGAAAACAGGCTCAGTGAAAGAAGCCAGACTCAAAGGACTGTGTATTATATGAATCCATTTGTATGAAATGTCCAGAATAGGCAGATCTATAGAGAGAGAAAGTAGATTAGTGGTTGCCTAGAGCTGGAGGGGTTGAGGGAAAATAGAGGGTGACTGCTAATGGAATGGGTTTTCTTTTTGGAGTGATGAAAATTTTCTAAATTTGATTGTGATGATGGTTGTACAACTTGGTGAATATACTAAAAACCATTGAAGTTTAAACCTTAAATGGGTAAATTGCATGGTATATGAATTATACCTCAATTAAGCTGTTTAAAAATGAAGGCAGAATAAAGACAGTTTCAGGTAAAAAATTTTAAAGGTATTTCAAGGTGGTATTTTTTTTAGAGAATCATGCCTCAAATTAGGAAGTCTTCAAAAACCACATATCTGGACTTTTTTGGCAGCATGAAAAGAAGGGGAAATGGTTTTAAATCTAGTAGCTTATGTCCTTTTTTTCCCCCCCTGGAATGAAATATCTGTTACTTGTTCAACAATGTCAATGCTTTCTATCTCCACTTGGAATCTACAGCAGTAAGTTGGCACCCAGCCATCAAATACCTAGATCTACCTTTGTGCAATAAAGCTCCCTTTAGCAATGCGTATTGAAATATATCATATTGAACCTATTTTAAATTCTGTAGCAAGCAAGTCAAAAAAAAATTTAAGTCATGAAACATCAACCAAGTCAGAGGAAACAAAGAAACGAATAGGAAATCCTCTCTAGATTCTGTTCTCACTCCACTTTCTATAGTTTAATCTAAAGAAAAATGTGGAATTTCCTGCGGAGTGATTAATAGGCCAGTGTGGTGACATACAGGAACTCTGAGCTTGACCTTGCAGGTAAAGGCTAACTGGTATGTTAAGTTGATTACACAATTTCCTCTAAATAAGTTGACAAGTGGTTTGCTCAGTTGCCTTGACTTTTGCCCTTATAAATGCACACTTATAAATGACTTGCTTTTTCAGCTAAAGCAATCCTTATTTTAGATGTGACATGTGTTAAGTAAACAGACTGATAGGGAACCCAGCTTCCTAGCCTTCATAGCCAGGTCAGATTAGCAGAGTTGCTAGGGGACATGAGTTGGGGCAGCCTGAAACTTGGCTTTGAGATATGGCTGTATTCGTAGGGCATGAGAAACCCAAAACTGTTTTCGTCCTTCCGGTATAGTGAAGTAGACTGGTGGATTTGAGAAGATGATTCCACAAATGGCTCAAAATATTCCAGGAGTAGAGGTGCTAAATGGTTTGCAGTAAATGACAATAGGTTTATCTCTAGTGTTTATCTTTAGTTCAGGTCTCCGTTCAGGATGTCAAGTCTGTAAGAAAATACAGCCTCTGGTGTTTTGTCCAAAAATATCATGGAGAAAAGGTTTCTGGTCAGCATTTCTGTTCTATTATCATTTTCATAGGAAGAAAATGTAGTCCTTTTATAGTCAAGAGGATATAGTTTATTGAGATATTTTTATTTACAGATGTACTACTTCCTTCTATTTAAGGGGAAAGTTAACAAAAAGCCACTCTAAGGAACAGGAAATGTTACTTCAGATGATAAATCAAAATGATGCTTAGGAAAATACTGGTTATTTGTAGATTTATAAGTCAAGCACCTTTATTGAACTTAATATATCCTGATTTGATAAGCGAAAAGAGCTTTGCTAACATTGTTGATTTAGCTGGAATCTATTTGTGTGTGTGTGTGTGTGTGGTGTGTGTGTCTCTTCCTGAATGAGTTAAACATTTGGAAAATGAATTGATTTTTATTTGTATGTACAAAGATAATGCCATTTATGCTTTCCAGGTCTAGAATATGACAAGCCTTGAGCTCATCTGGAAAACAGAACATTATTAGGACTCAGAGGTTAAATTTACCATCCCGCCATCAAATCCATGAATGTACCTCTGAAACAATGTGCAGACCCATTATAAATCATCTTCCTTCACATTAGCTCTTACATAAGATGAAACTCGCCAGCCTGGAAATGTTTACTACTTGCCACAGATGTCTCTCTTAGACATCTTTTTGTTTATTTCATTATTTCATTCAGTCATCCATAAGTATTTGCAACAGAAGGATTGCCATCCATCTTCCGGCTGGCTGTATGCTTGGGCAAAGGACTGGGGCTAATCTGTCCTGCCATGTGGCTTCCCCTTGAAAGCTGTCAATACTCAGTAACCATTAACTATTAATAACAACATCCTCAATGCATGTGTCTGAGCCATGTCACTTCCGCCCCAGCTGGCCAGAGCCCAGTTAGACGTACTCGTGAGATTTTTCACACTGAACTCTCTCTGCTTGTGGAAAGTTAGGATCTCCTGAGGTTTGGCTTTCAACTCAGCATGGTAAACCCAAGACTGACGAATTTCCCACCACAAAGGACCAGTCAGAGAAGTTTCTGCTGCCTCTCAATTTTCTCTCTCAAGAGAGTACCCTTTAAAATTAAAGGATAAATACTTCTGTTATATACATTTTAATCAAATATTTCAAAATTAAAAAACAGGACATAATAAGTGAACACCCTTCATAATAAATGAACACCCCTCTTCCCAGCACAAGCTTAAGAATTAATATTTTACAAATACAAATGAAGCCCCCGTTCCACCTCAGGAGAAGTTTACAAGACCAAGTGCACAGCACCTTGTAGAAATCCACATGAAATATTGGGAGCTGCCCTGTGAGAGGAAGAGAGATGACATGCTTCTGGAGAAAAAAATGCACTTTTCTCTTGTTGGTTTGAGTTTTTTATATTCCAAATATTTAAACCATAAGAAATTGCCGATATTCAGTTATTTTCAAACCTCAAAGGTGACAGTTTTCTATGGTTAGCCTCAGAGCAGAGAGACAGATATCCATTGCACATTACAAGAGGAAACCAAAATCCAGGTCACATCTTCTCTTGTCTAGGTCATTAGCTTGGACTCAGAATTGGCTTCCCTGCCTCAGTTCTCAGCCCCTTCCAATTCAGCCTCCACGCTCTTGCCACAAGCATATGTATATCAAATCGAGAATCAAGACAGGGAAGCTGTCTCGATTTTATAATATATATATAGTGGAATTCTTACTACAAGCCAGCTACCTTGCAGAGGCTGCCACTTTACATAACTCATCTCATTTCATCCTCACAGGAAACTATGAGACATCCAGGGGCAGATCCAAGTTTTGTGGAATCCAAATTTGGGGATACTTTGATGAGGGGAGGTTAAATTCAAAATTAGTTAATATTTGTTTAGGTTAAGAAAAGAAAGTACAACAAAATTTTAAAGGCAGTTAAATACTACAGACACCTCAAAGTTCAGAAGAATCACATAGTTTTATTAATTAACCACTTGACGTACATTTATAATACTTCTTTCCCGTATATTTTTGGCTGCATATTCTTTGGTCATTTCTTCATCTAACAAGTATTTCATAATATCATTTTCTATGACGAGAATAGAAGGATGCTCAGTCTTTCCTCTAACGTGGTTGAGCAAACTTTTTTTTAAATTATGGAGAGTATTTTTAAAGCTTCTTTTTTGCTTCATAGTTCAACATTAGTAATATCATGTAAGTTTTTAAGATCGTCGTCAAATGGAAACATCTCACTTTTTTCCCAGATATGGAGCTGTGAGATTTGGAATTTTTTCCACACACTTAGCCTCTGGCTCCGTGCATTTCTTTCTGTACCTCCCACATGCCTCTGGAGCCGGTTGCTCTAAGGCATGTTCATATGACAGTATGACCTCTGGCCCTGGCCCTTCATGTCCCAACACTAGAGGAGTTGGCCGTTTCCAGCCCAGGACAGCTAGCAATAACCTACCCAAACATGGCAATGACTGTATAATATGTAAGCATATCCCACTACATCCAAAGTAAATTATCCCTAACTCAGCTTTTCCCCATGGCCACCCCAATGCTACCCAACACAAGGGAGAGTCAGAGTAGAAAGAGACGGTCGTCCTAAAGGATTGCAGTTATTAATATGTCTTATGTTTACAAATTGTACAAAATATTTGACCAAGTGAACATATTTCTAGGGCCTCTCCCAGGGCCTTGGAAGGAGCCCAGACAAGTGAGAGGCTGACCCTGCAGGCTGGACGGGAGCTGAGAAGCTGCATTTGCTTTTGCAAACTTGAGCAAGGTCACTTGGGTAGCAAGTGACAGAGCTAGGACTTGAACCCAGTCTGTAGAGGCCAAGCTCTTATCTATTAAATTATGTTAACTCATCTTTTTTTTTAACTTTTTATTTTATATTGGAGTGTAGTTAACAATGTTGTGTTAGTTTCAGGTGTACAGCAAAGTGATTCAGTTATACATATACATGTATCTATTCTTTTTCAAATTCTTTTCCCATTTAGGTTGTTACATAATATTAAGCAGAATTCCCTGTGCTATACAGATACAGTAGGTCCTTGTTGGTTACTCATTTTAAATACAGCAGTGTGTACATGTCAATCCCAAACTCCCTAACTATCCCTCCCCACCTCCCTTCCCCCCAGTAACCATAAGTTCATTCTCTAAGTCTGTGAGTCTGTTTCTGTTTTGTAAATAAATTCATTTGTATCATTTTTTTTAGATTCCTCATATAAGCGATATCATACGATATTTCTCTTTCTCTATCTGATTTCACTCAGTATGACAATCTCTAGGTCCATCCATGTCGCTGCAAATGGCATTATTTCATTCTTTTTAATGGCTGAGTAATATTCCAATGTATATAGGTACCACTCTTCTTTATCCACTGCTCTGTCGATGGACATTTAGGTTGCTTCCCTGTCTTGGCTAAGGGTGCATGTATCCTTTCAGACCATGTTTTTCTCTAGGTATATGCCCAGGAGTGGGATTGCAGGATCATATGGTAGCTCTATTTTTAGTTTCTTAAGGACCCTCCATACTGTTTTCCATAGTGGCTGCACCAATTCACATTCCCACCAACAGTACAGGATTGTTCCCTTCTCTCCACACCCTGTCCAGCATTTATTGTTTGTGGACTTTTTAATGATGGCCATTCTGACTGGTGAGAGGTAATACCTCATTTCGCCATTGGTCAACATTTGCTACACCAAAAAATGGGCATTCGAATCTCGAAACAGATTTGCTCTATTCCTGTGCATCCTTGGGCCAACTTCCTTTAAGACTCTGGAACTCAACCTCTGTTGGAAACAAACTTTATCATGACAAAGATTTTCCAGCAGCTCTGTATTAAACAGAATTCACTGCCTCTCCTCCACCCGTGTTCTAAAATTCATGTTGCTCCTCATCCAGCTAGGAATATTTCTCAGGCTGCCCCAAGGGTTGATAAATATAGTACAGTCCCTTCCGTTTATTCTGGTGTCCCTAAAAGCCATATTTCGGAAGTGGTGGGACAGTCCTCATTAGAAGGGGGACAGCCAGCAGGGGCCCTGCTCTCCATGCCCTGGCGCCTGCAGAAGAAAGGCTTTTTCTGATAAACCCTCCAATGTCTGGGACCCGCGGTTGTGCACATGGGCGGAACGCTCTCTCACAGAACAAGTGTGTTTGCCAAATCAGGGGCTGAAGTATCTTGCAAGTCCACTTGTTCCAGAAGAAAGACAGGATAAGGGAAGTGGCAGAAGCAGTGATAGGAAAGGAGTTTTTCGCACTAACAAGCGTGAGCTGATAAGCCTGACCTGTAAGGCAAATGTTGAGGGTCCTAAGTACACCTCTCAGGCCAAAATTAGCTGAGCAAATTTGATTCGGCTTTCCATTTTATAGTGGACAAAAAATTCCTAGGAAGAAAGAAACCTCAGCCTGTATTGCTCTCACAAATGACAGACTTGACTGCTTAACTGCTAGATTTTCCGACGGAATAAGTCAATGGAATCACTTTCTAATATGCCTGAATTGTAGGGTGACATGATAAAAATATAGTAATAATGTATTTTAGCCCTTGCTATGCTCCAGTCCCTGGGCTGAGTGTGTTTACATTGCTTATTTCATTTGATCCTGGTAAGAACCCTATGAGGCTGTTTCAAATTACAGATGAAGAAAATGAGGCTTAGAGAGATTCAGTAATTTACCCAACGCAGCCACACAGCCAACAGGTGCTGGAGGCCAGATCTGAACCAAAGCAGCCAGACTTGGGAGCCTGCACACTTATCTCCTCTTATACATGGGAGAGGTCCATCTACAGCCCATTCCTGTCTCCCTGCTCAGGGATCACCCTACCTCTCTGAACAGTTCCTATGAAAGGGGGAGTACTTTGAGAAACTCTCTGTTACTTGACATATGTATAAAGCAAACAAGGATTATTTTTATTACGTGCCACAAGTACCCTTATTAGCTTTTTTTTTTTTTTTTTTCTCTCTTAGGGCGCCTAGAATAAAACATAAGAATATTGGTAAGGGAGCAAAATAAATATTTATTGAGCTCTGAAAGGCTTGATATATGCTTCGTTCTTCTCCACCCCTACTTGGAGGCCCAAGCTGTGTAAAAGGAAGCTCTCAGAAGGGTTAAGGAGAGTGTGGCTGCTTCCTTCTGGCAAACTCAGGTTCCTGTGAAGTATCTGAAGTCATGGTGCTGCTCCTTGGAGGCTGAACAGGGTTCCCTGTGTGTTACCCATTTGTACCTAAAATCTCCAGCAGGAAGTTTTTGAAAACTTCTCCAGAAGGAAAGCCATATTCACCTGGTCCAGGTGTAGGGTACGGTGGCAATTCAATGCCAGACCAAGGGTCCCGGGGGGAAGCACCAACCTGGGCCTTGTAGTCACATTGGAGAGGAAGTGATGAGCCAGGGCCAGGATGATGAGAGGGAACCTCAGGAGAATATGTGCTCCATCCCCTCATTTCACAGAAGGAGAAACTGAGGCCCCGGGAGAGGAAGTGACCTACTGCTGGTCACAGTGGAAGCAGCACTAGGCTTCCTACTTAAGACACTCCTTCTACCGTAGGCTGCTGACATGCTCGCCTCAGCACAACATCACCCAAGCAGACAGGAGCATCCTAAATACTTCGTGGCAGTTTTGTCATCCAGCGATGAGATTTGAGGTTACATTTCAGAATTGTGCTGAGGAGACGGACTTCCAAGAGAGGCTATGCCCTTTTTCCTAAGGTGGTTAGATTCTCAGTCTATAGCAACAAAAGAGCTATTTAAATAAACTCTATTTTATTCCTACAGTTGGTGACTCATCTACAGTAATATGTGTGATCATATTACCTGAGCCAATCACGTTTTCCCCAGACTTATATTCCTCAGCAGAGATGCAGGGAAATTGCCCGACAAGTTCTTTATTTCTTGTTCCGAAAGCAGCAAGTGCCCTAAGTGACTATCTACACAAGTATCTCACACAAATGACACCTGTTACTCTTTTTCTCTTTGAGGTACCTTGTTTAACCAAATATACTTGAAAAGAGTTGGGGAGAATGAAATTATTGTTCACATTGATCCATCTTTGCCAATAGAATATTTTTGAAGAAAACGATATTATCTTATACACTTTAAGTATATTCTTCTCAAAACCTTGAAGCAACAGATTGAGCTTGTTTAAATAATGGAAACATCCTCTGCATAGCCCAATTAGCAAAACCAGTCTTCACTGTCCAATGGAACAATCCAAGTGGACTCGTTTTCTGATAGAACAAGTCTGACTTCATTTTTTCCATTTAAACAGATGTGTTAGTACATGTCCCTGGGAGAAGCTTGTCGCTCTGAATTCTAGTGCTAAAGTAGTTGGGAAGCTAGGAAGGAGGTGGATGTGTGGAGCAGAGAGCTTCAAGCCTCTCTGTGAATTTGTCACAAGGCAGGTGTAAGGTGCTGCCACCATCAGTACATCTTCTGACACTTTCTTTGCTTTGTCCCCACAAGACTCTCAAGAAAGCCGCATTCTTTGAAAATAAGTTAGGAGATGAAAAAGGTAAAGTTATTACACTTTCAGTGAACAAAAACTGTCAAAATTTGCACCACTCCACTGTACAATATGTCTGAATTCAGACCATCCTATTACCCACTGAGCACCATGCATCACCCTTCACAGGAATATGTGTAAAACTGGGAGAAACTCAAAGCTCCAGCTTGGATCTGTGGTCCTTGATGAAAGGAGCAGCTACTTACAGCAGTCATTCATATTGTCTCGTCTCTTTACTTGGCACTGTGGAGCCAGTACACCCAGGGCAAAGCAACTTAGTGAAGTGGGAGAAGGCAATTGAGGAAACACAGTGGTGAAAGAACGCTGGCATGATGCTTGGATCACAGGCATAGTCTCAGAAGACTGGCTTCAACAAATTAAAAATACATATGGAAGTTAGGGATCTAGACATTGATTCTCTTTAATTTAGCTATACTCCAATTTAATACTTTAAGAGAAATCTTTACAGGTACTGAGAAAAGGCCATGTACCAGGATGTTCATTGCAACGTTGGAATAGCAGAAATTTAGAAGCGACATAAAGATTCATCAGTGGGGGAGGGTCAATACAACAGAACACTGTATGGTAGTTAAAATACATAAGTGAATCATACACACATGTGCACATACATATGCATCCTGGAACTATGATGTTGAGTCAAAAGATAATTTTTGAAGTGCTGTGTATATAGAGCATTATGTTAAAAAAATAGTACACCTGTTTATAGATACATAAATATGTAGTAAAAGAATAGAAACATGGGCAGAAGCGTGAGCTACTGGGGAAGGGGTATCAACTGTATTTGTAACATGTTATCTTTCCCAAAGAGCAGCTCAGCCTTCCATGCTATTAAACTGATTATTGTATTTCCAGAGGAAGCAAAGAGACTGATTTTTAAATATGTATCCTGTGCATCCAATGGGAGAAGGGGCTTTAGAGTTTCGACTTAGGCTTTTGTGGGAGAATAAAGGAAGTGAACTGACCTTTCACCTCGGACACTCCATCAGGCCCAAATACAGGCTGAAGAGAATTTCCATCTTGGAAGGGCATGAGTCTGGTTAGACTACTTATCCCAAAGTCATCCCTGATTTTTGTTTTTAATGAAATTTGACAAATAAAGTATGTGCATGAAGGCTCCTGTAGAATGGCCTTAATTTGTGCTTAGGAATGCATAATTTTATCAGGGTCTCTGTAATTAGATATTGTGCAATAGAATAAAAAGCAAATACTGCTCGTTCCATGGCAACAACGGCCTTTAGTACCTATCTTTGAGATAACGAAGGTTTCCATAGACACACGTATCACATGGGATTTTTTTAAATAGACATCCAACAAGAAAATGAAAGTTTCCCAATTGGTTTTCCCCTGATTTTAAGGGCAAGTGCATGAACATGTGTTTTGTTCTCTTCTTTTTCTGCTGTCTCCTAGATGTGAGTTGTTTATCCCCCTCCTTTATCTGTTTGAACTCTAAACGTGGATGCTGCAGCTTTCGTAGTCCTATAGAATAATTTCAGTGCTTAAACTGGTGTTTGGTGTAAAGTGCTTATCTTTTCAGGGGAGAGAAAAGAATTAAGATTGTGGTGACTTTCTTTGTAAGGACTGAAGAAAGGTTTCATGGGATGGTGGTCTGTCTTTTAGCAGAATGAGCACTGACGGGCCAGGGCATGGACTAGAGAGCAAGCTTCTAGAAGGCAGGGAGTAACCTCTGTGACGCCAGCATCTAGCATTGCAGACACGCAGTAGGTGCTCAACAATTAACTCCCTGCTGGTTAACTAATTATACAGAGGGAAGACCGCAGGGTTGAATAATCACTTAAGGAAAGACCCTGAAAGATGCACCTTCGCTTCTAGACCAGAGGTCAGGTATCTGCGTGAGCAGGTGGGTCACGTAAAGGTGCCAGGTGGGGCTGGCCAAATGTTACACAACAGGAAGTGGAGGGCCTGGGGTGAACCAAGGTGTGCATGGACTATCTTAAAGCATTCAATCCAAGCTTTTTCAAACATCAACTAAGCCAAACAAAACAGTCTAATTTGCATTTCTGCCTAGGCTGTGAGGAATGCTAATTCTAGTACTATATTGCTTCCAGTGAGAGATGACCAAGTCCCAAACAGGTTAAGGACCATTCCTACCAAGCGCCACTATTAAGCAGGTAACTATGCAGGGGGTATTGCTCGTTACTAAGTGGTAAGACTTTGGGCCAGACCAGCTCTGTGCAGGGCCAGTTCTGGAAGCAGCAGGCTCTCTTTTTCTCACTTTGGAATTCGGTTGAAATTCACCTGTAATGTTCACCAAGGGCAGTCTAGAAAGGGAGAATACCCAGCAGTGTATCCTGCACCTTAAGAGGAAGGGTCAGTGGAAGGCGAGAGAAGCAAGCCCATGGCTTTGTGGTCTGCTAAGACGCGTGTGACCTTCAAATCATTGTTTTAAATACCAGTGGGTCAACCACTGCCTTCTGTCCAACCTGCTGCCTACTTGGGGTGATCTCCTAGAGTCTGATTCACTGCACCACCCAATAAAGCCTGATTGGTTGTACATAAACATTTCTAGTACAGATGCTCTTGGCCACAAGATTTTTGCTTTAAGAACAATTAACCCAAGTCCCTCCTGTTGGAACACATGGCCTCAAGTATTTGTAGATGTTCTGCCCAAGATACACCTAGGCTGAATTCTGGAAACTATTTCTTTTATCTCTTTCATTTCATTAATTGCATTTAATAACATGATTGGGATTGTTAGGGCAAAGCCCTTTGCAATTTTATTAGCATTAGGCAATTTTATATGTGGCAGTGAAGTGTGCACCTTGAGAGAATATTGAGCACATTTTAGGAAGTGAAGAGAGATATTGATATATAGTGAGAGAGGCAGAGAAACACATGTTAATTATCCCTATGAATCCTATGTCTTCGTAGAATCAGAAACCATACCATTCCTTGGATTTAGAGAGCATTCTCTTCCAAATGACTCAGGAGGCAGTGGAGGTGTTGTCTTATCTTCATATGATCCTGAGAGATAGGGAGAAACAATTGTAAAACAAACTATTCAGACCCTGTTAGGCATCATGTGGTAGCAGTTAAGATATCATTTAAAGTATTAGTTCATTTCTTCTAAAATTTATGGTCTTACTAGAGGCAATTTTAGTCACCTTTGTCAATAGGATCAATAAAAGAACTAAAATTGTCCATCTCTCCATTAAAACAAAGAACTGGAATAAGAGTCTGGGGCCCTAGAGATAGTCTAGACCACTAGACCCAACTCCTAGAGATTATGCATTTTAGAATGGTGCAAAAAGAAAAGCCACAGCAAAGGATGAATTTAATACTGTGTACCTGCAAAGACAGGGAGTTGATCTCTACCCTCATTGGTTAGACAGTCACTTTGAGGTATCTCAGTGCTTGCAGGTGGCAGCCGTGCTTCCTTTGCTCAACAGTGAGTTTTCTTTTTTTTTAATTTTTTTTATTTTATTTATTTATTTTTAATTTTTAAATAGATCTTTATTGGAGTATAATTGCTTCATAATACTGTGTTAGTTTCTGTGGCACAACAAAGAGAATCAGCCATGTGCATACACATGTCCCCATATCCCCTCCCTCTTGAGCCTCCCTCCCATCCTCCCTATCCCACCCCTCTAGGTCATCGCAAAGCACCAAGCCCATCTCCCTGTGCTATGCTGCTGCTTCCCACCAGCCAACTATTTTACATTCAGTACTGTATATATGTCGACGCTACTCTCACTTCACCCCAGCTTCGCCCTCCCACCCCGTGTCCTCAAGTCCATTTTCTATGTCTACATCTTTATTGCTGCCCTGCAACTAGATTCATCAGTACCTTTTTTTTTTTTTTTTTGTAGATTCCGTATATATGCGTTAGCATACGGTATTTGCTTTTCTCTTTCTGACTTACTTCACTCTGTATGACAGACTCTAGGTCCATCCACCTCACTACAAATAACTCAATTTCATTTCTTTTTATGGCTGTGTAATATTCCATTGTATATATGTGCCACATCTTCTTTATCCATTCATCTGTCGATGGACATTTAGGTTAGTTCCATGTCCTGGCTATTGTAAATAGTACTGCAGTGAACATTGTGGTACATGTCTCTTTTTGAAT
The DNA here is from genome assembly GCF_028021215.1 of Eschrichtius robustus. NCBI lineage: Eukaryota > Metazoa > Chordata > Mammalia > Artiodactyla > Eschrichtiidae > Eschrichtius > Eschrichtius robustus. Next base: position 121,993,871 of record NC_090830.1, read on the forward strand.
TATGGTTTTCTCAGGGTATATGCCCAGTAGTGGGATTGCTGGGTCATATGGTAGTTCTACTTTTAGTTTTTTAAGGAACCTCCATACTGTTTTCCATAGTGGTTGTATCAATTTACATTCCCACCAACAGTGCAAGAGGGTTCCCTTTTCACCACACCCTTTCCAGCATTAGCTGTTTCTAGATTTTTTGACGATGGCCATTCTGACCGGTGTGAGATAATACCTCATTGTAGTTTTGATTTGCATTTCTCTAATGATTAGTGATGTTGAGCATCCTTTCATGTGTTTGTTGGCAATCAGTATATCTTCTTTGGAGAAATGTCTATTTAGGTCTTCTACCCATTTTTTAACTGGATTGTTTGTTTTTTCAATATTGAGCTCCATGGGCTGTTTGTATATTTTGGAGATTAATCCTTTGTCTGTTGTTTCATTTGCAAATATTTCCTCCCTTTCTGAGGGTTGTCTTTTTGTCTTGTTTATGGTTTCCTTTGCTGTGCAAAAGCTTTTAAGTCCCATTTGTTTACATTTGTTTTTATTTCCGTTACTCTAGGAGTTGGGTCAAAAAAGATCTTGCTGTGGTTTATGTCAAAGTGTCTTTTTCCTATGTTTTCCTCTAAGAGTTTTTTAGTGTCTGGTCTTACGTTTAAATCTTTAATCCGTTTGGAGTTTGTTTTTGTGTATGGTGTTAGGGAGTGTTCTAATTTCACTCTTGTACATGTAGCTGTCCAGTTTTCCCAGCACCACTTATTGAAGAGGCTGTCTTTTCTCCATTGTATGTTCTTGCCTCCTTTATCGTAAATTAAGTGCCCATGTGTGCGTGGGTTTATCTCTGGGCATTCTATCTTCTACCATTGATCTATATTTCTGTTTTTGTGCCAGTACCATACTGTCTTGATTACTGTAGCTTTGTGGTATAGTTTGAAGTCAGGGAGCCTGATTCTTCCAACTCCATTTTTCTTTCTCAAGATTGCTTTGGCTTTTCGGGGTCTTTTGTGTTTCCATACAAATTGTGAAATTTTTTGTTCTAATTCTGTGAAGAATGCCATTGGTAGTTTGATAGGGATTGCATTGAATCTGTAGATTGCTTTGGGTAGTATAGCCATTTTCACAATATTGATTCGTCCAATCCAAGAATATGGTATATTTCTCCATCTGTTTATGTCATCTTTGATTTCTTTCATCAGTGTTTTATAGTTTTCTGAGTACAAGTCCTTTGTCTCCTTAGGTGGGTTTATTCCTAGGTATTTTGTTCTTTTTTGTTGCAATGGTAAATGGGAGTGTTTCCTTAATTTCTCTTTCAGATTTTTCATCATTAGTATATAGGAATGCAAGAGATTTCTGTGCATTGATTTTGTATCCTGCAACCTTACCAAATTCATTGATTAGTTCTAGTAGTTTTCTGGTGGCATCTTTAGGATTTTCTATGTATAGGATCATGTCATTGGCAAACAGTGACAGTTTTACTTATTCTTTTCCAATTTGTATTTCTTTTTCTTTTCTGATTGCTGTGGCTAGGACTTCCAAAACTATGTTGAATAAGAGTGGCGAGAGTACACATCCTTGTCTTGTTCCTGATCTTAGTGGAAATGCTTTCAGTTTTTCAGCATTGAGTATGATGCTTGCTGTGGGTTTGTCATATATGGCCTTTATTATGTTAAGGTAGGTTCCCTCTATGCCCATTTTCTGGAGAGTTTTTATCATAAATGGGTGTTGAATTTTGTGAAAAGCTTTTTCTGCATCTATTGAGATGATCATATGTTTTTTATTCCTTAATTTGTAAATGTGGTGTATCACATTGATTGATTTGCATATATTGAAGAATCCTTGCATCCCTGGGATAAATCCCACTTGATCATGGTGTATGATCCTTTTAATGTGCTGTTGGATTCTGTTTCCTAGTATTTTGTTCAGGATTTTTGCATCTATGTTTATCAGTGATATTAGTCTATAATTTTCATTTTTTGTGATATCTTTTTCTGGTTTTGGTATCAGGGTGATGGTGGCTTCGTAGAATGAATTTGGGAGTATTTCTCCCTCTGCAATTTTTGGGAAGAGTTTGAGAAGGATGGGTGTTAGCTCTTCTCTAAATGTTTGATAGAATTCACTGTGAAGCCATCTGGTCCTGGACTTTTGTTTGTTGGAAGATATTTAACTACTGTTTCAATTTCATTACTTGTGATAGGTCTGTTTATATTTTCTAATTCTTCCTGGTTCAGTCTTGGAAAATTGTACCTTTCCAAGAATTTGTCCATTTCTTTGTGGTTGTCCATTTTATTGGCATATAGTTCTTTGTAGTAGTCTCTTATAATCCTTTGTATTTCTGCAGTGTCAGTTGTGATTTCTCCTTTTTCATTTCTAATTTAATTGATTTGCGTCCTCTCCCTTTTTTTCTTGATGAGTCTGGCTAAGGGTTTATCAATTTTGTTTATCTTCTCAAAGAACCAGCTTTTAATTTTATTGATCTTTGCTATTGTTTTCTTCGTTTCTATTTCATTTATCTCTGCTCTGATCTTTATGATTTCTTTCCTTCTACTGACTTTGGGTTTTCTTTGTTCTTTCTCTAGTTGTTTTAAGTGTAGGGTTAGAGTGTTTATTTGAGATTTTTCTTGTTTCTTGAGGTGAGATTGAATTGCTTTAAACTTCCCTCTTAGAACTGCTTTTGCTGCATCCTGTAAGTTTTAGGTCGTCGTGTTTTCACTGTCATTTGTTTCTATGTATTTTTTTATTTCTTTGATTTCTTCAGTTGTTTCTTGGTTATTTAGTAGTGCACTGTTTAACCTCCATGTATTTGTGTTTTTTACAGTTTTTTTCCTGTAGAAAATCAATTGGAAATTGATTTCCAATCTCATAGCATTGTGGTCAGAAAAGATGCTTGATACAGTTTCAATTTTCTTATATTTTCCAAGGCTTGATTTGTGACCCAAGATGTGATGTACCCTGGAGAATGTTCTGTGTGCACTTGAGAACAAAATGTATTCTGGCACTTTTGGGTGGAATGTTCTATAAATATCAATTAGATCTATCTGGTCTATTGTGTCATTTAAAGCTTGTGCTTCCTTATTTATTTTCTGTTTGGATAATCTGTCCATTGGTGTAAGTGGGGTGTTAAAGTCCCCTACTATTATTGTGTTACTGTTGATTTCTTCTTTCATGGTTGTTAGCATTTGCCTTATGTATTGGGGTGCTCCTACTATGTTGGGTGCATAAACATTTATAATTGTTATATCTTCTTCTTGGATTGATCCTTTGATCATTGTGTAGTGTCCCTCCTTATCTCTTGTAACAGTCTTTATTTTAAAGTCTGTTTTATCTGATACAAGTATTGCTACTCTAGCTTTCTTTTGATTTCCATTTGCATGGAATATCTTTTTCTATCCCTTCACTTTCAGTCTGTATGTGTCCCTAGGTCTGAAGTGGGTCTCTTGTAGACAGCATATATACGGGTCTTGTTTTTGTATCCATTCAGCCAGTCTGTGTCTTTTGGTTGGGGCATTTAATCCATTACGTTCAAAGTTATTATCGATATGTATGTTCCTGTTACCATTTTCTTCATTGTTTTGGGTTTGTTTTTGTGGGTCTTTTTCTTCTCTTGTGTTTCCTGCTTAGAGAAGTTTCTTTAGCATTTGTTGTAAAGCTGGTTTGGTGGTGCTGAATTCTCTTAGCTTTTGCTTGTCTGAAAGGCTTTTGACTTCTCCATCAAATCTGAATGAGATCCTTGCTGGGTAGAGTAATCTTGGTTGTAGGTTTTTCTCTTTCATCACTTTAAGTATATCCTGCCACTCCCTTCTGGCCTGCAGAGTTTCTGCTGAAAAATCAGCTGATAACCTTATGGGGATTCCTTTGTATGTTACTTTTAGTTTTTCCCTTGCTGCTTTTAATATTTTTTTCTTGGAATTTAATTTTTGTTAATTTGATTAATATGTGCTTGGTGTGTTTTTCCTAGGGTTTATCCTGTATGGGACTCTCTGTGCTTCCTGGACTTGGGTGACTATTTCCTTTCCCATGTTAGGGAAGTTTTCAGCTATAATCTCTTCAAATATTTTCTCAGACCCTTTCTTTTTCTCTTCTTCTTCTGGGACCCCTATAATTCGAATGTTGGTGCGTTTAATGTTGTCCCAGAGGTCTCTGAAATTGTCTTCAATTCTTTTCATTCTTTTTTCTTTATTCTGCTCCTCAGCAGTTATTTCCACCATTTTGTCTTCCAGCTCACTTATTCGTTCTTCTGCCTCAGTTATTCTGTTATTGATTCCTTCTAGTGTATTTTTCATTTCAGTTATTGTGTTGTTCATCTCTGTTTGTTTGTTCTTTAGTTCTTCTAGATCTTTGTTAAACATTTCTTGTATTTTCTCAATCCGTGCCGCCATTCTATTTCCGAGATTCTGGATCATCTTTACTATCATTACTCTGAATTCTTTTTCAAGTAGATTGCCTATTTCCTCTTCATTTATTTGGTCTTGTAGGTTTTTACCTTGTTCTTTCATCTTGACACCTGACATGTTTTTTTGCCATCTCTCTTTTTTTTTTTTTTAATTGGTAGGGTTGTGTTCCTGTCTTACTGGTTGTTTGGCCTGAGGCTTCCAACACTGGAGTTTGTAGGCTGTTGGGTAGAGCTGGGTCTTGGTGCTGAGATGAGGAACTCTGTGAGACCTCACTCCAATGAATATTCCCTGGGGTCTGAGGTTCTCTGTTAGTCCAGTGGTTCGGATTTGAAGCTCCCACTTCAGGAGCTTTGGCCTGCCCCCGGGCTTGTGAACTAAGATCCTGCAAGCCGCCTGAGGCGGAAAAAAAAAAAAAAAGCAGTAACAAAGTAAAAAATAAAATTAGACTAGGAAACTAACAGATATTTTAGGAAGAATATAAAAATAAAAATATAGATGAATCAACAACTGGAAGGTACATCAGTACCACAGTAGTAAAAAAGAGGAGGAAGGAAAAGAAAAAAGAAAAACAAGGGGAGGGGAAGGCCTTGGCTGTGGAGGGCGGGGCCTAAGCAAGGGCGAGGTTTGGGCAGTGGCCTGGGCCAATGCTCAGGACTCACAGGGCTGGAAAAGGCCCTGGGGGCTGTGGGGGGTGGGGCTTAGGCTCAAGGAACAGAAGGCTCCCAGGCATGCCCCCCTCCCCTGGTCTCAGAGGGCAGGGGACCTCAGCTGGGAGCTCAGCAGGCTCCCGGTGCCCGAGTGGGCGGGGCAATCGCCCTCTGCTCCTCTCCCACTCCTCTGGTCTGGGAGGGCCCCTCCTGCCTGCCTCTCCTTATCTCCCTGGCCTCCCTCCTATGCCCCCAGGACCCACGTGGCTTGGATGGGGCTTTGGAGCGGGGATATGAGCCTGGGAGCTCAGCTGCCTCCCTGGCCCGAGTGGGCCAGACGATTGCCCTCCGCTCTTCTCCCGCTTTTCCTGGAGAGTCCCTCCTGACTGCCTCTCCTTGTGTCCCTGGCCTCAGAGGCGCCAATCCTGTCTGGCCTCCACTTCTCCTCCCCCCTCAGTCCCCCTACCTCCTACCAGTTCACTTTGAGGTTCCTCCTGTTTCCTTGGGCATCAGAGTTCCCCCACCAGCGGCCATCAGGCGCCCTAGTTGTGAGGAGATGCTAACTCCATGTCTTCCCACACCACCATCTTCACGATGAGTTTTCATGATGGTAGAGTAGGCAGCGGTCAGACAGCATTCTCTAACGGCTACTACTTACCTGGTCTTATCCAGTCAGGTGCCAGGTACATCTCCTTAACTACAACTAAAGAGCTCTTTTAACTCAGAATTCAGAGAAAAGGCAGGTCTCTCTTCCCAGGTTGAGAAGGACCAAAGTTGTAGTGTAGGCATGACTATGCATAGGTCACATAAAGAACTATAAACTGGAAACAGGTATAGAGAAACCGTAATATGCAGTCATGAGGAGCTTCCAGGTGTCAATTACCAATTTCTCCCTGCCTGAGCCGTGGTGAAACCCATGGTCAGGAGCTCCCAGGGCCGAGCCCAGTCTGGCTCCAACCAGAGCCTCCTCTTTCATCGTCACACTGATTCCATTTTGTCCTCTGATCCTCCCCTGTGTCCCTTCCTGGTCTGTGCTATTTGAATTACACCGTCAGCTACTCTACGACAGCGTTAATATCCTAATTACAGAGGAGTCTCCTTTTCACCAGCCACAATATCCGAAAGAATAATGCACAGATGTCATCCACTGTATTTCTGTTGCTCTAGCACTTTCTGACCTTTGTGCTTATTTGAGAAATCTTTGAAAATGCTGAAGGTATCATTCTCCCTCGGTGGAAATATTCTTTGGGAAAATTCCCACTAAAACTATATTTCCTCCCCTGCTATGGCAACCAGAGTTTATAAGGCCTGCTCTCTTTAGGTGAAGAACAACTTTCAGACTAAATGTCTCCCTCACATAGTAAACCATGGATTGTTTTCTGTGCCAAAGTATCTAACTCCAGTATCAGTCTATTGGCGAGAAAGAACTATGGTGCTGGGTCGATGTCTGCTGTTTACCTCCTTAAATTTCATGTCATGGGGGCTGTGGTGGTTTGGCTTCAGGTATAACACAGGCTTAGTCGTGGTCCTTCATTTCACTTATATGGACTTTCTCCTCCCCACCCACCCCTTTTTTTTTTTTTTTTTTTTTTGGTATGATAGAGGTCTATAGTTTGTGAACTCTGAAACCATATTTTACAAATCAATAACTAAGACATGTGACCTGATTTGTACATGTATTTTACAGAAAGTTTCTAAAAATTAAAATTAAATCAGATTTAGTTATACATTGGGGAAAATAATCACCTTTTAAAAAGGTAAGATTACGTAATATAGACACTGCCCCTAAGAGGATGGCAATATATGGAGAGTTTACCTATAACATATACAGAGTGTTATGTATTATCAGCTGTTAGACTTACAACTTATTTTTGCAAAAAAGAATTCCTTCTCCAGGTTTGTGTCCATGAGAGAAGTAACCAAGAAGCTTCACTTTTTTAAATATAAAGATAATACAACCCTTAACCCCATAACCAGAAAGAACTAACATCTCCAAGCCACTTTTCTCCACTTTGGAAGGAGAATGAGTTAGCTTTTTTTTTTTTTCTCTCAGAGTTACTATTCTCAAAATGGTAGGCAGTGTGCAAATCCTAGAGTTTATTCTGCTTAAACTGTGAGCATTTTCCCTCCAGATTAACTGTGTGCTGTTGAAACCAAACCTGTAATTACTGTTATCTAATAGTTTTATAACATGCCATGCACTATTTGCAAGGAATTTTTTCTATCATTTTTTCATTGCTCATTCAGAAATACAATTCAATGATGAAAATGAGCTCTTTTCCCCTTGGTATGGGAAAGGAGACTGTGCAAGGACAAAAATAGACTTTTTCCCCCTGATGTGTGTTCTGCCTACCCAGAGTTGAAGTAGCCAGGAACAGAGTATGATCATTCTCTGTGAATTTATTATATGAAAAGAATTTGATTTTTTTTTTAATGGGTAGGAAAGCCTCAATTTCAGCTTATGTCCAGGACCTCATGGGGATTGTAAAAGTGGGAGAAAACCCTTTAGGTCAGAGTGACTCAAACCATCAGAGAATTTTCATCTGTCCTTTCCAGGGTCAAGTCTAAATCTGTAACAGGAAGAATTCTGCACACAGCACAGGTAGGAAGCTAGGAGCCAGGGAGAGAAGGGAGCACATATCTTCCTGCAATTTGATATAGCCCCTGTTGTGCAAGCTGGAACACCAGAGAGAATAGGGTTGTTATTCTGTTTGGGCCATCGTGCTTCTGTGCAGATAAAGAAAACTTTGAGGAGAAGCTGAGCCAAAAGCAAGAAGGTAGACATTCCATAGGAGGAAACAACCAAGGGGGAAAGGACTGTTTACTTCTCAGGAAGTTATGAAATCTCGTATGTAAAACACAGTCATATTTTTGTTATTACTTGATTTAACACTCCAGGAAGTTAGCCCAAGCCAGCTGTGACTCTCAGACTGGCCCACTCATTAAAATCCCCCTCCTCCCCCTTTGGATTCAGACCCCCTTTCACCATTACTGGTTGTCGCCTGGCCTGTTGTCCCTAACTCGATTCCATGTAATTCAGGAATGTGCCTGTGCAGTGCTCCCAAGAAGTTTCTTTTTAATAACATATTCCTACAAAAGTAAAAGTTCACTATAGAAATTTTGGAAAATTCTAAAAAGTACAAATTAAAAATACATGGCACGATAATTCTATCACCTGTACATTGTGCCACTGGTAACACATTAGTGATATAAAACTGTTACTTTTCAAGCATTCACACTAATCCTGAAGATACCAGGTGTGGAGGTGTCCAGACCCTGCCCTTGAGGGCAAAGGTCATATCTTGTCTGTTTCAGGGCCCTGCTAGTTGGCCCAGCGCCCAGCGTGCAGGAGCCACGCTGTGTGTGCGGCATCCGCATGCCTGAGTTTTCAGAGGAAGCTTCTAGAATGGGTCCAGGGAAGAAACGTGTTGGTACTTTTTCTCAGATAACAACTATCCAATATATTTCTCAATTGTGACCTTTTTCTGGAATTGTCTAGAAATGTCAAAAATGTGGGCCTGAGGGTTGAAGAGAATGTAAGACTTTTCGAGGACTCTGCTCAGAAGATAAGTTTACTCAAAATTCTGTGGCATTTCTTTGGCACCTAGGGCAGGAAGATACCGGCTTGGGACAGTGGGCTCCCAGTGGGTGAGCTGAGCCCTGGGCTGCTTGAGAAGGGACGGGGGCGGGGGTGGATCTACTGAGGCTGGGGCCTCACCACCTACCTGCAGTATCTGATTCAAGGTGGGTGAGGTTTGAAGAGGGGGAGGGGAGGGGCCGGGCTGGTTGGTATCCAGGCCCCCTAAGCCACCAGGGTCTGTACATGGACCATATGTCCCTGCACGGAGCAGCGCCCGTAAACAGATTACAGAACTGCCATTCGTTAATCCCCAAACAGTTTTCTGTCATTTAATTAGAAAATTCATCTTATTTTGCCTCCAGGCCTTGTAGCCTTATTGCATTTGCGCATATTTCAAAATGTTTCAAGTACTGACCAGATAACATTAATGAATATATTAGATAGACAAACGCTTTTAAACAAAAAATAATAAACATACTTGTGTGTCTATATGGAAAAAAAAAAGTTAATTCCGTCTGGAGCCAAACAGGTAATTTTCCCTTCAGCGTTTTTTCAGTCAGCTAAGACAGGTTGGCCTAAGAGTGCAGTCAGCCTGTCTGCAGACTCCGGCTCGACTTGCATACCAGGGTCAGAGCTTTTTCAGAAACAGACAGCGAGATGATCTGATTGGCTCAGGTCCAGAGCGTGGTCACAAGGGCTTCTTTGATGAAGGGGTCCTTGGTAAGTCCTGTACCAAAAGCAGCCTGCCACCCTCTTTTCAAAGATATCCATTTAGAGTAATTCCCAGAAAGGGAAAAAAACAGTGAGAAAAAGAGAGAGGGAAGGGGAGCAGAGAGAGAGAGAGAGAGAGAGAGAGAGAAGAAGGGAGAGAGAGGAATTACCGCAAGAATAATTATGCTCCCTGGCATAGAGAAAGGGGGAAAAGTTATTACAAGTAAACTGCTGGATGTTGAAGTGGCTGGTTGGCAATTCTGCAAGAACATAAGGAATGTGCAATTAAATTCATTAAAACATCATCGTTATGCTTATCAGTCTTTTTCCAAAAGGGGTGTGGGGTGGAGCAGTATGTTAAGGCATGACTGCTTTTGCAGATAAAGATCCAGGACTACCCAGCTGCTTCTCTCAGCAAACAAAATCAGCTCTTCCGTTCCACGAGGCACTTACGGTTATACACATGCCGCAGTGGTGCGTGCGCTCCGGGAAAGACATCTGGGAGACTGGCTCCTCTCAGCCGGCAAGCTTCCTTGTGATAGGATCTCCATCAGACAAGCAAGTCTTGATTAAGCACCTGCTGTATGCCCAACACTGGTGTTCAAAGAAATTCAGAAGTATTATACATGAAGTGAGCCCTGCCCTCCAAGCACCATTAACTTAGTTGGGGAGGTGAGACCTAAGTCATTCATTCACTATGCAAAAAAGATGTATTGAGAGGCAGCCCTGTGTGTGCACTCTGCTGGGTGCAGTGGGTACCAGGATGACCAAGGAGGACACGGCCCCCGCCCTCACCATCCAGCAGAGAGTCAGTCCTTCAGGCCCAAGTTCAGTGACGCAGAATTGCTCCGTGACCAGTGCTGGGATGGGAAGGTCAAGGTTCAGTGGGAGCGCAGGTAGGAGTAACTACTCCACATACAACTTTCTCATTGTCCTCATTCAGTTTTAAGCTCCTTGAGGAGATCTTTTGTCTCTCTTTTACTGTCACTTTTTCTCTTTCTTTGCTGCTATTATTTTTTAATGGCATTTTTTTAAAATAAATTTATTTATTTTTATTTATTTTATTTTTGGCTGCGTTGGGTCTTGCTGCACGCAGGCTTTCTCTAGTTGCGGCGAGCGGGGGCTACTCTTTGTTGCAGTGCGCGGGCTTCTCACTGCGGTGGCTTCTCTTGTTGCGGAGCACGGGCTCTAGGTGCGCGGGCATCAGTAGTGGTGGCACGTGGGCTCAGTAGTTGTGGCTCGCAGCCTCTAGAGTGCAGGTTCAGTAGTTGTGGCACAGGGGCTTAGTTGCTCTTCAGCATGTGGGATCTTCCCGGGCCAGGTCTCGAACCCGTGTCCCCTGCATTGGCAGGCAGAATCTTAACCACTATGCCACCAGGGAAGCCCCTTTAATGGCATTTTTAATATGGAAATGGTTTATGATGAAGATTAATCACATGCAGAAAAATATAAAAAGAAAATTTTAAATTATCCATAAGCTGAATACCCAGAGAGACCCACTCTGACATTTAGATGTATTCTCTTCCAATTTTTTGTTTTTCTTTTTGTTTTTTATAAAATCGTATAAATAGAATTATTTTTTCACTTGACATAATGTGAGCATTTTCCATATCATTAAATATGCTTCAAACCATTGTTTAGAATATCTGCACAGTTTAATCTTTTACTGCTGGACATTTTGTTTGTTTATAGTTTTTCACCATTATACATAATATTGCCCTGAGCATCTTTGTATGTAAGAATTGTCACTTATTTCATATCCCCACAGTTATTTTCAAATAGTGTTTATGCAATAACCACCTGTAAAATAAAGGAAAGATACATAAAACAGAGTATAACCGTGGGACCCAAACTGGAGCTGAAGAAATCTGGAAAACAATTTATTCACTGGGGATTAGCACAAACAGGAAGGGTCATAGAGAAGGTGGGACTTGAACTGGGGTGGTCTCATTTTTAAAGTCTTATAATACTGTGGATTGTCTCCAAATCCCCACGTTGTACTTTCTTCTGAGCATCTGTAAGGAGCACCCCTTTTCCTCCACCAGCTCAGTCCTGGGAGACCCCATCACCATGTCTCCACTACATCCCTAGTTCGGTAATCCACCAACATTTCTCTGCTTCAGAATCACCTGGGGTGTGGGTTATAAAGACCGATTGCTGGACCCCATCCCAGACCTGCTAAATCAAAACCTGTGGAGTGGGGTCCGGGAATCTGCATTTTTTAAACGCACACCAAGGTAATTCTAGTGCAAGGGGTCAGTGACCCAACGAGGCAGGAGGAAGTGCTGGCTGCAGCTGTGATGCTGGTCACACAGTGGTCAAGAGGAAGGGCTCCTGGCAGAGGGGTGTGGGCTCAGCCCCTGGCCCTGCCATTCACCACCTTTGCTTCCCAAGCCTGTCTCCTCATCTGTCTAAGAAAGATCATAGGGGCTTCCCTGGTGGCGCAGTGGTTGAGAATCTGCCTGCCAATGCAGGGGACACGGGTTCGAGCCCTGGTCCGGGAAGATCCCACATGCCGCGGAGCAACTAGGCCCGTGAGCCACAACTACTGAGCCTGCGCGTCTGGAGCCTGTGCTCCACAACAAGAGAGGCCGTGATAGTGAGAGGCCCGAGCACTGCGATGAAGAGTGGCCCCCACTTGCCACAACTAGAGAAAGCCCTCGCACAGAAACGAAGACCCAACACAGCCATAAATAAATAAATAAATTAATTAATTAATAAAAAAAATTAAAAAAAAAAAAAAAAAAGAAAGATCATAGTAGGAAATCCCTCCAAGAGTAGTTGTGAGGATTAAGTGAAGTGCTTAAGACCCCAACCCAGAACCAGTTTCCAATGAACATTTTTGGTAGCATTATTTTTCATATGTATCGTTTCTCTTTAAAACCTGAGCAGCATGTAGGCCTCCTTGCTTAGCCTTAGTCTTGGCCGGAGCTGAGCTCACCAATGAGACCATGTCTGTATTAATAAGAGTGGCCTCAGAGATCAGTGACCCTCCTGTGCAAGGCTCCCGCAGAAGCGCTGGTGCCTGCTCTACTTCCCTCAGCCTCCTGTCTACAGCAGGGGAGCTGGGGCATCTGATTGGTAGAAATGCATCCCTGGTTGGGAGCCAAGTTAAGCTAAGGTGGGAGGGAAAGATAAGCCTAAGGAAATGCTGATGCGAAGAGGTGTGACTGGAGAAATACCAGTACCCCTCAGAACTGGGGGGAGCCAGCTTGATCTTTAATTCCTGGTTTGATCAAGGTAGTGTAAAAATGGACCCCAACAGTCTTTAAATGGAAAACTAGGTTTTAGGTTTCACATATTAGCTGTAGTTAAAGCCAAATGTTCATTCCACGCAAATTGTGTGGGTGGATCACTTTCCTCCCACTGTTGAAGTATCGTGTTTTTAGCTGCTAATAAACTTAATAAAATCCATTTCTTATTTCCCCTAGTGTATTAAGTCCGTTCACACGCACTGCTGAACCAACGCTTAGTGACACTGTGTTAGAAAGTATTTTTGTTGGAAACAGACAACGGACATAGTTCAACTGCAAAACACTTCTCAAAAAGGCTTCTTTTCTCCAGTCTCAAGCTTGCAAAGAGTCATTTGAATTCAGGGAATCCTCCCAGTCAACCATAACACCTACACAAAGTATGAAGGAATTTTGTTTCACTGGTTCAAGAAGCAGATTCAAAGGAACTGCATGCTTTTCTACACCCACGGAAGCCCCCACCTGTTCATTTCCCACCCCCAGACTCTCATTGCCACTAAGGGCCCCGTGTCTCCTCGCTGTCCCAACACGCCAAGGCTGCCCAGATCAGAAGAGTTAGGGTGCATTTCCAGGGTCTAGCCAACCGCAGCTCTTCTCAGAGTGCTTGGTGATTGAACGTTGGTGCTGTAATCAAGCAAAACAAAAATGCGCTGCTGAGAAGTGAATTTGGAGAGCAGTGTGGGGAATACTGGAGTCTTCCAAGCCTGGGTTGAAAAGAACCAGAAATAAAGAAGGGGGATTGTGAAGCTATAGCCATAGACAAGGAAAATATGCAGGAGTCCACGTGGAGACATGGAATCTAAGGAGGTAGAGATAGACGTTTGACAGTTTCAATCCTTCTGTTCTAAAATTTCAAAACATGGTGTCTAGATCACTACGATGCGTTATGTTTGTGGTGTGTTGATTATTGATATGTATGTGTTGGGGCAGGGACAGAGATGAAATTTTAAGAAAATCCAAAAAGTTGGAAACAATCCAGATGTTTGTCAATCCATGACATCAAGTTCCCATTTGATTTAAGAATGCAAAAATAGGACAGAACGCCCTTCCTTGTCTGTCCTGCTCTGTTTTGGTGACAGGTGAACCCATTTTACCTGTGAGCATTAATTTTTCTTTCTTACTTTTAAGGTTAAAAAAAAGATAAAGCCAACCCGTACTCAGGCTTTTGCATACCAGGACTGTTAAGTCTTGAGGAATTTGCTGCTTTTTTACAAAGTGATTGTGAGATCTTTGCTCTTCTGTAAGGTGAAAACTAGAAAATTACAATGCCATGCCCATGTTTGCTGAAGTGATCACCCCTCGATTGTGTGGGGCTTATCTCCTGGTATAATCAGCATGGCCCTCTTAAATAGAGCTGTCTTAAAAACCCAGATCTACCGGTAAGATTTGTTTTAATTTCGGTCTAACAGCTTTAGGATTACCCCTCAAGACTATATCGTCAGGCTTTTGTACAAACAAGGAGCTTACACAAAACTCCCATTATAATGGTGGCTTGAGGGCAAGGGAAAGCCTTGTTTGGTTGATTGAGTTATGATTGTATAGGGAACAAATAAAGGCTTTCTTTCCTTAAACACAACGGTTATGTCTTACTCTCACTAATAATGCCACATATTCTTTGGAAAAATATTTACACAGCCTGACATTATTCTTAATGTCAATGCAGTGTGTTACCTCTAGGTTGAAATCCAGTTTTAATCCTATAAGCTAGAAAAATAAGTTCAATTCTGCGCAATTGAGTTTTGAAGCTGTTGATTCTGTTGCTGTATTTATTACCATTGATGGTTGGTCTCTCCCTCCTCCCTCCCCCTTTTTCTCCTCCCACTCCCCCTCTCTCTTCCCCTCCTCCCCCCTCCTCCTCTTCCTTCTTTTCTCTCTCTTTCTTTCACTCCGTATGTATATATGAATTAAATTGATTAGCTGTATATGTGTATATAGCTCTCTACATGTGTGTATCTATACACGTGTAACAATTTCGTTCATGCTGCGAGAAACTATCTTACTTCCTTCTCTGGGAATCTACTCTGTGATCTCAATAAACTCTTTTACAATGAACTGATTTACTGCAGACCTGGAGAGTATTTATGCTTTCTCCTGCCTTCCTCCCCAAAGAAGTTAAATGGCTTTTCTTTGACAGCTGTTACACTAGGTACATTACAGTTTTACTTACCATATTTTATGTAAAGTCTCTTATAAATAAAATGGATTGGAAAGTTTGGGTGCTGGGTAGGTTATGTGATTTCGGCTGAGGGGTAGCCAACCACTGGTAGTATGGATGCTGCGGGGCTCATTTCTGATGGCTTTAAGGGCTGCAGGCACATTCTCTGTAGCTGCACTCACAGGGGCGCTAGAGCCGAGTGTGCCGCGGCCAGTGATCCAGACGCAGCCCTCCAGCTGCAAGGTGTGATGGCGGAGGCCAAAAAAGAACAAAAAAGTGAAATCAGAGGTGAAGTTAGACAAAACTAGGCTGAGAGCTTTTTTTTCTTTTTTTCTCAGAAATGGAAACCAGATAGTGATCCAGAAACAGGAAGACAAGAGAGATTCCTACGAATTGGAATAGGAGCCATAGTGAAGGCTTTTAAAAGTGAATTTGCAATGACTTTGGCCCTGGATCAGGCACTGAGTGCTATTTGTCTTCTCTAAATCCATCTTTAAACATAGTTCTGAGAGTATATTTGGCAGGAGATTTGAATTGGGATATTATAATTTCAACAGGACTAATTTTAATCAGTTAATTTGGCATTTTGGAAGCACTTGAGGTCATTGTAATTATGCAAAGGATACGCAGTCATTAGTGCTCAATATACCAATTTCTTATTAATATCGACCTGGAATCGAGTTGATGAATATGAGGCCATCATTGCCAGAAAATGAACATTTTCACTTGAAAATGTGGCTTCTTTTCGCTCTCGGCTGCTCCCGGAATTGGTGTGAGTGCTGGGCCTGGACAGCAGGGCCCTTTAGCTTTCAGAACCACGTCTCACACACGTGGAATGGATCAAGACATCTTTTTATCTTATTTATTTATTTATTTATTTTTGGCTGCTTCGGGTCTTTGTTGCGGCGAGCGGGGGCTACTCTTCGTTGTGGCGCGTGGGCGTCTCATTGCCTTGGCTTCTCTTTGTTGCAGAGCAAGGGCTCTAGGCGCTCGGGCTTCAGTAGTTGTGGCGCACGGGCTTAGTTGCTCCGCGGCATGTGGGATCTTCCCGGACCAGGAATCGAACCCGTGTCCCCTGCATTGGTAGGCGGATTCTTAACCACTGCGCCACCAGGGAAGTCCCAAGACATTTAAATACCACTGATCGAGCTTATCACAGCTAAATGATCTGGCGGAATGATCTACTTTAAAAAATGAAGAGTCACAGCTGGAGGGTGTTTTGCATAGCCTGCGACCCTCGAGCACCTCAAACTCGGACCCGGACAGCACCTGCCACTTGGCACCAGACTCAAAAGCCCATTGGTGGTGCCACTTTGGTTAGTAGAGAGTGAATGACTGGGCATGTGACCTCTCAGTGGACTTTAAATGTTCCACTGGTCTTTGTTCCAAGTCTCATGTCCAAGCATAATTTTACACGCCCCACCTGCACCAAGGTGATGAGGTTGAATTGAGTTCTTGCTTCTTGTCCTGCCTGTTTGTACTAAGAGCATGTTGCCCTGCTTTGTAGCTTCAGGAAGTGAATTTAATAGTCTGGTGGCAGGTAGGACGCTGCTTCACTGAGTTATGGAACTTCAGAGCCCTGTGTTTGGGAGTTTCGTGCCTTACATTGATATAAGTTGTCTTTGTTTAGAACCTATTTTATGCTTAAACCCCATCTCAATTTAGCTCTCAGGCATTGTTTCATGAAAATATGCTACAAGGTCATTGCATTTCTGCCTTTGACCTCCAGCCACATGCTTTTGTTACGTGCTGCCATATGACGCCAAGAACATGTAATGAACCGGGAGCCAGTCAGACACCTGTGCAATGGCCTTTACAACCCTCTCAATGGTTTATTCATCTGACTCATGCCGTAGCACCCTTTCTGGGAAACAGCATGCCAAGAACCTATATGGTTCCGAGGAGAGAAAAAGGGAAAGACGGAAGGAAAGGTTTTTAGAAGCTGCAGTTATGCCTGCCAATGACAGTGTCTGCGGCATCCCTGGGAGTTGTTTAAACGTTCCCAGTAGACTGATGCCCAACCTGCAGCATTGGAGATACACATGGTACCCTCAGGAATTCTTAGTTAAGGTTAGGGATTTTTTCCTCTTCTGTGCCAGAGATTCTTGGATGCAGTTTGCATGCATGCTATCAGTCCCCAGCCACGTAATCCCAGTCAGAGCCTGTAGTACTTGATTTGTCGGCCATTGTAGCCAGCTGCAGGCAATTCTTGATTGTCTGTGGGAATGGAGAAGACTTGGGGCATGGTTAATCCGAAACAGTGAATAATGCAAAAGAATCATATTTTGAGAATTATCTTAGTTGGTTTTGTTTTTATAAAACTGTGTTACCTTCCTAGCTCTACTTTGCTTAAGCTAAACTTGGTGTTTAAAATGTTATATTCTAAGTTTTTATATTATATGGAGTAATGTATTAGAAAAAATTAGAAAATTATAGGAGACTTAAAATCACACCATTAATAACCTTTTGCCGAATATATGTCTTGGCATTTTTCTCTTGCTACGAACACATATAGATACAATTTTTTAGTTAAGTTGAACTTTCTTCACTTTACTAAATATTGTGATCGTTGTTCCGTATCAGTTATTCATCTGTGTCATCATTTTTATGGGCTGTATGGTACTTGGTGTTATGAATGTGTCGCAATTTGTTTATACACGTGCCTATTGATGAACATTTGCATTTCAAAATTACAGTTACTAACAGCATTACAGTATCCACTCTTGTACATCCATAGACCAGCGCACACATGTTCTAATGCATCCTTAGAGTTCATGACTAAGGGTGCATTGCCGGGTCATTTTCAATTTTCAAAATGATGCCAAACTGCAGTCCAGAAAAGCTGCGCAAATACACATTCCTACAGCAACAATTACCCCGAGTCCTTGCTGGGTGTTATAATTCCCTTTCATGGTCACTCACCTGATAAGTGGGGGAATGGCATCACATTGTTTTACCAGTTTCTTTATTTACTAGTTAAGGTTGAACATATTAAAATATTTGCCACTTCTGTTTCTTCTTTTGTAAATTACATGTTCATCTCGTTAACCCATTTCTTCTATTATAATATTTGTGCTTTTAAACATTACATCTGTTTATTTTTAATTTATTGAAAAATATTAATTGAACACCTGTTATGTGCTAAGCACTGCTTGGTGCTAGGGAAACAATGGTGAGAAGAAAGACACAGTTCCTGCCCTCAGGGTAGTGGGGGAAACAGACATTAATGAAATAATCACACAAACATGAGAGTGTAATTGTCATGAATGCCATGAGGGAGAGAATCACAGTGCAGTAAGACTGTCTTAGCAAGTGATTCTCAAGCGTCAGCAGGCATCAGAATCACCTGGTGGGCTTGCTAAAACAGATTGCTGGGCTCTAACCCCAGAGCTTATGATTTAATAGGTCTGAGCCTGAGAATTTGCATTTCTAGTGAGGCCCCAGGAGGTGGTAATGATGCAGGTCCAGAGACCACAGGTGGAGAATCTCTGGTCTAGAGATTTCACTCAACAGGCAGCTTTCCTGAAGAAGTGATCCTTGAGATGTGAAGACGTTACCTAGATGCTCCTGGCATAGACAGAGCTTGTGCAAGAGCCCCGTGGTGGGAGGGAGTATACAGAGAGCAAAAGCTGGTTAGGCCAGTGTATCTGGAGAGCAAGAGAAGGAAGAGAGTGGTATGAGATTAGGTTGAACTGGTAGCCGGGGCCACACCCTATGGATGCAGTTGGACGAGTTAAGGAATGTTTAGGAATTTTGACAAGGTTAAGCATAAAAGGAAACCTTAGGCAATAAAGGTGTTTTGTAGAAACAAAAAGTGAAGTTAAAAACTGACTCTAAGCGATGCACCAAGTGTGTAAACTATATATAAATAATGAAAAGCTAGTACTTTTAAAGATAAACAGTATTATTGAGAGTTACTTGAGGGCTTCCCTGGTGGCGCAGCGGTTGAGAATCTGCCTGCCAATGCAGGGGACACGGGTTCGAGCCCTGGTCTGGGAGGATCCCACATGCCGCGGAGCAGCTGGGCCCGTGAGCCACAATTACTGAGCCTGCGCTTCTGGAGCCTGTGCTCCGCGACAAGAGAGGCCGCGATAGTGAGAGGCCCGCGCACCGCGATGAAGAGTGGCCCCCACTCGCCGCAACTGGAGAAAGCCCTCGCACAGAAACAAAAACCCAACACAGCCATAAATAAATAAATAAATAAATTTAAAAAAAAAAAAAAAAAGAGTTACTTGAAATTTATGTTTATAAACCTTACTAAATTCCGTTACCAGCCGGTTTATAAGCTTAGATTCAAATATAACTTTAGACTTAATAGTTAGAAAGAGCCTGTTTCTGTAAGCACTTGGTATCAGATTCTTACCTGCTGATAGCTCCCGGCAACTTCACCACAAGTGGGAAATGTATTCAAATCAATAGTCAATGGGAAAATCAGGACTCAAATTCCCATTGGAAAGAAGAAAGTGTTAGCACCCTTCAAAGAGGAGAGAAAAGGACTTGCTTCAGATTTACAAAAAGTGCTCAAAGCATCCTGTAGCCCATAGGACTAAAACCTCTCATTTGATTCCTGTCATAAGAGAGGAAGTGGTGGCTTTTAGCCAGGATGCTAGAAAACGTGTCCTATGTGTTTCATCAACCAATCTTTTCCTTAGATAGCTGGAGGAAAAGGAAAGTTAAGGTAGCAAAGGATTCTAAGTGGTTATAAGTGTTTTAAGAAGTTGTGAGACTGGTTTAATGGCAAGTAGATTGGATGAGATGGAAGCCGAGAATTTTTTTCTTTGAAGCCTTAAAGGGAGAAAGAAATCAGGACAAGATCCACACCTGTTACGGTTTAGTGAGAAAGGGGTAACAATATTGCATTCAGGTGTTTGTCCTTTCAGTCTTGCTCCATATATATTATAGCCTTCAAAACAGAATTTGAAAGCTACTAATTTCTTAGCCATTTGAGTTTTTATTCTTTAAAAGGGAAATGCTTTCCATCAGCTTCCCAATCTGTGCTTTAAACCTGACTTTTCAAACAATGTTGTAACAATAATCAGTAATAGTAGCTAACATTTATTGACTGCTTACTATGTACCAGGTACTGCACTAAGCTCTTTGTATGTGATATTTTAATTCTCACAACAACCTTTGGGTTAAGTACTTTTATCATGTCCTGTTACAGGTGGTAAAAACTAAGGCCCAAAGTCATACAATTAGTAAGTTGGGATTTAGGGATTCGAATCCAGATGGTCTGGGCACAGAGTCCATACTCTTAACCATTTGGCTATCCTGCCTCCCCAAGTCCCGTCTTTACTTGAGGGCAGCAAACCCTAACTGCACACTTAATTCCTAAGAGAAAATAAGTGCCTATTCAGTGCTGAGTATGAAGTAAAAGCTGTCAGATTAAAAGCACAATAGAGAAACTATTCTAATGTGTTGTCCTAGTCCTGAAAATAGGGAGGCATAAACTTTAACAGTGTGGAGTATGCTGGAACAATGGGAGTGAACACCTGCAAACGTTAAATACATTTGTTTAAGGGTATTCACTAAGGGGGCCTGCCTACCTGCCTGCCTTTCTTCCTTCTTTTTTTTTTCTGTTTCTCTATATTCTCCCAATTTTCTTAGTTTCAATGAAAAACTAATAATCAAAATAACTTTCTGAAGATCAATGGGACACTTAACCAACTTGTTTTAAACCCTAAGTCCATACAAGACATGGTGAGATAGTGTAAAGCCCAGAACATTCTGGGCACTCAGGCCTTTCCTAGGACCAGTCTTGTCATCAGGCATCTTGGGGGGAGGGTGACTTGAGGACATCTAGGTGACTCCTGTTTCTCTTTTTACTGAATCCAGCAAAACAGTAGTGCATAGGGCAGCTGTAGCATGTCTGGTAGAATGAGGATGCAGTATCTTTTGGGGTGCTGCTCTCCCCCAGAAGCCCAGATAAAGTGCATAGCTGTGCTTTGTGCCATGAGCCATGAGGCATTTGTGTCACAAGAGTGTGACACTATATCACTTCCCCCCTTGCATCCTGATACCTTTCCTGGGACTTCTGTGCCCCAGTCTCCTCCTCCACCCGATACTCATATGATAGGTGACCTCCAGGACAAGCCAGGCCTTCCTCAGTCCCTCTCTGTCCCAACCCCACGTCTTCCACATCCTATTTTGACCTGCAGTGGCTTGCAGCTCCTTGCAGATATTTGAAAAGAGAATGAAGTGATTTACATAATTAAAACAAATTGCTTGACGAGTGTGAGACTCCATTGTTGTGCTATAATGGAATGATTTAGATGCTTTGTGAGACACAGGGCTGGGGGAAAGCTGCTCTCCCACCCTGGGAATGTAATTGCAGCTCCACAAAGCTCTTTCTGGAGAGACTTAGGGTGATTAGAGCAGGACATGGCAGTTGTCTCTGGGAGAAAGCATAAGACCAAAATAGAAGACTCTTAACTTCGCAAGTCTGCCTTCTCAACTTTAAGCATATGATGAAACGCCTGGAGCCACTGCTGAAGCCAGAGGGGGCATTCGGTATTCCCCCGCTGCCCGGCTACCAGCTTGCCATTACAGTGGGGGATTTTTTTCTTTTTTTGCTTGTTTCCACCCTCTACCTCTGTCTCTTCTGGTTCTCCGGTGCCACAGAGAAAGCGTCTTTAAAATCATATTAGGATTTCAGATTAAAGGAGACCAAATGGACGTGAAAAGTAGACAGCTAAATGCAGTCTGTGATCCTTGACTGAATTTGGGAACAGGGGTGGGGTTGAGGGTAGGGGAGTCTGTAAAGGACATTATTAGGACAAGTGGCAGACTTGGCATGCAGACTGTGGATTTGATGTTAGTATTATATCATTGTTAAACTTCCTGATTTTGGTAAATGTATTATGGTAATAATGTAAAGGGATACGATGTCTGCAACTGACTCTCAGGTGGTTGGTTCCCAATGAAATAATGCGTTTATGCAGAGAGAGAATGCTAACGCTTATGGGGCAGAATAATAACAATCAGTAAATCCAGGTAAAGGATACAGGGGCTCATTTTATTATTCTTGCAACTTTCCTGTTAAGTTGGGAATTATTTCAACATAAGAAGTTAAGAAAACCCAATCACATTAGGAAGTAATTCTGACCTTGTAGGACTGACAATTACTCATTTCTTAAAAGAAAAACTGGGAGGAGTAGAAAAGAAAAATAACATGCATGGTCCAAATAATTTCTGTGTGAAGTAGGGAGAGCTGAAATTTGCAATTAATTATATCCACAAGTTAGATGAAAATCCAGATCACCACCGCAGCTCTGCTGACTTTAGAATACAGACCACAGGCCTCGCGTGTGCCCCACGCAGGGTGCAGCCAGCTTGGGGAGCCTCATTATAAGGTTATCACTAACCAGGAAACGAGCGCTTCATGTGCGTGGAAGGACCTGGTGTCAGGGAGGCTGTGTCATTTAATTTGCAAGGTCTGTTTGTCTCCCATTCTCATAAGGAAGAAAATCAATTGACTTGGAGTCCAAGTTCATTTGGAATGTTAGATGAAACCATGGAATTTCCCTGCCTTCGAGTCTTTAGCAAGTTAGACTTGCGAACAACAGCCTTCTACTTTATACCCAGATGTACCCCTACCCCAATGCCTGAGCTGGAGGTCCTGGGCAAGGTAGAGCGGTGGTGAGGTGCTTATTCTTGCAACTTTCCTGTTAAGTTGGGAATTATTTCAATATAAGAAGTTAAGAAAACCCAATCACATTAGGAAGTAATCAGGAGGCACCTGAGGTGCTGGGTTCTGCTGTAGGTGTGGTGTTGAGCAGGAGGGCCAAAGTGGTATTCACAAGGGCTTTTCTTGCCTAGTGACGTTGGCACCAATCTCTACATCCCGTAGCTCTGCATGGTATTTGGAAAGGTATATGACGAGATCCAGGTGGCTCACCCCTCGTTTACCTTCCTGTTGGAACATGACAAAGCTTAGGGCATAACCTGAGAGAGCAAGTAGGAACCTGGGAAAGGATCCAGTTCAGAGGTGGCAGACTCCAGATGCTCATGGGGACTGGGTAGGTACCACAGCTGAGTGAAACGAGCCAGGGGGTGATGGGGAAACCTGGAAAGTGAGTGCCCTATTGAAAAGGCTTCTCAGAATCCATTCCACTGCTGTCATGGGGGAGTGTGGGCCTGCTGAGGTCAACCCTTCTGACTTTTCCAGAATGCCAGAATTCTAGATTACAAATTTCCCTGTTTGTAAATATTGGCAAGAAATTGTTTTTAAAAATTAAAAACTGAACACACCAAACCAACACATCTGGCACGTGGGATCTGGCTATGGGCTGCCAGTTGGCTTGTATTACGTGTTGGACAATTATATTCCACAAACGGTTATTGGAATCTGACACGGTGCTGGCACCCAGAGAGGGCAAGTGATGGGCCTACAGTCACATCACCAGTTAGTGGCAGAGGTGAGTACTGCATCAGAGTGTTCAAGTTGTAGAGTGAGTGTTCTGGTTTGTCATGAAAAAGAAAATTTGGCTAAAAGATGCAGCCTCATGAACAGGAGTAATTAATTCCAAATGTTTTTTTTTAATAAAATTAATTCCATTGTTAAATCTCATAACATCCTACTTCTGTCACATGTTTATAGAAATACCTCCTTAAAATTCACTGAGTGTGTTTCTTCCTAACCACAAATAAACTGGTTTTCATAAACAAATAAGTGTAAAGATGGGGTTCAAAGTGTCAGCTACCACTGCTGCGGGGGAAAAAGTACCCCCGACCCCCCCCCCCCATTGAAAATGATTTGTTTTAGAAATAAACGGGATGTGGATAGGGTAGTTTCTGGCTCTCTTACGGAACACTTTGGAATGGAGAATGGAGA
Organism: Eschrichtius robustus; assembly: GCF_028021215.1. NCBI lineage: Eukaryota > Metazoa > Chordata > Mammalia > Artiodactyla > Eschrichtiidae > Eschrichtius > Eschrichtius robustus. Next base: position 122,017,427 of record NC_090830.1, read on the forward strand.
GGCCTTCGGGATTCCCCAGGCCCCGGTGGGGAGAGGGGGAGGCCTCTGTGCACACACACTGGCCCCCTTTCCAGTGCGATGCCCCGTGTTCACATGTAACTCAGGCTCACATGTGCCCAGATTCTGGAGTCAGAGGAAATTGGCTTCCAATCCAGGATCTGCCACTTATTAGCTGTGTGACCTTGGACGAGTTACCTAAATTCCTTCTGTTTCTTCCTGTTTAAATGGAGGCAAGAATGGTACCTATCTTGGAGAGCAGTTATAAGAATTGAAAGAGGGCTTCCCTGGTGGCTCAGTGGTTAAGAATCCGCCTGCCAGTGCAGGGGACACAGGTTCGAGCCCTGGTCCGGGAAGATCCCACATGCCGCGGAGCAACTAGGCCCATGCGCCACAACTACTGAGCCTGCGTTCTGGAGCCCGTGAGCCACAACTACTAAAGCCTGTGTGCCACAACTACTGAAGCCCACGTGCCTAGAGCCCGTGCTCCACAACCAGAGAAGCCACCGCAATGAGAAGCCCGTGCACTGCAACGAAGACCCAACGCAGCCAAAAATTTAATAAATAAATAAATAAAAGAATTGAAAGAGATAAATTCTGCCCAACACTTAACATGGAGCCTGGAGTTGTGAAGTTCTCATCACCAGTGCTCAGCCTGTGACGGATGGGGAAAGCAGACTGTGAAGTGGGCAGCCGGGAAGGGGGGTGGGGGAATGTTCGTCCACCACACAGCAAAGCAGCCACGCCACGGGAGCAGCTCCTAAAGCACTCATGGTTTTGGTTGTTTCAGGGGGATTTTGGTAAAGTTTTGTATAGGTGTAATTCACATGCCCTTCAATTCACCCATTTAAACTACATAATTTAATGGTTTTTAGACTCTTCACAGATATGTGCAAGCATCATCATAGTTGGTTCTAGAGTATCTTTGTCACCTCAAAAAGAAACCCCAGAATTTGTAGCCAATCTTCCCATCCCCTCAGCCCTTGGCAACCACTAATCCACTTTCTCTACAGGTTTACCTATTCTGGACATTTCATATAAAAGGAATCGTATAATATAACACGTGAGCTTTTGTGGCTGGCTTCTTTCACTTAGCATAATGTTTTCAAGATTTATCCAACTTGCAGTATGTATCAATACTTCATTCCTTTTTATGGATGAATAGCATACCACATTTTATTTATCCATACATCCGTTGATGGGCATTTGGGTTGTTTCTACGTTTTAGCTATTGTGAATAATGCTGCCCTGAACATCCATGTTCAAGTTTTTGTGTGGACATATGTTTTCATTTCTCTTGGGTATAAACCTAGGAGTAGAATTACTGAGTCAAATGGTAACTTCGACTTAACTGTCAAACTGTTTTCCAGAGCAGCTGTTCCATTTTATGTTCCACCAGCAGTGTATAAGGGTTTTGATTTCTCCACATTCTCATCAACACTTGGTTTTATCTGACTTTTTGATTCCAGCTGTACTCATGAGTGTGAAGTGGTATCTCACTGTGGTTTTGATGTGCATTTCCCTGATGACTAATGATGTTGAGCATCTTTTTCTCTACTTATTAGCTTATATCTTCTTTGGAGAAATGTCTACTCAGATCCTTTGCCCATTTTTAATTGGGTTGTTTGTCTTTTTATTACAGAGTTGTAATGGTCTAGATACAAGTTCCTTATCAACTATATGATTTGCAAATATTTTTTTCCATTCTGTGGGTTGTCTTTTCACTTTCTTGATAGTGTCCTTTGAAGCACAAAAGTTTTTAATTTTGATGAAGTACAATTTATTTTCTTTTGTTGCTTGTGCTTTCGGTGTCACATTCGAGAATCTGTTGCTAAATCCAATGTCACAAAGATTTACTCCTATGTTTTCTTCTAAGAATTTTATAGTTTTGGCTCTTGCATTTAGGTCTTTGATCCATTTTGAGTTAATATTTATATATGGTATGAGGTAAGGATCCAACTCTCTCTTTTTTTGCATGTGGCTATCCAGTTGTACAACCGTGTTTAAAAGAAGAGAAAGAACTGTGAAGTGATGTGGTCATCCACTAAGACATACCAAAACCCAGTCCAGCTTGGAAGCCCATTAGCCAATAGGAACAGGATGGGAAGAGTCAACTTTCACAATGGGAGAGCCACTTCAGCTCTCAGAAGCTCTAGTCTGCAAGCCATAGAGTGTAACTCTAAAGCTCATAAAGTGCGCCCATTAAGTGGATGAAATAATGACCAATAGGGTAGTGATTTAATCACCATAACTTGCACTTGTCTCTTACCTGCCTGCCATCTCTGAGCCTTTTGGGCAGAAGTAGGGTGTAACAGAAACAGAATTGACCTTTTTGTCAAAAGACTAGGAGCTGATTCTTGGCCACCCTTGTGACCTCAGATGAGTCATTAACCTCTCTGAGCCTTAGTCTTCTCATGTCTAAAGCAGGCTATTGATACCAAGTTTCCAGCGTTATTGAATGAGTTCAAGAAAGCATTCCCAGGTATGGAAAAGCACACAGTACCTGATGTCCAGTTGCCACACGAAGCATGTGTGTTCACACTCATCGTACTTCTAACACCTCTTCCACCATTGATCTTACTATGTGTTAAGCTAACTATGTGTCTGCTACTTCAGTTCACACAGACCAGAACCCTGGAATCCCATACAGGAGTCAATTCCAGAGGCACAAACCCACCTATAAACTATCCTGTGCTATCCCCATTCCTCTTCCAAGATACTAACCCCAGGAAGTCTTAGAAAAGGACGATGCTTGGACACACCTCGGCTCAGCTGAGGGTGTGCTTGGAAGGTGCTTAGGCCTCAACCCATCTCAGTGTTGCAAGCGGTACCCCTGGTGCCTGAAAAGAGACAGTCGATTGGAAAGAAAACTTGTAGCCATAGGACTGAGTGATTGGAAAAGAGGACCAAGAGGGATCTTCAGAGTGTGAATTCAGATTTTTTTCCCCTAGGCCTGAAATTTCTTCCAGTGGTGCCCTACCCTTGGGTTAAGGCGCAGTATCGTGGCCAGTATCGAACATCTTACCTGGCGTTGGCAGCAGAGAGCTAGTGGATGTGACGACACGAAGCAGTAAGAAGAGCTCTGCCAACGTGACAAGGCACCATAACCCAAGAGGAGCTACTGGCATAAATCATAGGAAGTTAGAGCTGAGAGGAAGGGCCCTTAGAAATCTACCCAGCTCCCACACTTCACACTTGGCAAAAGAAGACAACTAAGTCTCAGAGGCACTGAGTGACTTGACTGAGGCAAGGCAATGAGTAGCAGCAGAGCTTGGTACCTAATGCACCTGCCATTGGGTCCTGAGGCCATGGAGCCTGGAGTTCAAACATTTTGACGTGGAGGGTGTTGGAGAAGGTATCTCAAAAAGGAGGCCGAGTGTTCAGGTCTGGAGTTGAGGGTACCAGAGGAGCAGCTCAGGAGCTATTTGGTTGGGGAGAGAGAAGGGGAAATAGGCACTGAGGCAGAGGCACAAAGGCTAGAAGAAGTTCCTCTGCTTCTCCGTTTTGTCAAAGGTCCTTCGCATAGGTATATTCTGTTTCAGCCGAAACTTCAGATGCCAGAAAAAGATGGTGGGACATCTGTGACCCAGGCCTGCCTCTGCCACTGACTATCCGGGGGCTTCCCAGGACCACAACTCTCCTCTCTGCACCTTGGTCTGTTCACGGCACATGAGATAGGAGTAAAGTAGGTGAACCCTGGAGGCCCGTGGTTCTGACCAGTCTCCACGTTTAAGGCCAAGTCAGGCTTAGGGCGGCGAATTAATGAACAACTTTACGGGAGCATATTTAGAAATAAGTTTGGGGTGATCATTTTAAGTTCTACTGTTTGTTTGTTTTTTTTATGCACTTATTCAAGTGATACATTTGACCTGATCAATAGAAAGTGCACCAGCCTAATGTACAATATTAGGAGATAACTGCAATGGATGAAGGTTCCTTGAGTCAATTAACTCTTATTACTTGGAAACCATTTATAAGAGGCAATAAATTATTGGGACAACACAATTAGCAGTCCCACAATAAAACGGGTCTCACATGTGTGCCTGTAGGCACCCCAACTCCCCACCCCGCGAGGACCTGTCAAGTTAAAGGGTACGTGTTTGAGGGGATTGCTGTGCCCTTTTGTGTTTACAGGAGTGTGTTAACAGGCAGCAGGGCTGACATATCCCAGGCTAGCCCTGAGCAATGAAATAAGCTTTCCACGCCTGGGAACAATGATGCCTGTGTCACAGCCAGTCAATGGCTGTTTCAGTGCCTTGTACCTAATAGACTCACCAAACGTTGGCCAATCTGCTGAGTGATATTTGAGGTTGGATCTTGTGATTCTGTTTAAAGACCGTTTCTAACACTCCCACCCTCGAATTTAAAAATTGAAATTGCTTAATATTTAGAAAGAGTTTCTTTTTCTCCCCCATCAAACTACAGGTTCTATATAGTGTGGACAGAGTTGGGACCAAAGGAAAGTTTTATATAAGGATACTAGAAGGTACCACTACAGTAGCAAATAAGCGTCTAAGGGCCACATTCATCTCTTACATTTGCTTTCAATCTGTGGAAGAAGATTGTCTTGTCCCTAAGCTGGCCCAAACTTAGTTCAATGTGTCTTAGAACTGTAGGATCCAGGGTCCCTTTCTACTGAATCTTCACACTATTTGCTTATCAAGTAAAGAGAACTACTCTTTACTTAATTTACTTTACTAGAATTCTTTCACAATGATCTGAAATAACCTGACATTTACTTTGACCAACCTAGTGTTTCTATCACCTGAAGCATTTTTCCCTCCACTGTTGCATTACAAGCAGGATTCAAATTCCTAACAGCAGGGGGGAAAAAAACCTCAACAAATCCCAGAGTACAACAATGTTAATGATCAACGTTTTATTTTTTACCGTGTTGACTGTTTCAACCACAAGCTTAAAGAATTATCAAGGCCAACTGCATTAGTCCAAATAAGCTGGAAATAATAGACTGACCAGAACCAGTGCTAAGAAGGCAAATTTATAAGTCGAGTAATTGGAAACATAATAAAGAAGGAAACAAGTTACCGTAGAACCCAGGTCTTCCTCCTGTGTGTGTGTCCACATTTGTGGGGTTTTTTTTTTAATATCACCAGGTCACTTTATGATAGTCTATCTGTGACTACTTCAACGATGATAAATGTGCGATCTGATCTTTTAGAAGAATAAACAGTTCCTTGTTAATTAATTTATACAGCTGTCAGTGAAGCTTTTTCTCTCTTTGCACTCTAAGTGTTTCCCTGCCATAGATTTTCTTGCCGTTCCTGGCAAACCTCCAGTGAGAGCCTGGGATTTATTAGGCTGACTTGGTGCAAAGTCTATTGATTGTGGCCCCGAGGGTAATAACTAAATAGAGCCAGAGCAACAAGTCAATAAGAGCATTGTTGCTGCAGCCGGCATTCGCTCGAGGAGTGAGATTGTTTTACAGCAGCCGAGGGTAATCAGGACAGATCGGCGTGTTCAGCACGCGCCGCGTGCACCGTGTTAGAGCCGAGGACTGTCTGAGAGCTTCAGCGGGATCGGGAGAATCGGGGTGGGGTCCTGGGATTATGAACCCTGTGAACTCTTCCATTACAGCTTAAAGGTTTCAACTTTAGTTTTTAACATCTGCTGCAACCTTGCGGAGCCCAGGGGCAGGGCTGGGGCAAGGGAGTACAGACACGGGCCCTGGGCCTCAGCGCTAAGCGCTCTCTTCTGGGCCGGGTCCCAGAAACAAGATGGTTAGGAGCTAAGAGACGCTCTCACAGCTGCTGTCTGTCGTGCATCCGTCCGTCCATCCATCCATCCATCTATCCATCCATTCATCCGTCCACCCATCTGTGTGAGGTGCTAGCCAGTGGCGCCATCCCCGGCTTCTCATAGCCCAGAATATGTTCAACATCAGCCATCCAAACGGAGCTGTTATTACCCCGGAGGAAGTCATATCATTGTCATTTCTCGCTTCCAGATCTTGAGTTGCACTGACTTAATATTTAAAACCATTTTCTTAAGGCTTGCTTCGAAAGAAAGACCAATCGTGTCTTTCAAAGCTGTTCTTTCCTCACTCGTAGAAGCTCAAAACTCTGACTTTCACATACCTGATGACTGGTTTTTTAATTACAGAAAGCAAAATCAAAGTCCACATCGATGGCTGTCTGTCTTTTGCCTTTTGAAGAGTCCTTGCCATGTCTCACGGTAGAAACCTGTTTCTGTGCACGGAGGACTGGAAAGTCAGGAGCCAGCTTCCCGGATGTGGCTGGTGCTAACCAGTCTCCCATCCTCCCAGACTCATCTTGTCCCAGTGGTGTTGGGATAACTGGGGTGGATTTCTTAGGCCCATCGGGGAAAGTTCCAGGACACTGGCCTGCAATCCAGGACTAAATCGATCGCTGACGAATAAGTGCCTTCTCTTCCTGTGGGAGGCTGGAGACAGCCACGGGGCAGCCCTTTATTACACAGAAGTTTGTCCTTTGAGTCTTGGACATAGAGTAGTGTGGAGAGAAAGGCAATCTCTGGCGCTATAAAAGTAAAAAAAAAAAAACATGACTTCACCAAAAGGATTTTATTCTGAATGTAAAATCTGCGTCGTAAGACACCTTCCCCGGTAGTCCTTGGTGATTATTGCATTTCAGTTCCATGCCTGACATTCATCAGTCAGAGACAAAATTCACTTGCTGGGAAGGGGACCATTTTGGCCCCAAGGTCATGAGCGCACTGGGATTTCTACCCAGTTCCCACAGGTCTCAGTTTTCTGGACATTGTGGCATTTGTCTTCTGGCCCCTTCCCAAGGAAGTGCTAAAGTTAGATTTTGCCTGTATTGTCATGTAACTTACAGAAAGAAAGTTGATAGAAAGAAACAAATAGAAAGTATTGATAGCAGGTCCCATAATAGCCTTGTTACTCACACTGCAATAGGAGAGTGACCTTTTAGATCTGACTTGGAATTACCAGTTACCTGGATAAGCACCACCTCATTTTTAACTAATACCAAGGCCATCAGTTCCAAGTTGTTGGATTGAAGAACCACGGAATGGCTCCAGGAAGGCAGGCAGCTCTGAGAAGCTGTTTAGGTTCTTCTCCTGAAGCCAAGAGCAATTCTTACCTTCATTCGTCCTCTCGATGAGGGATGGTCATGGGTGTGAGCTATCCCCAAATGTGCCTGCATGAACTAGTTACATACAAATAACCCCAAACCCTCGTGTGACTCAATCCAGATGGAAGACAAATCTTTCATGGAATCGTCTATTTTTAAACAACTTTCATTATTCTCTACCGAATTGAGTTTTTTTTCTGTTCATTCCTATTTTACTGAAATAATCCTTGGCAAATCTATGGCACAAAATAAAACTTGGGAGGGTCTTTAAAAATTACTTGCAGTACGACTTATGTTAATGAAAAGTTAAGAAGCAGGAGCAATTCCATCAGGTAGCAGTCTTTCTGAAAAAAAAATTTTTTTTTGAGAGTTTAGTCAATCCTAACATACAACTTCTGAGCAAAGCTAAACTGCTACTTCCTCCCCTGGGAGACATAAGTGACTTGCTCATCAGACATTCTTTGGTCTGAATGAAGAAATTTCTGTCCAGTCTGCTTAGGTTCAGTCCTGTGATACAAGCAGTTTTTGACATATCAGGATGACCTAAGAGCTGAGAAGCTTTGGCACAGGAAAGAAATATGCAAGAGAAGTTAAGGAGCTGAGGGGAAAAAAAATAATGATAATCTAAGTTGATTTGTAGAACACTTTCAGATTCTCAAAGATGTTTTTGTTTGGGCAGTTGTGGAACCCTCACATTTGCCTTATCACAACTTAAAGAGGGAAAACAGCAAAGAGTACACAAATTTGCAGTTTGTTTGGATGGCTGTACCAATATCTCATCTCAAGGTTTTCAAGAGAGGAGGCCAGATTTTTTTCGGTATTATGTGCTCTTCTCAGTGTCAGGGGTAATCAGAATCATCTCGGATGGACTAAAGCAGGGGATAAACAGCTGAAACTAATCGATTTGTGTATTTGCTAGATGCTGAGAAGTCACAAGGAGTCATGGTGAGCTCGTAAAACAGTGGCTGCCGGGTTTATCTTTTTAAGGGGAGACTGGATTTTGACACAGAGACAAGCATGGCAGGAGTATTACAGTCGTGAAATGACCCGTGATTTTTCCAAGTCTATTGTGAATACATCTTCATAAGAGAGAGTGTCCTCTTTTTGCCTCACAGGGCAGGTTATTGCAAAACACATACACTCCTGAGGTCAATAGGCCTATAAGCTGTAGTATACATTGGACTCATTTTCAGGAATTTCAGATAAGTTGGACTTGATTTTAGAGAATATCCCTTAGTCTGTTGGTATGTGCTCACCCACTTTTCAAAAAAAAAAGTGACCATCTAGGAAAATATTTTTCTTTGACAATCAAATCTTCTTCAGCAAACACAGCGTCCACTTCGCATCTTCTTTATGCGTCTTTATGAATCGTCTTCTTCAGCGTCCACTGTGCATCACTTTATGCTTTTGTGTTTCTTGCGTTTTATGGTTTGGAATAATCTGAAAATAGGTATCGGAAGGATTACTCACCTAAACAGGTGAGATTAAAGAGAGAAAAATACCTATATTTCAATGTTACTATGATGTAGAAGCTGTCATGCTCTTATGGCCACATTCCTCATTTATAATGGGCTGTGTTGCCAAGAGCTCCCTATTCTTCAGGTTTCTCGTGGAATATTTTTCTGTTACGAGCGATTTATTACTTTTTTGGTTCTGAATTGCTGATGTTCATTGTTTAATTCTAAACTTCCTTGTATGCCTGGCGTTTCAATAATTGAGGATTTGGGTAACACCATGATCTTGGTGGAAAAGGAATTTAGCAGTTTCACCTATAGATTGCTCAAATGCATGTGCTCTATTTCAGAATGAAACTTCAAAACCTTTGAAAACAAAATGTTAAAGTCCATATCTCTCCTTTATTCCTAGTTGAGGTTTTCTATAATAGCCAGCATTTACCAAGTATCATCCATGTCCCAGACACTAGATGAAAGCCCAATGTGTGTAGTCTCATTTAATTTTCTTGTTAACCGTATAAAGTACATACTGTTCACATTTTATAGATTAGGAAACAAAATACCAGTAAGGTTAGTTACTTCTCAAAGCCACATGGCTAATGGAAAACAAGCTCCTTTGCTGGTCCACGGGCCAGCACGCTCTGACCTCTGCCCTCCCCTTCAGCTCACGTCCTTCCCATCATTCTCCTCTCTGAGCACAGTACCTTTGCTCAGTCCCACCAGTGTGCCATGCAGATAAAGGACCTTTGCACATGCTGTGCCCCCTGCCTGGAATCTTTTCCCCATTCCCACCCTCCCCCTTACATTAACCCAGTGTATCCTTCAGATCCCAATTCAACATCATCACCACCTTCGGGATCACCAGGCCCCTGGATGAGCTTGGTCCTATGGCAGCCACGGGGGAGGGCAGCCATCAAGCTTAAAGGCATGCAGTCCTTCCAGGTGTTGGCAGGTACCCGGCTCAGCATCGGAACTGAGCCAACCTCTTCCCAGGCAGTCCTGAGCCAGTGACTGAGCACAGGGGAGGTCCTAGGACCAAGCCATTTCTGTCCAATGCGTGATTCGAAAATGGAGCCGTCTTTGGCCCAGAGCCCCTGATTGGGTTGGCCGAGATTTGGTCACATCTGCAACATGGTCCGAGGCTCTACTTGTCTGTTCCTGCTTCTTCCCCACTTCGCTTTCATAGGTGTCAGATCTGCACGATGGTCTGAAGCCTTTCCCTGCTCGATCCTGCCTCCTTCCCTTTTTATCTTTCACCGGTGGTGCCCTCCACTAAACTTCTTTCACTCCTAACTCTGTTTCAGCATCTGCTTTCCTAAAAGTCCCAACTGACACAAATCCCCTCTTCTAGACTCTCCTACTTTCATATCTGCTCCTTTCTTAGCACTTCACAGTGTTGTGGTACTTACCGTTGGAAACTGTACACTGTGAGCATGTGATTGTTTGTTCAGGTCTGTAAGCTCTGTGAGGGTGCCCATGTTTGCATGCCCAGACCCAGGCCTTTTGCCTTTTACCCTGGAGTAGAGAGACCTGTGCTCTGGACTGGAGCCAGCTCACTCCCCATCACCCTACTCTGGGCTCGCTCAGCCCTGTGCGTCCAGGGCCGCTTCACTGACTGTAGCCAGTTGAGTGCCGAGACTGTCACAGCAGCGCTGGGAGTGGGACATTGAGACCTGGCGCTGCCTTGGAAAGCACACTGCAAAAGGAGGTAACGATGAGGCCTGGGTCAGGCCGGCCCCTGTGTGAAGGCCCTTTGGCATCTTTTTTCCTGTGTGAAGGTGCATGCGTGCCCTTTCTCCTTGAGGAGAAGATAGGACTTTAGCGTTTTCAAGGCCTTCTAAGTGAAAACATCTGTATCCGATTTTCCCCGTCGCCGGGTATTAGTGAAGGCTCACTAAAGAGCAGCTTATAGTTGACAAGACTCTCATCAGAAGGTTTCACTGCCATCAGTTGGCATTCCAGTGGGGCTGTTAGAGCTGGTGCCCTAGCCAGATGCCAGTCCGGGTAATCACATGTGGTCTCCCTAAAATTCCCTCCAGACTTCTCATCGGATGCATATTCTTCATCTCTGCCCTGACCTGTGAGGCAATGTTTGCTGAGAGCCTTTCAGCTGCTGCCATAGTTCATTCCAAAAATGGATGCATTCCTGAAGGACCACTTGTCAGGGGGTGTTGTCGGGGGGGATTCCTGCTTGGGAGAGGGGCTGGCCTGATTAGATGGCCCCTAAGGCCACTTCCCCTTCCATTTCTGATTCTGTGGTTCAGTGCTTGTCACCCTCAAAATATAGTGTGCACAGAACTGCTGAGAGCCTTGTAAATGAAGATACTGCTAGATCAAAAGGGTAGAACTTAGTAGGAAAGATGTTTAAATACACACACACACCAAACAAATCTGGATATCCCTGGGACCCAGAAACAGTCACGGTTGTATATTCACTCTCAAGTAGATTTTGAAGCCATAATTAACTGAAGACAAAAAAATATATATGTTGAATGAAAAGCGTGTAATCTTTGGGATAATTCTGATGTAATTAACACAGCAGAGCTGCATTAAGGCCAGTATGCAATGAGTGGAATTTTCCAACATTGATTAAGCTGGACTTGAAGAGAAGTGAGTCTTTGTCTGCCAAATGAAAACAACTTTGGGATATTTAAATTCAGGTTGGAAATTGGTTTGAGTAAAGGGATATTTAAACCACAGCTGTTCAAGGGCTAAGACATATGAGTACGTGTGCACACGTGCGTGCGTGTGCACACACACACACACACACACACACACACACACACCCTCTGCCTCCTCTAAAAACAAGTTAGCCAAAGGTGTACATTCCTTCTAAGTTCTCATGATCAACAGATGTAAATGTTCACGGTGTTCGGATGAATTATGGACCCTAATGAGATTTCAATACTGAGCAAACAATAAAAATTTATGCATTGCATAGTTGCTGTGGCCTTTGGCTCCAAGGCTAGTGTTCCACCCTTTCAACAGCTTCAGTAATATAATATCCAGCTGGCTTTGGAGGTAAGGAAAATTCGAGGGGTGAATTGAAATTGCGAGAAATTATTTGATGGATTACTTTGTCAGGGTAATGCATGGCCTTGACATAATTACCGTGGCCACCTTAACCCTTGCGGCAGGTGGTGACAAAGGCCTGCAGGGCCTAGGTGCCGAGCGGGTCCCCACACGTGCTCCTCACTCACCCTCTCCCCAGTGTTCATGGGGTCCAGGCTCTCACGAACAAACGCCGAACAAGCACATTCCTGTCCTAGTGCGGCGAGCAATCAGGACAGCCGAAGGGCTGTGCTTTTTCCAAGAACTGTTGTCTGTGTCAGGGTGAGAAGAACCGAACAAAAGACAGACCGACCTTGAAATAAAGTGGTGCGAAGATGGGGAAAGATGATGGATATCTTTTAAAGCAATGCTTAGTTTAAACACAACGGCGGACGCAGGCACGTTAATTTCTCTCTCACTTTCTCTCTCTCTTTATCAATTCAGACCTTGAACTTCATGGTTGTCTGCCTTGTCCTTTATAATGTTCAAGTCTTAACATGTGATTAATAGCAGAATCCCCATGTGTGCGTGTCAGAGACCACATCTGTAGCAAATCTGCCAGCATATTTCTTATGCTAGTTTCACTTTGGAACCATAAAGTGATTCCCGTTTTGTGAATGAGAATAAACCTATTATGCAGTAATATAGCTACACCCAGCATCCGCTCTTGGGGGAAAGAAGTTGGCCTATAGGCTAGGGCAGCTCACATTTCAGCGTTTGGAAGTGCTTGTCAGCGTGGCCTTAACAGTGAGAAATCGTGCCCACCCATTTCATGGTTTTATTATGATAGCGGAAATATATTTGCAGCATGTTGACAAACTCACTTGGAGTAAACAGGGTCGTCTTAATTGTAAGTCCTAAGGTTTTAATGCTAAATCGGGAGACAAGTCAGTGTTTCAGTTTGGCACGGCCAACCGCATGTTCCCCCAAAATAGCCTTTGACACTTTTTAAAGCAAGTCAGTGGTGTACTTAGGCTGTTCACAAAAGGCTTCATTCTTGTCTACAAATGGCAAACCTCCCCTTCATCCCAAGCGTGGCCAACTCAAGTGAGGTTGGAGAAAAATAGGCACGTCCCCTGTATTAAGGCATTTCTCCAACTCTTACTCTCATCAAAAAGGAAAGATTTTGAAGTATATGGGGAAAGCATGCCTAGGAAAGGCTATCTTGATTTTCATTTAACACACCCGCCCACTGAGTTTTTTAAAGGTCTGTATTTCTGCATGGCTGAAAACATAGATTCCACCCTGGAGAGATCTCCAGGCTGTTCATGTTACACTCTGAAGCCATGTGTTTTCACATCGTGGCAAAACCCAAGATGTAGGCAGATCCCTTGACCCCTGTTGGCTTTGGGATTTTAGTCTTTTCATTGTTCTCCACTGTAAACTTATACAGAAAAAGACCTCTGCACCCTGAATATAAGCACAGCCAGTAGTGTTTTCCCACAGATGCCAACCATGTAGCTGAGCAAGACCCAAGCGTGGTGGGAAAGGGGAAGGAAGGGGGCAGAGGTCCATGAGTGCTGCGGCTGGAAGTGAAGGGCTCTCCAGGTGCCCCAAGTGCCCTCCCAGAGGCAGCCACTTCCCTAGGAGGCTTTGTCAGCACAATGACCACAGGGGCCGATGCAGAGGAGCCCCTCTCCAACATAGGCAGCCCTAGAGCTTCTAAGACCCTGCTTAGCCATACAAGGGGGTGGTCACAAAAATAATAACACCAGCCCTTTACTTTTATGTTGGCTATGTGCTCATCACTTCATATGGTTTATCTCATTTAATCCTTACTAGAGCCCTATATGGTAGGCATTATTATTATCCTGAGGCCCAGATTGGTAAGGACTTTGTCCAAGGTCACACAGCTAAAGAGTGGCAGAGAGCCAGGATCCCAGACAGTCCACTCCAAGGTGCACACTCTTTCCCTCATGCTTTGCCATCTTTCATTCTTTGGAGGTTTCCTACTCTTGTCTTTCAGCATAACCTGATCCCAATTTTTCTGCCTTGTCACCCTCTCTTCCACTTATCAGTATTTTAGCATTGGGTATAAGATGTTAGTATAAGTTACTGACTTCAGGTAATTCACTGTTCTCTTGATCCATTTTGCTTATAAAGTGCCAAAGCAGTCCCTACCGCTGTGCACGTGTGCAGTTTTGATAGCTGGGGTAAACAGACAACCGGGCTGCTGTGTCCCCCGGAGGTCACGGCCCGGCTGCCTTTCGAGGTTTCAAACATCCAAACATCCTCAGTATTGACACCTTTCCGTGAGTTCTCTCCCATGAACTCATCCTGCACACCTTTGTAAGTGTTCTTGGTCCTCAGTGACTTTCACTTTTGCTCTGTAAATATCTTCCAATGTCCAGATTGATGGATTCTGTAGATAAAATGCCCCAGATCCCTCCCTCTGCTTCCCCCTAAAACAGTGGTTCTCAAACTTTTAGGTCTCAGGATGCTTTTACTCTCTTAACAATTATTGAGAGCCCCAAGAGTTCTTGTTTGTATGGGTTACATCTGTGAATATTTTTCATATCAGAAATTGGAACTGAGAAAAATTAAATATGTATGAATCCATTTGTAAATAATGATACTGAACTGATTATATATGAGCACATTTTATGAAAAATGACTATATTTTCTAAAACGAAATGAGTGAGAAGGGGGCATTGATTTACACTATTGCAAATCTCTTTAAAGTCTGACTTAATAGAGGACAGCTGGAGTCCAATGTGCTTCTGCATTAATCTGTTGTGATGTCACACATCTAGTAGCCTCTGGAAAACTCCACTGTACACTCATGAGAGAAGGAGAGTGGGAAAGGCAGATAACATCGTAGTATTACTATGAAAATAGATTTGATTTCATGGATCCCCTTAAAGGATCCCTGGGCCATATTTTGAGAACCATGCCCTAAAATATGGCTGATATTTACAAAACCACACTGATCTGAGTAAGGGAGGAACAAGTTCTTATGGAAAAGGCAGGTGGTGTCCTGGACTGCAAGTCAGCTTACCTTTCAGCAGTGTCTCCTATGCTCTTCTGGGCTCACAGGCACTTAGTTCTCTGCTCCTTTCCTCCAGATTTGTAGGCCGGACCATGCCACACATGCTCCTTAGATGTCAGAATACTGGGTCTTGTTTTCTACTAGACCATGAACTTCTTGAGGACACGAGCCAGGTCTATTTCATCTCATTCTCTAGTATCAAGCATATAATGCCTGGCACATGACAGGTGAATTTTGCAGAACTGGACAAGGGTCCACGATAAAGATATTTGCAAACAGTCCAGGCATATGAATATGTTGATTTTTTAAATGAAAACCCAGATATTACTCTTCTTTCTCTACATCATTCATCTCTTCATCAAATATTTATTGATACCTATAATATGCCAAACACTAGACTAGGTAATGGATACAACAAAGACCAAGGCAGACTTGAGCCTTGCTCTTACACAATTCCACTTCATAGAGGAGACAGTCAAGAAACAAATAATTACAGATTGAAAGAAATAAAGAGGCTGCCATCACCAAAAGGGGAGGCATGAGGTTGGGCTCCTTCGATCTGGAAGACTGACTTTACTACTTCACTGCTAGTATGCCATCTCCCTTGGAACCAAAATAGCCATTTGTTGGTCTATGGACTATTTAACAGCTTTACTGAGGTATCATTTGTATACCATGAAATTTACCCATTGGAAGCATACAGTTCAATGATTTACAGTAAGTTTATAGAACTGTGCAACCATCACCATGATCTATTTGTAAAACATTTCTGTCAACCCAGTGTTGCCTCTTGCCTGCTTGCATTGAGTCAATCCTGGCTCCTACTCCCAGCCCCAAGCTACCACTGATCTGATTTCTAGGAATTTCATATAAATAGAATCATACAACATGTAGTCTTTTATATCTAGCTTCTTTTGCTTAGCATAATGTCTTTGAGGTTTATCCATACTGCAGCATGTATAAGTAGATTGTTACTTTTTTTTCAGTTGGGGTATAGTTGCTTTACAATGTTGTGCTAGTTTCCGCTGTACAGAGAAGTGAATCAGCTATATGCATACATATATCCCCTCTTTTTTTGATTTCCTTCCCATTTAGGTCACCAAAGAGCATTGAGTAGAGTTCCCTGTGCTATACAACAGGTTCTCATTAGTTATCTATTTTATACATAGTAGTGTATATATGTCAATCCCAATCTCCCAATTACTTTTTTTTTTTTATAAATTTATTTATTTATTTATATTTTCGGCTGCCTCGGGCCTTTGTTGCTGCGCGCAGGCTTTTCTCTAGTTGCGGCGAGCGGGGGCTACTCTTCGTTGCTGTGCGCGGGCTTCTCATTGGGTGGCTTCTCTTGTTTCAGAGCACAGGCTCTAGGCGCACGGGCTTCAGTAGTCATGGCACGTGGGCTCAGTAGTTGTGGCTCATGGGCTCTAGAGCTTAGACTCAGTATTTGTGGCGCACAGGCTTAGTTGCTCCGCAGCATGTGGGATCTTGCTGGACCAGGGCTCGAACCCGTGTCCACTGCATTGGCAGGTGGATTCTTAACCACTGCACCACCAGGGAAGCCCTCCCAATTACTTGTTATTGCTGAATGGCATTCCACTGTAAGGCTGAACCACGTTTTGTTTATCCATTCACCAGTTGGTGGACACTTAGATTGTTTCAAGTTGTGGGCTATTATAAATATGCTGCTGTGAACATTTGCATACAAGTTTTGCATAGACATATGTTTTCATTTCTCTTGGGTAGATACATAAGGGTAGAATTGTTGAGTCATATGGTATGTATATGTTTAACTTTTTTTTTTAACTGCCAAACTTTTCTAAAGTAGATGTACCATTTTACATTCCCCCCAGTAATGTTTGAGGACTGCGTGTCCTTGGTATTCTTTGGATTAGGCTTTTTGATTAGAGACATTTAGTGGGTGTGCCGTGCTATCTCATTTTTATTTGCATTTTCCTAATGACTAATGAAAGTGATCATTTTTTTCATATGCTTATTAGCCATTTGTAGTCTTTGGTGAAATGTCTATTCAGCTTTTTTTTTTTTTTTTTTTTTAACTTATTTATTTTTGGCTGTGTTGGGTCTTCGTTGATGCACCAGGCTTTCTCTAGTTACGGAGAGCGGGGGCTACTCTTCATCGCGGTGCACAGGCTTCTCATCGTGGTGGCTTCTCTCTGTTGTGGAGCACGGGCTCTAGGCACATGGGCTTCAGTAGTTGTGGCATGCGGGCTCAGTAGTTGTGGCTTGCGGGCTCTAGGGCGCAGGCTCAGTAATTGTGGCACATGGGCTTAGTTGCTCCGCAGCACGTGGGATCTTCCCTGACCAGGGGTCAAACCCGTGTCCCCTGCATTGGCAGGCGGACTCCCAACCACTGCACCACCAGGGAAGTCCTATTCAGCTCTTTTTTAATTTTATAATTTTTTAATTGGGTTATTTGTCTTCTTAGTGTTGAATTTTGAGTTTTTATTTTTATGCTCCTGGCTAGTAGTCTTTTATTGGATATATGATTTGCAAATATTTTCCCCCAGGCTATGGCTTGTCTTTTTACTTTCTTAATGGTGAATTTTGAAAAGTAAAAGCTTTTAATTTTGGTAAAGTCAATTTATCAATTTTTTATTTTATGGATTGTGCTTTTAGTGTCTTACCTAAGAAATCTTTGCCTATCCCAAGGTCACAAAGACTTTCTTCCAAAAGTTTTATAGTTTTAGCTCTTATATTCAGGTCTATGTTCTATTTTGAATTTTTGCACATAGTGTGAGATAATGGTCTAAGTTTTGTTTTTTTTTTTTTTAATATGGGTATTTAATTCTCCTAGCACCATTGAATTACCTTGGATCTTTTGTCAAAAATGAATTGGTCATAAATGTAAACATTTATTTTTGGAATTTCTATTTTGTCCCATTGATCTATATATCTGTCCTTATACCAATACTATACTATCTTGATTACTGTGGCTTTATAGTAAGTTTAAAATCAGGTGATGTAAGTCCTCCAATTTATTATTTTTCAAAATTGTTTTGGCCACTCTCGTTCTTTCCATTTACATATACATTTAATTTATTTTTCAATTTCCACGAAAAGAGTCTGCTAATATTTTGATATGAACTGCTTTGAATTGCCATCTTAACAATATTGATTTTTCCAACTCATGAACATGGACTTGTTCTCCATTTATTTAGATCTTTAATTTTTCTCAGCAATGTGTGGTAGATTTCAGCATACAGGTCTTATTTTGTTAAACTTACTCCTAAGTTCTATATTCTTTTTGATTTTATTTGAATTAAATTTTCTTAATTTTATTTGCATACTGTTCACTGCTAGTATGTAGAAACACAATTGATTTTTGTATGTTGATCTTGTATCTTACAACCTTGCAAAATTCATTTATTAGTTCCAGTAGCCTTTTTGTAGATCCCTTAGGACTTTCTACATACAGAATCATGTCATCTGTAATGAAGGTAACTTTACTTCTTCCTTTATAATCAGGATGCTTTTTATTTCTTTCTTATGCCTGGTTGCATTGGCTACAACCTCCAGTACCAGGTTGAATAGGAGTAGTAAGAGCAGATCTTCTTTCCTCCTTCCCTATCTTAAGGGAAAATCATTCAGTCTTTCCTCATTAAGTATGCTATTAGCTATTGGTTTTTTATGAAGGCCCTTTATCAGGTTGAAGAAGTTCCCTGTTATTCCAGTTTGTTGAGAGTTCCTATCATGAATAGGTATTGGATTTTGCCAAATGTTTTTTCTGTGTCTAATAAGATGATCATGTGTTTTTGTCCTTTATGCTATTAATGCAGTATATTACATTAATTGATTTTCATATGTTAAACCAACCTTGCATTACTGGGATAAATCCCACTTGGTCATGGTGTTTAATCCTTTTAATATGTTGCTGGACTCATTTTGATAATATTTATAAAGGATGTTGGTGTCTTATGTTCATGTTGGGCATTTCTTGTGATGTCTTTAGCTTCTGTATCAGGGTAATACTGACCTCATAGATGAGTTGGGAAGTGTTCTCTCCTCCCTTATTTTCTAAGAGAGTTTACATAGGATAAGTATTTTTTTGTGGTTTTTTTTGTGTTTTTTTATGATAAGTGTAATTTTTTTTCTTTAAATATGTGGTAGGATTCATTATTTAAGCCATACGATGCTGGGCTTTTCTTTGTGAGAAGTTTTTAAATTACTAATCCAATTTATTTCCTTGTCATAGGTCTATTCAGATTTTCTATGTCTCCTTAAGTCATGGTTTATAGTGTGTTTATTTCTGGGAATTTGTACGTTTCACCTAAATTGTCTAATTTTTGGTATAAAATTGTTCCAGATATTTCCTTATAGTCCTTTCAGTTTTTATTAAGTCAGTAGTGATGTTCCTCTTTCATTCTTGATATTGGTAATCATGTCTTCTTCCTTTTTTTGGTCATTCTAGCTAACAGTTTATCAGTTTTGTTGATCTTTTCAAGGAGCCAACTTTTGATTTCATTTATTTTCAGCTTCCTGTCTCATTGATTTCTGCTCTAACCCTTAGTCCTTTTTTTCTGCTTGTATTGGGCTTAATTTGCTCTTTTTCTAATTTCTTAATGTGGTGGCTTAGATAATTAATTTGAAACTTTTTTTTTCCAAATTAGGCAAATAAATTTTTTACTAAGTTCTGCTTTGTTACATCCCACAAATATTGATTGTTATTGTTTTGTTTTCATTCATTTCAAAACACTTTATAATTCCCATTGTAATTTCTTGTTTGACTCATGAATTCCTTAGAAGTGTCTTACTTAATTTTCTAATATTTGGGGATTTCCCAAATTACTTTCTTTTGTTGTGGATTTCTAATTTAGTCCTATTGTGATTGCAGAACATACTTTTTATGACTTAAATTCTTTTTAATTTGTTGAGACTTGTTTTATGGCCTATATATGGTCTATGCTGGGGGATAGTCCATGTAATTTTTAAAAGAATATATACTCTGCTGTCATCAAGTGAGGTGTTCTATAAATGTTAATTAGGTCAAGTTGGCTGATAGTGTTGAAGTCTTCTATATCTTTACTGATTTTCTGTCTAGTTATTCTGTCAGTTTTTCAAGAGCAGAGTATTGAGATCTCCAAGTATAATTATTGAACTCTCTATTTCTCTTTTCTTCAATTAGTTTTTGCTTCATGTATTTCAGGACTTTGTTGTTAGGTATTTATATGTTTATAATTGCCATATCTTCTTGATACACTGACCCTATTATATTTATGAAATGACCCTCTTTTTCTCTAGGAATGTTTCTTGTCCTAAAGTCCATTTGTCTGATATTAATATAGACATTCCAATGCTCTTAAGTTTACTATTTGCATGGTATATATATTTCCTTCTTTTAACTTTCAACCTATATGTGCTTTTAAATCTAAAGTGTGTCTCTTTACACAGCATGTGTTCCTGTAGACAGCATAAAGTTGGATCTTTTTTATCCAGTCTGACAATCTGCTGTTGACTGAATTATTTAGTCCAGTAACACTTGTATGATTTTTTATCTTGCTGGATTTATGTCTGCCATTTTGCTATTTGTTTTCTATATGCCTCATATCTTTTTTTTCCTCTGATTCATCTTTTCTGCTTTCTTTTTTAAAATAGATTTTTTGTGTGTGTACCATTTTAATTCATCTGCTGATTCTTAACTACATTTTTTTTTTTTTTTTTTGGCTGCATTAGGTGTTTGTTGCTCTGCACAGGCTTTCTCTAGTTGGGGAGAGCAGGGTCTACTCTTCGTTGCGGTGCACGGGCTTCTCACTGCGGTGGCTTCTTTTGTTGCGGAGCACGGGCTCTAGGCACACGGGCTTCAGTAGTTGCAGCACGTGGGCTCAGTAGCTGTGGCACGCAGGCCCTAGAGCGCAGGCTCAGTAGTTGTGGCAGACAAGCTTAGTTGCTCCACGGCATGTGGGATCTTCCTGGACCAGGGATAAAACCTGTGTGCCCTGCATTGGCAGGCAGATTCTTAACCACTGCGCCACCAGGGAAGTCCCTTAACTACATATTTTATTGTTATTTTCTTACTCTTTGCTCTAGGAATTGCAATATATCTTCTACATTTTCACAATCTACTTTAGCTTACTACTGACTTAGTTCTAATAAAATATAGCAAGTTTATTCCAATATGGCCATTTTTCCCCTCTTCCTTTGTACTGTGATTGTCAAATCTGTATATATTATAAACCAAACAATACTGATGGTTGTCCTTATAATTATTGCTTATGCAATCTTTATGTTCTTTAAAGAAACTAAGGGAAGAAAAGAGAAAATATATATACAGTCTTCTATATTTACCCACATATTTACCATTTCCAGTGTTCTTCATTTCTTTCTCTGGATATGAGTTACCCTGTGGTGTCATTTCCTTTCAGCCTGAAGGACTTCATTTAGTATATCTTGTAAGGCTAACAAAAAATTCCCTCATTATTTATCTAGAAATGTCTTTATGTCACCCTCATTTGTGATTAATGCTATTGCTAGATATGGGATTCTTGGTAGACAGGTTACTCCCACACCCACATTTTTACCACTTTGAATATGTTCATCTGTCTTCTCCCTCCATTGTTTCTGGTGAGAATTCAGCTATCAATCATAATGTTGTTTGCTTGTACATAACGAGTTATTTTTGTCTTGCTGCTTTCAAGATTTTCTCTTTCAGCCATTACTTCTTCAAATATATTTTTCTGCCACCTTCTCTCTCCCTTCTCCTTCTCCTTCCCTCTCCCTCTCCCACTGCACATGTGTTGATATTCTTGCTCTTGTCACACAGGTCTCTGGGGCTCTGCTCATTTTTCTTCAGTTTTTTTTTTATCTTTCTCATCTTCAGATTGGATGATTTCTATGGGCAAATGTTCTAGTTCACTGATTCCTGTTCATTTAATTTATTGTATTTTTCAACTCTAGAATTTTTAGAGTTCCTCTTTCTCTATTGAGATTCCCTATCTGTTGAAGCATTGTCATCATAATTTCTTTTAATTCTTTAAATACAGCTTCCTTTAAGACTTTGACTAAGTTACACTAGCTGCTTTGAAGTCCTTGTCTGCTAAACCAACATCAAAGTCACTCAGAATCAGTTTGTATTGACTGCTTTTTTTTCCCCTTGAATATAGATCATCCTTTTTCATTTTTCTTTTCTTTTTGTCATGTCATAATTTTTTGTTTAAAACTAAACATTTTAGATGATATTTTGTAACAACTCAGGGTTCTGATAGTTTTAAGTAGCTTGCCTGAACATAATCTGCAGGATCTATCCCCCCTGCAGTCTGCTTGGTTGTTGCTTTTTTTTTTTTTTTAATTCTTATTTTTATTTTATGAGCCTGGCTTCCTAGGGGTTGCCCCTTTGCACACATAGCTTAGTGGCCAGCCAATGGTTGAGCAAAGATTGTGCTCAAAAACCTTGAACCCGTAAGGCTTCCATCCTCTGCCAAGCGATCTGTATGTGGGTTGAAGAGAACATTCAAAGTTCAGCCAGTTCTCAAGCCTGCCTTGGCTTTGACTTTTCACTGGGGTCTCCCAGGTCTCCCCAGCATATACACATACTTTCCCAATCAACAAAAGATGTGTGGAGAGCTCATCTGGCACATCTATGGCTCTCTCATTTCCAGAATCTCCCCATCACATTTTTGGTTGATCTGTCACTCATCCCAACCAGGACTGCCACCTCAGGCTAGCAAAACTGTGCTGTTTCCCCCATTCATTTTCCTACAGAGTTTGCTACTTTTATTGGCAATGCCACTGGCTTTTGCTTTCTGCTCCAGATCAAGTCAGCCTCCTCTGGCAGTCCTGCCCTGATAACACCATCTTCCTAGCCAACTAAGCCAGAGGGTGAGGTGGGGATCTTCTTACCCGAAGTTCTGTCAGCTTTCTATGAATAAACACTTCTCAGTTTGTGTTTTGCCTTCAGTCATTATCCAGAGCCCTGAAAGGATTGTTTTAACAATTGTTCAGTTTTAAACTTGTTTTGGGGGGAGTGAATTTGTTGACCTCTTCACTCGGAGCTGGAAGTCCCCTGTCGAAGAATTTTGCTAGTCTGTATAAAGTACGTAGGATGTGGTTGTAATGAAAGGCCTGATCCTTGACTCCTTGTGGATTTTGGCCCCTTACTTCCCAGAATTCCCAGCCCTCCTCCTCAAAGAGCTTCCAGTGGCTGAGGTTCCCTGAGATGGGTAATGACCAGCTCCACGAGCTTTCACTCCATTCATTTCCCCGTCGGCAGTGTGACTGTCAAAATCGAATCTTTGCATGTGCTGACATCAGCTTCAAATCCAGGGCAGCACTTTGCCCATTGACTGACCCAAAGGCAACAGGTGGGACCTGTTTTTGGCAGAACCATTGAAGAAAAATGGCCTAGTCGTCAGCCTGTTTCATTTATCTCTATCATCTGGGAATACAATATAGATAGTGTCAGACTCAACAAAAGGTACACTCTATTTTCAGTTTTTTGTCTAGACAGAGAAGACTAAGCACTTGGATATCTGAAATACCTACCACGAAAAATAAGAAAGATGGGCTCAGTGGAAGGCCAGAGGGGGTAGCACTGCTTGTTCGCTTTCTCTCCCTATATTCTTTTTTTTTTTTAAAGAAAGAAGTTCAACCCCACCACCCACTCGTCAGGTGATTGGAGACTGTAGTTGTAAAAATGTGCTGCAGGCAGAAGTTCTGAAAAACCCCAGAAAGTGTTGAAAACATCTCTAAACAAGGTATTTTTCTCCTGCACCTTTCTTGCTAAAGGTCCCAATTGCTGCCAAGAAAACTAGTGAGAATGTTAGCTGCCGGATAAAAAATTTATGACAGTGTTTGGCAAAGGACTATCTCGCTGCTTGTTTTCTACATTTCCACAAGGCACTTGAAGGCAGCCTCTTTCTCCTTCTCCTCCCTCCTCCTCCTACACTTTGGGTACATATACCTCACTGATCACTGTTCTGGGTTTGTTCTCTAATAAAAGAGCAAACTCCTATAAAGTAGGATTAAACAATGTAACTTTTTTCCCCTTCAGTAACCTCGGAAAATGTGAGGGAAGTGTTTTCAAATATGATGTGTTGCACAGAAGGGGAAAGAGATGCTGGCTTTGCTTGTTTAGAACAGGCCCGTGTATAAGGAAAAAATTAAAAAGAACCTTTCGATTAATGACCGAAGACCCTTAGTGGCGGAAGGAACCTTAGAAATCCTCCAGTTCTTGCAAATCCCCGCCACCAACACTTTGCAGACAAGGAAATGGGGACCCAGAAGGAGACAGTGTCCTGCCTAAGGCCACACAGGCCGAGCCCACCTGGGAGGAGAGCCTGGCTCTCACCTGGGTACCACGCTCTACCCGCCACATCACACCACAGCTCACGTCACGTTTGTTTGTTGGGGATCCCCCCAAGCCTGTGTACTTACAGTGTGTTTTATGAGCATTAGCACTCTAGGCTATTCTACTTTATGAAAATTAAAACATTTTCTTCCCCAAAACTCTTTTTAAAAAATCTAACGCGTTAAAAGTGAGTCAAGATAGGGCAACAATACTACTGAAATGGCACTGCCTGCCTGTGTCAATTAAACCTCCAGGCTGTGTCATTAAATGTTTACGTGAACCTTTCAAAAGGATAGGGGGCTGCGGGGAGGTGTTTAGAAAAAAAGTTTTGAAGCGAGTTTGAATGTTGATAGTGATAATTACATAGGTCGGTGATCACCCTGAAATATTTTGCCTGCCTGAGAAAGCAAAATTATCTGTCTCAGTCTTTGCAAAACAGTTATCAGATTACGCTCTCAGTTGTTAATTAGTGCTGTTTAGCACGCATTTCATCATTCCTACTTATTCAGAAGCCTGGCTGCACCCTCGTTCCTTGCCTGGCTTCTGTCCGCAGAAGCATCTGCTGTGACCGTCACACGCACGCCCGGCGACGCTGAAGCACGGGGCCAGGGCTGCGGCTGCCTTTTGCTGTGGCTGAGTTAAGGAAGCGAGTGTTATTTGATATAAAGTACTGCGGACAGACCAGAAGTAAGCGGATTATTTCAGGCAGCGTTAGGAGGTAACTGGAGGAAGATTAGCTCTCCATGAGGCAGATATCATAAGCAAATTAGAAAACCTCCCCAATTAGTACAAGAAACCCAGATTTGTGCTGTTTGTGATCTTCTGCTGAAAGGCAAAGTGTCGACGTTATGGGCTTGAGTCTTGATTTAAGTTGAAATGTTGGCGTTTCCTATCAGTGTGTGTTAGCATCTGAGGCTGTGTACTGGCTTAGTAAGTGAAGTAAATCCCTATTCTCCCTAGCTGCCAAGTCTTCCCCATTCCAACGTTCTGTACATTGGTAAGGTTTTCTTTGGCCCTGGAATAATCTCTAGGGCATATTATAATATTTCGATACTGGGAATATTCAACATGACTCCAACACCCCACACTTAATCTCTCTTTTGTCTGTCTTACGGCACATGTATCATGCTGAAGTCATAAAAATGGAGTGTGCAAAATGCCAGATGCTACAAATGCAATTAGATACTTAAAAATAGCTTCCTTGGTGGCACTGCTTGAAATCTGAACTGGGCCCTGTTTTCTCAAACAGGGTGACACTTTTCTGCTAAGCCACCGACTGTGTGCTCTGACAGGAAGCACAGGTCCCCTTCTGAGGCCACCATGCAAACGCAGGTCATTCTAGAATTCAGACCAGGCACTCTCACCCTTGCAACATCATGGCAGTCCCAGGCGTGTTTCTGTTTTATTCTCCAAGTGCACTGTGTAGTCTCCAGTGTCTTGACCTCTGATGTTTTGCACAAGTTGTATGTGGCAAAAGCCCTCAGCAGACCAAGCCTGACTTGTCTAAAGAAAATGGGGTAGCTATACTCCTCGTTTGAAGATTTGAAATGCATTCCAAATAAACTTTTCACCAGAATTCGAATAACCACAAAGCTCAGAATTTATTTTGCAGTCTTATCCAAGGAAGAAGGTAATGTTTTTGTCTCTGTGTGTGGAGGCTGATAAATAGTTCCTATTTTTCTGGCTGTAAATATGGTGCATATTCATTACAAAAAAATTTGGAAAATGTGGTGAGTCACAGAAGATTTTTTTTTTAAATCACCATGATCTAAACACAATCATTACTTTCATTTCAATGTATTTCTTTCCAATTTCTGTTCAAGTTTATCCTTTTGCAAATTAGGGTCACAGTATTCATAGTATTTTTAATCTTTGCTTTTTACCTAATATATCATGGGCAATAAAATTGGTGGTCTTAATGACAAGTTAGAATAAGACAAGACCCTCTCATACCTTCTGAATGATCAAGAACAAATTTATTCAGTGTAGTTTTAGTATTAATTCTATTTCAGTATATATTTTTCTTTGAAAATTATCAGTATCCCAATGGTATTTATGGCAACTTTCAACTCACCAATGTTATATGAAATACTATCATATCACTCTATTTCTTTGAGGAGAACTTTGCATTTTCTCTGTTTTTACATGCATGATCTAATTTGAACATCACAAGAACCTTTCAGGTAGGAAAAAAAAAAAAGAACAGATGTCGTTATCCCTGATTTGATTCATAAATGCAAAGTGAGCTACGATATAAGATGCACCGTGATGCCAGCCATTATTCTTCCCACCACGCACTGCACATGGTCTTTGAAACTGGACCTCATTTTAATTTATTTATTTTATTTATGGCTGTGTTGGGTTTTCGTTGCTGCACGCGGGCTTTCTCTAGTTGTGGCGAGCGGGGGCTACTCTTCATTGCGGTGCACGGGCTTCTCATTGCGGTGGCTTCTCTTGTTGCGGAGCACGGGCTCTAGGTGCACAGGCTTCAGTAGTTATGGCTCACGGGGTCTAGAGTGCAGGCTCAGTAGTTGTGGCGCATGGGCTTAGTTGCTCCGTGGCATGTGGGATCTTCCTGGGGCTCGAACCCCTGTCCCCTGCATTGGCAGGCGGGTTCTTAACCACTGCACCACCAGGGAAGCCCCTGGACCTCATTTTAAATACCAGCTTTGCCACTGACTAGCTGTGCAATCTTGGGCAAATTAACCTCCCTAAGCCTCAGTTTTCTTCTTTGGAAAATGGTAACATTGATATCTTTGTCACAGATTTGTAATGAGGATTAAATACAAGAATTTGTGTGAAGTGCTTCGGATAGCATAAGGCACCAAAAAAGTTAATTTTTTTTCTCACACATTCTCTCTTTCTTATAACATTGTGAAGAAAGTATTATGTTTCTTTTTCCAATTTACTCAATTCTTATTTAGCATTATTTTAAATAATTATATATGTAATAATATATAATTTAAGAAAATGTAAAAATATGTAATAGAAAGCAAAAAACACTCACCAACCAAATACAAACACTGGTACTGCTCAGCTACATTTCCTTCCAGTCTTTTTTAAATTTTTTCTGTGCAAAGGCTTGCCATTTGTTTTTAGACATGTCAATTAGTGTCTTAAACTAAGGAATATGGCTGGTAGTTAAGGCATGTGTTTTATAGAACATGGTCTGCATGCCACCACACCCTGTTCTTGCTTCTAGATCTCAAAAGAGGTGTCCCTTTGGAATCCTACTTCCATTGGCAGTAAACCAAAATGGGGAGTCAGATGGGTGGTCATGGCAGGGGCGCGATGAGGATGTCTCCAGAACCTGAGGTATCTGAATGCACTGATGAGTCCTTCACCCACTGGCCCTGTGGCCTTGGAGTAAATTGTGTAAAACCCAGCCCGCCCATTCACAAAACCAGCTTCTCTGACAATAGAAAGGGGTTGGACTTCAGAGGCCACAATCTGTCAGGCCCAGATTCAGCCTCATTGTCACCCAGGGCACGGGCAACTCAGAATTACTACACTCAGGTATCTTCAACCACTGGGAAGAAAAGCCTTTCCTTAGACCCTTAAAAGGTGTTCTGTTCAAGCTGAAAGGAAAATTCCTACAGCCAAGCATCTCCTGTCAGCTAAGTTGATAGTTCTCTATCAAGTCAACCATTAGTGAATACATTGGTTCTTCTTCTTTTTTTTTTTTTCTTTTTTTGCGGTTCTGCCTTGGCTATTCCCAAGACTTCTCTGAACCAGTTGGGCAAAATTGATTTTTATTAGTTCCACTGGCCTTGTGGAAAATTATCTCATGAACTGGTTTTTATAGGAAGACTCAAAGCACAGCACAGGGTAAAAAATAAGCCTATAGCAGTCAAAACTGTTGTCTGAAATGTCTTCAGACTGGAAGGCTGAATTTATTGCACAAAACAAGTACTGGCAGGGCGGAGGTGTGCAGTCCTGCTCATTATCACTGGAAAGGAGAATCAAAAAGCCGAGTAAAAAATTAAATTTTAATAATGCCACTGATATTTTCTAAATCTTTCCTGACAGAAAGATTCTCATTATTTTTATCTGTCTCCGAGTAGGTTCTTTTAGTGCCATCTCAGAAATGGCCTCAGCTATGATTGTTTTCTAGGCTTTAAAGCATCTGAAAAACCAAATATATACAGAGAGAAATATGCTTTAGATTGTTCAAGGAAGGGCCGTGACCGTGGTAACATTTCAGCTAGCGTATCTGCAGCCAACATTTGCTGGGAACGCCCTCTGCTTCCAAAAAGAGGTCCGTGTTAGTAAGACGATTGAAGTAAATCCCCAAACAAAGGGGACCACGATCCACTGCACTTGGCTACGGAGGAACCCAGGGGCCCCCAGTCCCAAGTTTGGGTTCACTCTGGAAACTGCCCCATGCTGGCCACAAAAGGAGATTCAAGAAAAAATGGAATTATCTTATTGTTTCGGTAAACGTGCAAACTCGCCTTCCAAGTATCACATAGTACAGAATTGTTTGGGGGATAGGAGGGAAAATAAAGCCAGAATCATTAAAGTAGCCAACCCACAAAAATGTGAATTTTTTTTTGTTTGTTTTCTTAGTTCTTTAGTGCCTGTGTATAAACCTGTCTTGGTCCCAAAAGGATTTACAGCAATTTACCAAAATGTATACAATAGATTTTCTATATAGTAAATTTAGTCCGGTGGGAGGTTAACACACAAACTGTGGAATAGCCCATAAGTTTGTGAGAAGTGGGCCACAAATTTATCTCCAGGCGTCTGGCAGGCGACTTGAAGAGGAAGACGGTTTCAGTTAGATGCGTCAACATCCTTGAGCTGAAAACACAGCTCCTTGCCCCGACCCCGACCCGAGCGAACACCTTCCCATGGGACCTCATCACAGGGACACACGCCGTGCAGGGTAGTAAACATGTTCAAGAGCATCCTTACAGGAAATACGAGTTCCACAGGGCTGTCTCCTGCTGTCCCTCCGTCTAAGCAGGTGGCGTGGTGCCGAGCACAGCCAAGTGCGCGTGCGCGAACCTGAGCAAAGCCAGTGGTGCGGATTCCCGGGGGCTCCGCTCCTCCAGAGGAGACTCCTGTGTCTCGAGGAGAGGGGGACCCCATTCGTTAGGCCCCTCGATCAACCCTGTTTCCCTCAGGTGGACTTCTGACGAGTGTTCGGCAGGGGAGTTTGAGGCTCTACCCAACTCCATTAGAAACCTCCAGTGGCACCCCCTTAAGCTGGTAATTAGGGCGCCCACGTAGGGGGCTGGGTTTCACCATCTGCTTGTGGAAATGAAGGCCAGGGAGCTTGAGGGAAGTACCTCCAAAGAATGACAGAGGAAAGAATGGCTTCTTCTTTCTAAGATTCAGGCTGCTTTTTGGCTCACTTTCTGTAAAGAGCCCTCCTGACTTGTTGGTTTTTCTATTTGCTGCAGTAAAGGAGCTGAGAAAGAGTTCAAAGGCCGCAGTATTCCTTGGCAGTTTCTTTTCTTTCTTTTTATCAAGTCCACCGGCGTGGATGTCAGCGAACATCCTCAGGGATGCTGGGGTCACATCTATGTACTACCACTTTAGAGAGGGGGAAACTGAGGCATATTTCCTTGTTTTTCACGAGATCACGCAACAGATTGGGCGTGGAGGCCATCCTGCAAAGCTCTTTGCCACTCACCCTCCGAAAGACACCACTTGGCTTCCCATCTCAGGCCCACTGACTTATAAGATGTTTCACATAAAATGTACACCCTCCTCCTTAAGAAGCACCAGCCAGGCTCTCCAGCACATTCTGCAGGCTGTGAGGGTCAAGGGGGCTGCAGATATGCAGTCCAGCCCTGACCTCTGCCTGTGCTTTTCATCCCCTTGTGAGAGGTCCAAAAGGCACACACAAGCTGGTTTGTGGCTTCTGTTGACCTCTCTCTAGCCCTTGACCCTGCGGTTAGGAATCAGTTATGGGCTAAGTTGGACGCACTCAGTGTAGACCCTGGTGATTGAAGCTCACGCGGAGGTTGAACTTCAGACTTCCACAGGGTCAGGACGGCTGGGCTTTTCCTGCCTCCGAGGGAATCTCCAGCAATGCAGGGCAGGGAGGCTCTCCCTCACCCACCCCCTTCCTTTTAATTCATCCCTTAATAACTAGTCAGAGGTCACAGACTGAAGATCAGAGCCACTCTGACCCACAGACAGATGTTCTTTGTTTGGCTACCCAGTGTTTTGGAAAACTTTTTCTTAGTTGCCAATATTTAAAACTTGAGCGATTTCACGGAAAGAACACAGTTTCTGGCTCCTCTTGGCAAAAAAGAAGATCCGGCCGCACTGAGCTGACTCCGCATACCAAGGGCGAGTAGGAGCAGCCCCCCAGTTTAGAATGAGGGCAAGCGGCCCCAGGCCTCCAGTCCCCTCTCCCGACGCCTGCAGCCCTCAGACTGGAGACTCCCCTTCCCCCACCCCGCACCGGACTTCCTTCCTTGGTTAGAGAAAAGAATTGCGCACGTTCCCAGGCTGGCAGGTGACGTGGCTTCACCTGCGCAAACCTGGAGATCCTGCTATCTGATCGTCACCCTGCCCCACCCTCCTCTCGCCCAAAGAACTGCGAGTCAGCCCCCGTGCTTATCTCAAATAAGCCTTCAGAGGAGGCCATCTTAACCCGGGGTCACCTGCTCAGAAATGATTAATGCTGCTTGGGGGTATGTAAAATCAGTTTAAAGGGAAAGATTGTGAGGGAGATACAAGTTTGAGCAGACAGGGCGCACGCTGCTGGGTGTCTCCTGCAGAGCAGCCCAGGGATTCGAGTCACCAAAAAGCCCCTCCACCCAGAGCCCAGGGCGAGGGTCACCTGATGGGAGCTGGAAGCAGGGAGGGTCTGTGAGGAGCCACAGTGGAGATGGAGCTGCTGGGAAGGCAGAGGAAGAAAGGGAGGAATACCCTGACTTCTCTCTCCCTCTCTCCCCCACTGTCCTGCCAGCGCCTCCCATGGCTGAACGCAGTGGGCAGCCAGTCATCAGCGGTTGGGGTGGTGGCAGAGGAGCCTCTTTATGATATAGAGCAAAGCAACGAAGGGACAAGAAAAGGGTCTGAGGACAGGCAGCCCCAGGACTGACACACTGGGGATATGAGTTAAGACACATCCCATTCAGCCACAGAATCAGATCTGGACGAGTGAGAGAAGTTCTGATGTTATGATCTAGAAAACGTGACCACATCCCTCAAGAGTTGACAGAGATGCAGGTGGCTGATACACCTTTGCCAAAATAGTTTATTCCCCTGACATCAGGAGAGCAAAAAGGTGTAAATCCAGGACTATTAGGAGATTAGTATCTAATGTCAGATCTTGCAGGAAATGATGTTAAAGCCCATCACAAAAGCCAAGGCAGCCCTGTCTCCACCAGTGTGGCCTCAGCCAGCCCTGATCCAGAAGAGGCATCTTGGCTGTCAAGGGGTGTCCCCAGGGAAACTAACAGAGCTGGAGAGGGCAGCCTCCGCCTTCCTGGGTAACTGAGGTAGCTGCTGAAGGCGGGGCTGCCAGGAGAGCGGCTGCACCTGGACCCCACAATGCAAGCTAATCAGGGGCAGCGCTAGGATGTGCCCCGCGGGAATCTGCAGAGGACTCTGCAGGCTTTCCAGGCCAAGGCACCTGAGCAGGGGGGGGGGGGGGGACAGCCAAATAAGGGGGAGTCTCAGGACTCATTGTGGGGAGATCAGTGAGTGACAATAGGAGTAGAGGTATAAAATAATAACTATTATAGTTCTTTATTGAGCGGTTACTATTGCCAGGCACTGGTCTAAGCACTTCATGTTGAATTAACTCATTTATTGATTAATGTAATTTATTGACCAAGGTACTGCTATTATTGGCCCCATTTTCCTGAGGAGGAAACCAACCAAAACATTGGTTCTTTGGAACTCTCAGATTCCTTGTATTGGTATTTTCATCTTTCTTTTTAAACAGAAGACTGATGGAACGTTGTCCACTTTTTATTTTGCCAAGTAAGAGGGAGTAGTTTCCAAAGAGAGTGTACGTTTCCAATGTCCAAGTTTGGGACACTGGGAGAAAACAGTGGCATCTACTATCACCATCACTCTACAAAATAAAGAATATTTTCACACTAAAAGGGTCAAAAGGACATAATCTTGGAGAAGTAATGAAGTTAACTTGTCCAAGTAACTTGCCCGACTGGTGTGTGGCAGATTCAAATCCAGGCAGTTGGCTCCAAAAATGAAGGTGGCTGATCAGCTTCTGCGCATGGCTTCTCTGGAGGATAAAGAGGGTGTGGGCTCTTGGCTAGGGAGGGGCTAGGGGGTGGCTCGTTCAGGAGGGCAGTGAGGTTGCTTTACAATACAGGGCAGGACCCAGCGGAAGTGGGGAACCTCCCTCAGGGCACCCAGCAGGAGATGCACAGGGGGAGAGTGAGAAGCACCTAAAACTGGGAATGGGAGGTCATCCAGCCTGACACCGAGGAAAGTCCGTCTCGCACTGAGAGCTTTACCGGGGCCGCATGCGGAGTGGGGCTCGCCTTCGCCCTGGGTGGGTCTGAGCCACCAAATCTGGGTCCTACCTAATAAATCAGGATCATTGTGAAGATTAAATGACATCACACAAAGAGATCTTTAGTCCTTTCCCAAGATCACACAGTGAGTCTAGCTAATCGTCCCACCTGATTTTCTTTTCTGTCTAGCACTCTTTTCTACCAGATGCACTAAATTAAATCTTCAGCAGACTTGGAATCTTTGTACAGCATATCCCTTCATCTGTATGATAGGTGATGTTGACGTCCTAAAAAATCGTGTGGTACGAGGTCACTGGGCAATGGACAGTCACTGGTGAGCAACCCCCAGAGGACGATTGCTTTTAGTTCTGTCCCTGAATCTGGTGAGGGATCAGGTGATCATGCATTTACCTAAAAGAGAGGGGCTGAAAGGACACAGCCAGTGTGCCAGGGACTGAAGAAAGCTGATGAGCTATGCTCCTGAATAGAAATGAGTATTAGTAATTTACTGCGCATTTACGCTGGGCACTAAGGAAAGAGTAGACTTAGGTTAATTAGTGTTCTGTGCTGCCAGCAAAAATTAACTTGTACGCCCAATCACTGTGTCCATGCAGAAGAGTGTGAAGATGAAGATGTTAAAGACTCGCCTTCAGACGACCAAGGCGAGTCTGACAGAGAGCATGAGACACACCAGTTACCTAAATAACCCCTTTATGATGTGTGTGTCCAGCAGGGGTGGAAGCTAAGACTGGAGAGGTGGGCTAGGGCTTCAGGGAACTCCTTTGTCCAAATGGGCGTGATATAGTCTCCACCTCGTGGGATTGCGGTGAGGGTTCAACAAAGTGTAGAAAATGCCAGAACAGCACCTGGCCAGGAGTCCACACCCAGCTCATATGAGCTGTGGGCGGGGTGTAGCTGCAGCTGCCCTCACGGTCACTGTCACTCATGTTGCTGTTGGCATCACCCTGGCAACCACGCTGTCAAGCCCTGAGGAGGAATCTCCAGAGGGTAGAGCTGGGTGGGATTTTCCAACTCCGGGGTTCACGAACTTTCACATTTCTTGGACTTGGGACTTTTTAAACAGAGAACTGAAGGAGGATTGTCCACTTTTGATTTTGCCAAATAAGAATAGTTTCCAAGGAAAGAGTACATTTCCAATGTCCAAATAAGGACATTGGGGAAAAACTTGCCATTTACTATCACCGTCACTCCATAAAATCAAGGACATTTGAGCACTAAAACAGTAGAAAGGACACAATCTCAGAGAAAAGGGCAGTCCTTGAAATCGAGTAATGTGTTTTTCAAATAAAGGAGGTTTCTATGTCACTTGTCTTGCCTTGAGCTTCGGCCTGGAGTTGGGGAACCACTGTTGTGCATCCTTCCACGCCCCTCTTCATTGTATGTAGAAGTGGAACTGGGTTAGGCTCAGTAAGAGGTGGAGACTGATAGGTTCTGAGCTGTGTTCCTGGATTTTGTTGAACATTCCCTGGTAGCAGAAGACATGTTTGGAGTTGCCATGATGTGCAGTCGCCACAGTGGCCCTGGCCGCTCGCCTGAGAATGGGGATCACAGTGAAAGAGGAGCGGGCCTGGGGGTCTGGAGACCTGGCTGTGCCCCACAGGGTTGACCCTGGGCACGTCCCTCCACCTCTCAAGCCCTCAGGGTCCTCGACTCTAAAACGAAGACTCCAGACCAGAGTGTGGAGACCTTTTCCAGCTCTGGCTGTCTGCAAACCTGGGAGGGAATAAGTGTACCTTGCATATCTAGAGCATCCTTATTTGATTTTCTTCAAGTTCTTTCCAAGCCTTTTGATTGAAGCGAGCTGCCTTGATCCTATCTGAAAGCCCGGTAGCCAGCAAAGCTCTCCAGGCCCCTGCCATCCTTGAGTCCGTAGTTCACAATAGCAGAGGCTGCACTGCCCAGCCTGAAATTTGAGGTGCCCGTTTGGCAATGTAGAGTGCAGTGTAACTACACACCACTCGTCAGACCCTGGCGGGCTTATCAATGGGCTCTGACAGGTACCTGTTGGCCGCCTTCCCAGGCTGGGAAGGTGTCCTCAAGCCAGCCAATGGGATGCCCTCCCTTTGCCTTTGATGTTTATGCGGCCACCTTGGAGGGAAGGCTCGCCCTGTTGGGGACAGTGTCACCGTGAGGCCCAGATAGATACCAGACTGTGGGATTGAGAAGCCTGGTGGGCTTGGTCTTGGGTGGGGGGTTGGGCAGCAGCTTCCTGGACACCTGCCTCCGCCTCCCCCCCAGCCACTGGAGGTTTCCCAGGCAGCTCCTCCAGCCTCTGACCACTTTCCCCCTGCCTGTCACCTTTCCTGAAACTGCATCTCCTTTCACAGAGTTATTTGCTGACCTCACGCATGTAAAGGCTTTACCTTTTGAAAGTGCTTTATAATCTTTAATGAGCTAATCCTCTTCTCCCTGGGGTGGTTGGTGAACTGGCTGATTTTGCTGGGTAGAAACTGAAGCCCAAGTGTGTCAGAGTGACTTGCTCCAGGTCACCCCAGGCAAATCCAGGATTGTGGACACACAACAAATTGTCCCCGGCGCTGGCATTACTCTAATTACAGCCTTTGTTGTCAGGCTTCCGTAATTGATTGCTCATTGTGACACCGTCAGCTCCCTCGGGGCAGGGACTCTGGCTTTTCTTTTCTCTTCAGAGGGACTTGGCCAGACCTGCCATTCCCATCTGCGCATGGTCCAAGGACCACCACATTCTCCAGCGGAGGAGGGCTTGCCTTCGATAGCTTTTAGCTTTGAGACCAGGAGTGGGCAAACCACAGGTAGCACACCAAATCTAGCCCCTTGCCTGTTTTTCTATGGCCCGTGGGATAAAAATGGTTTTGACATTTTAAAATGGTTGGAAAAAAATCAAAAGAAGGATATTTTTTCATGTGGGAAAATTACATGAAATTCAAATCTCAGTGTTTGTAAAGAAAGTTTTATTAGAACACAGCCATGGTCACTCGTCCACGTATTGTCTAGGGCTGCTTTTGCACTACACGGGCAGAATCCTGTAGTTGCAGCAGAGGCCGTATGGCCCACAAAGCCTAAAATACTTAACAGTTATGGGTTGTATTGTGTGTTCTCCCCTCCCCCACTCCCCTTCCCCAAATCCATATGTTGAAGTGCTAACCCCTAGGACCTCAGAATGTGACCTTGTCTGGAAAAAAGGTCTTTGCAGATACAATTAGTTAAGGTGAGACATCCTGGAGCAGGGTGGTCCCCTAATCCAATATGACTGGTGTCCTTACAAAAAGAGGAAATTTGGATGCAGATACACACACAGGAAAAATGCCACGTGAAGATG
Source organism: Eschrichtius robustus (assembly GCF_028021215.1). Taxonomy (NCBI): domain Eukaryota; kingdom Metazoa; phylum Chordata; class Mammalia; order Artiodactyla; family Eschrichtiidae; genus Eschrichtius; species Eschrichtius robustus. The sequence continues at coordinate 122,053,082 of NC_090830.1, forward strand.
AAAGCAGAGATCGCGGTGGTGCTTCTCCAAGCCAAGGAACTTCAAATGTTGCCAGCAAACCACCAGGAGCTGACGCGGAGGCGAGGAACAGATTCTCCCTCCCAGCGCTCAGGAGGAACCAACCTGCCAACACCTTGATCTTGGATGTTCAGCCTCCAGGACTACGAGACAATACATTTCTGTTGTTCAAGCCACACAGTCTGTGGTACTTTGTTACTGCAGCTCTAGCAAACTAATACGTTTATTACCTGGCCCTTTACAGAAAAGCTTAAATCCCTTTAAATTAAGTAGAAATTCGGAAACAGAGTACTTCTCGTCCTCACTCAAGACCTAGCCTCGGTGTCCCAGGGCTCAGATACTGGCTTCTGTCCCCTCATTGCCTTGCTGGAGAGCATGCTCATTTCTCCGCCTGTTAAAACGTATCCCTCCTGTGTCCCGTTCCCTCAGGACTTGTGGATAACTGACCACTCCTAAATGCAGGTCAGTAAGTACGGACTATGAATGGTGGGGGAAGGCTTAGTTAGTTGGCCCAGAGATAACATCTGGCTTTCTTCTTGTTTTTTTTTTTTTTTATATATATAAATTTATTTATTTATTTATTATTATTTTTGGCTGCGTTGGGTCTTCATTGCTGCATGCGGGCTTCCTCTAGTTGCGGTGAGCAGGGGCTACTCTTTGTTGCGGTGCGCGGCCTTCTCATTGCAGTGGCTTCTCTTTGTTGCAGAGCACGGGCTTCAGTAGTTGTGTCACGCAGGCTCAGTAGTTGTGGCTCGCAGGCTTTAGAGCGCAGGCTCAGTAGTTGTGGCGCATGGGCTTAGTTGCTCCACGGCACATGGGTTCTTCTTGGACCAGGGATCAAACCCGTGTCCCCTGCACTGGCAGGCAGATTCTTAACCACTGCGCCACCAGGGAAGTCCCTCTTCTTGTTTTAAATGTCTTATCCCAAAGGCAGGAGTCTCGTGGGATGTGCCCCCTCAGGTCCCTCATTTCACATGGCTTTGGGCCACTGCCTACTCTGTTCGTGAATAGAAATCTCATTCTGTGATGAAAGAACCAACAGCTCCTGAAGATTGTGAGCCCCACAGTTGTATGCAAAGCTTCCAGGGAACCAGGCTGGGACTGTCCTGACCTCACAGGAAGACAAGGAGGTGGAGACATGGAGAAGGGTCAGTGTAAAGGCCGAGACAAGAAGGCCGGGTCCATATCCTGGTCTGGATCTGAGAACTTCATGTATTCATGTCCTAGGGCTGCCATTACAAAGCACCACAAACTGAGGGCTTAAAACAACGGAAATACATTCTGTCATTGTTCTAGAGGTTTGATGTCTGAGATCGAGGAGTCAGCAGGGCCCTGCTCCCTCTGAAGGCTCTAGGGAAGAATCCTTCCTTGCCTCTTAGAGCTTCAGGTGACCCCACGCTTTCCTTGGCTGGTGGCAGCATCTCTCCAGTCTCTGCACGTGACTTCATAGGGCCTTCTTCCCTGTATCTGTGCCGTCTCTTCTCATAAGGAACACCAGTCATTGGATCTCGGGCCCACCCTACATCCAGGATGATTTTATCTCAAGATCCTTAACAAATTACGTCTGCAAAGACCCTGTTCCCAGATGAGGTCACATTCTGAGGTGGACGTGAATTTGGGGCGGGGTGAGGGGATAGCTCTTCAACTCAGTACAGTCAGTATGGTTGAAAGTGAGAGAAGCCCCAGCCAAACTTGCTTGAATCAAAAGGGAATTGTTTGGCTCCTATAACTGGGAGGTTCCTCAGGCACACAGCAGGGGTTCAAATAATGCCTTTAGGAACCTGTCTTTTTCTTCATCTCTGGGCTCTCTGCTCCTCTGTGTGCCATCCTTCGGGCAGGTTCCCCTCCTGCGTGGTGATAAGAATTCCCCCCACTCCCCCATCCCCCCATCCCTGCTGCTCCAGGCTTCCATTGTCCCTACAGTCAATCCCAGTAAAGAGAGGACCTTTTTCTTGATTTTTTAGGAAGAATCCCCGGGCGACTCCATCTGGCCTGAGTGGCATGCCAATTCCTGAACAAGTGGTTGTGCAGGGGCCAGAGAGCTGTAATTAGCCGGGCCTGCCTGTGTCATGTGTCCACCTGTGGAACCAGAGACTGGGGGCCGCCCCACCTGAATCCTGGGGTGAAGCTGGGGATCCCCCTGAAGGCACAGGACATAGAAGACCCTGGATGGGCTTTATCAGTGGACACAACAAACACGCAGCTCTAGCTCAGAGGCAACCATGTACCCAGCTTTGAAAAGAATGCTTCAAATTAAAGTTAGTGTTAGAGGCTGATTACAATGAACCATTTCCCCTACTCCTGTTTTCATTTCTTTCTGGTGAACATTACCATTGAATTGGACGTAGAACTTGGAGAGCCTTTCCCTTGGTCCTTGTTTTTGGAAAGTTCCCAAAGAGACACAATACAGGCTCCTGTGCACAGCGTCTCCCCTGCACCCTGCCCCGCCCCCCGCTCTCCTGGTTGCTAAATGTCCTGCCAACTGGTACTGTTCTGTCAGACCCCAAAGGTGAGGCATCATTATTTGCGGTCAGGCAGGAAAGCATGTGCAGGACAGAGCATCAAACCTGTGGCGTGTCGTGTGCTCTCCAACAAATGAATGCAGGCTTGTAAAGGGATTTGGACACTGCTGTCATGCTTCATGGGAGAGTGGCTAAGAGCTAACTCCTAAAGCTGTGCTTGTCTACAAGCAGCTCTTAGAAACCAGGAAGACAACTACATGAACCTTCATTCATACATTCAGCACGCTTTTTTTTGGGGGGGAGGGGAATGTCTATGCCAAGCTCTATTTTAAGCACTGGGAATACAAAAGACAAAGGCGATTCAGACCGTAGAGGGGCCACTTTTTATTGGGGAAACCTGCACAGAAACAGAAAATCATAAAACTGTGTGGCAAATGTAGTGGTAAGAGAGGGGCACACACAGGGAAATACATGAGTGAGCAAGGGGCATGGTCGGGAAATTCTCCTGGAAGAGGTGGGGAAAATATGCCGTTGATCAAGGACTTGGTTTTGAAATTAAAGTGAATCAACCTAAAAATGCTTTTTGGTCTCAGATAACAGAAGACCTAGCTCAAACTGACTTCAGAAATGGCATTCATTTATTTTCTTATATAATGGAAAGTCCAAAAGAAGGATGTTTGATAGAGAGGTCCACGTCTTTAGGACTGGGGTTCCATTTCTCTGCTTTTTCTTCAACTCTGCTATCCTCCATGGGTCAGCTTCTTTCTTCGGCTGGCTTCCCTCATGGAAACAAAATGGCTGCAGCAGATCCAGGCCTAAAACCTGCACACCACATAGTCCAGGTGACCTGACCTTGCATTCCAAGCAAAGCTTCTGACATTCACTCTATTAGACTGGCTTCATTCACATGCCTGCTCCTGGTCCAGTCACTGTGGTCAGGGGCATGTAACACACTGACCTCTTAGCCTAGGTCACAGCTCTACCCCTGGGGCTAGGGGTAGTGCCAGATGTTTGGAAGGGAGAAATGAATGCGGCCAACACATATCTGCTCTTCGTGGGAAGCAGAATGCCCCACCTGAGCTTGCTGAAACATTCATGAACGCACACTGGCATTGGTTACAGCTGGAAGAAGCCCTTGAGTCTTCAGTGAGGAGTCTTAACGACCAAGTATGGAGAGATGAGGATCCCAGCTTTTGAAAACCAAGAGGCAAAAAACCTATCCTTCAAGGAAGGAAGTCATTTCACCCGCCATTATACCTTGGCTTCTTGGATGCTTTAAACCACTTGGCTTGGCCAGACACCCCATCTTGTTGGAGAAGGGGGTCAAGAGTGCATCACCCAGGATAGCTGATGTTATCCTGCAGTACAAACGACCCCCAAATCTCATTACCTTAATACAAGTCCACTGTGAGTCCCACTGAGCCTCCAGGGCAATAGTCTTCCATGGGGTGACTCAGGGATCCAGGCGGAAGGAGTCTCCACCATCCTGTAGCTGTACTCCCGGAACCTATAGCCTCCTAGATCAGAACAGCAAGGGAAGAGCCAGCTGGAGAGTCAAACCCTGGAAGTTAAATGCCTCCACCTGGAAGTGACGCCTAGCTCTCCTGCTCACATTGCATGGACTAAAACAGGTCACGTGGCCACATCTGACATCAAGGGACAGGTGAGGGTGCCCAGAAATAAGGATGTGCAAGCTGGTGAATGTGGAAACGCCCACTACAGTGGAATTCCTGGGTTCCTCCAGCGAGAGCAGAGAGCTGTGCCAGGTGCCTCGTCTGCTTACTTCCCTTTAACCAGTCTTCTGTGATTCTGGCTGCCACAGGCAGGAGCTTGTTTCCAGAGGGGGAGGAGACTGGCAATGGAAAGATTAGCTGCGCCCTGGGTTCCACACGGGGATCGGTATTTTCAACAATACTTTGTGAGTTCAGCCTCAAAGTAAATGGTTAATTCATCTTGTATCAACAGCACTGTGATTCATAATGTAAACTTGGAGAATCCTTGATGTTTCGGGCCCACATTCCTTTTAATTTGGCTCTGCATTCTTTTAAAGCCACAGCCTGCTCACTTAATAGAAGGCAGCATGCAAATGCACATGTTTTTGCCTGGAGGCAATTTAGCCTCGCTGTTTCAATGGATGTCTTCTTTCAAGTGTATATTCTTTCTTAAATTATTTACTGGGTAAACACACTTTGCATTTTCAAAAGGGAGATTAAGACCGCTTGTGGCAGACCTAGTTGAATATAAAGCGCCCCCCCCACCCCCACCCCCCACTGCAACCTTGTCCAAAGTTAGAAGGAAGTTACTCTGGGCTTCCCCCAAAGTTCCTTCTCTGCTTCACGAGCTGGGAACCCCACTTCCCGGCTTGTGGACCTGATTCTTTCCGGACTCTGCATTCCTTTCTGCTTTGCCTACAGCAATACCTGCCAGCAGCCCCTGGCTGTGATGGTAGGCCAGGTCTCCTCACAGATGGGGCCCACCAATGCCAGCCTTTGTTTCCCCGTCCAGGCTGGCTTGGTCTTATTCACTCAAGGGCCCCAACAGCTCACTTTTCTGGCCCTTAGAGGTATTGTATCTGCCCAACACCTTTGAGGCCCAAAACTGGGTTGGTGGCCTGGCCAGAGTCAAGCTTACTTCCAATTCTGTCAGCTCCAACTCTTTTTTTTTTTTTTTTTTTTTTTGCCCCTCTACACCCTTTGTCCCACATATCTTTGTTTGAAAGCAAATACTCTCTCCTGCTGACCTCTTCCACCGCCAGCACACAGTTCCATGAGGACCATTCCTTCTCCCCGTTTGACCCAGCAGTGCTCTGAGAAGACACCATGATACAGTGTTCCATCTTTGGGGAGTTTACGTCAGCTTTTAACTTCAGCCTTTTCTATGCAGACCCCCTTGCGATTTTCCTGCAAATTAAATTTGCACAGATTTCTTCTCCATTCTCCCTTGAATGGAATGATTACAATTACAGGGGCTGCGTTCTTTCATTATCATCCTTTGGACAGTTCTCCTGGGGGCCTACGTGCCAGTAACCATGCCGAGTGCTGGGGCTGGAGAAGTGAAGGCTCCAGGCTCTGTGGACGCACCAAGGTCTTTCTGAACGTCTGTGACCCAGTGGTGCCCTTCTTGGGATCAGGTGTGTGTGCACTGACTGAGTTAAAGATACAAGCTATTAGGAAGGAGCATGGGTGAAACCCACTCTTTGCTTTGAGATGAGGGAAGCCCAATTAGGAAGACTGGGGAAGAGCCGAGGATTTAGGGAATCCTGTGTATTCATTTTTCTAACCATGCCTCAGATTAAACAGGTAACACCCACAGTTAATCCTTTATAAATTAGCATCATGGATGCCTTGGGGCCCTCAACCCACAAATAAAATGGTTGTCATCCGGGAGACACAGTACCGTGGATGACTTAAGGCAGAATTTTAAAGAGTTTTCATGCTTTTAATCTGTTTCACTGCTGAGCTTCCATTTTGCTGATTTCCTTTGCAAGTCTGATGCGGGTGACTGTGGTACATCGAGATTTGACAGTGACTTGGGCAAATGGGATGTGTAGGGACTGTTCTGAAGACTTCTGCCCCTTCCAGGGAAAAGGGGGAAAAAATCAGTTTGGGTTTTAAATCAAGCCACCAAGTTACACCGATCAGTGTTCGTAATTAGCCTCACTTTAACAAGCCGCGAAGTCCCGTTTTTATTTATTTATTTTGGGGACCGAGAATCTTCCTGGTTCCTGAGTAAATATGGCCTGTTAAGTCTGAATTAGCTGTCATCGCAGAAGAATTAATGTCAGGGCTCAGCCTTTCTAGTGGGGAAGGGAAGAAATAAACGAGACAGATCTTAGCTGAGCATTACGTGATAAATGAGGACCGAGCAGATCATTCATCTCCTTGGAGGAAAGTGGACACAGGCGCTAAAGCAGTTTTGCGGAAGACGTGTCAGCAAATGTGATCATTTTGTAACCTGTCAGGAGGAGAGGGAACTAGTCCTTCCAGGGCTCCACGAGGGAGTGGGTTTGTCTGATATGACTGTCTGCATCCATCCATTTAGGTTTGGGGAAGAAGGGGTTGCGCAAGGAAGAATGCAACTGAAACCACAAGGATGTTGTCATTCTTCCGAGAAAGAAACTCGCCCAGAAGCTAGAAAAGGCTGCGAAGGCCCTGTAGAGATTTCTTCTCGAAGATGTGAAGTTAGGAGGGTGGGGTCTCTGTTAAAGCGGGGGCCTGGCTGGTCCCACCTAGTTCCTCCCATGGGAGTCCCCATCCCACGTTCTGTGTCTAGACAAGGCAGCAGACCTTTTTTTCTCCTTGGTATTTGGCGGACGGGCAGATGGGGTTTGCTGTGGGGTCTTGACAGCTGGATGGACAGCCGGCCGGAGTGCCCACCACTCTGCCTCTATTTCTGCATGGTCGGTTCTGTGGGAGCCAGCGTGGGCAAGGCTGTTTGACCCAGCTTTTTCCCTTAGACAGCCTCAACGAGGCATTCTGATGTTCGACCTCTTTTCTCAGAATGAGGTAACAAAGTATGAAACAACTTCATCAGAAGCCCTCTGCAGGCATCTTGGAGCGTGCATCTGCACTCTGGCTCTCCTTCTGAGTCCCCAGTTCCCCATCTGCATTTGGCAGAGCCAGAGCTGAGGGGATTGGAATCCCTAGAGGTGAGGGCCCACCAGCCAGAGCACACGAGGCACCCGGGTACTTTGTATTATTCCTCATTTCCATCTTTTTTTTTTTTTTTGCCACGGAGCACATGTAACGTTTCCTCTCGGCGTAACGGAGCGTGAGCCCCAGTGACAGATGATGGTTTCATAGCCTGAGCTGCAAGCTTGACACTTGCTTCTTAATCTTGTCCTTTTCTTCCTAAGTCTCTCTTTTACTTTTCCCCGGGTATTTCTGTACAGGTAAGTACCTTACTGACATATGTTTCCTTGGAGTCTTTCACTTTCACGGGAAACACTGCAAAAAAAATGAGGCTTGCCTCACATGTTAAATTAAAAAGAGAAGCTCGCATGGGGCCCTTAATCACTGAAAGATTACTGCATGGCGCTCGGAGACCAGAAAGCCATTTGATTCGCTGCAGCTTCTCAGGAAGCATTTCTCCGGGTGCCTCGTGACAATCGCTGTGGCGTCGTTCGTTTGCTGGTGGATTGTTTGTGGAACCACAGAGCTGCGTGGTCACACACATACACGCACGCAGGCACACGCACACGCACAGCCCACACTGCGCTCCCCACCCCCATCCGCGAAGGCTCCGTTTGATTAGCCGACGTGGTCTTACATGATCTTTGTCCTCGGTTTATCTGTGTGAATCGCTTTTCCTCCTTTGCTCTCTCCTAGAATCATCCAGAACCGCATCCTGATCGTCCTTCTGGCCATCGTCCTGGTTATCACCATCCTGACAGCCATCACTTTTTCTGTCAGAAGACACTGATGTATCTGCTGTTCCTTGATAAACAGCGACCGTGGCTCGTTCTGAGTAATTAAGACAAAATGGTCACATGAATCATTCTCTCGCGCTGACAGGGCCTGAATGACCCTCCCTCTCTCTCACCGCTGTTCAGCTGAAGTGCAAAGAGTGTAAAAATATTTCCTATTCCTGTTTGCATGTGGGTTGGCTTCCTTTTCTAGGTTTGTCTTCACCCAGATTTGTTTTTCATAGGGGAAGGCGAATGTTTATTTGCCTTTTGGTAATTTCATCTACTGACCAAAATAGCCTTGGTGACATTCTCGCTTGCCCTGTGGACATGTCAGGGGTCATGGTTTGGGAGAGGGCATGATGAGGCAGTCACGGGGGCTTCTGATGGGCTGTGCTGTTTGTCACACACCTCTTGTCACCGATCAGCCCTTCTGTGATGTCTGAGCATGAAAAATGCAGAGGCACGCAGCGGCCAGAGCCAGTGACCGGCCCAGCACACCAGCCCTCTTCCTCCCCAGGCATAATGAATATAGTGCACCTGCCTGAGAGCTTTCATTGTAAAGGTTGGTATTTAATAGCAGTTGTGCAGGAAATTGACTTAGCACTTTCCCTGTTTTTCTATGCATATATATATATTTTTTTTTATTATTTTTTTTTTTACCCAAGAATATTTTTTGCTGAGCCTGCCCAATATCCACTTTTCACAACTTTGATTACTGGCTACAAGAAGGATTTCCTTGCCTTCCAAAAATCCCATACTCCCCAGAATCTGCTGGCAGAGAGAGCCCCGGCATGGTATTTAATGGTGGCCTCCTCCCCCCTGACCTGTGTAAGCATCTCTGTATCCTTTCCGTCTTAATATTTGCACTGCCAAAAGCAGCCCTCATACATGTAAAAGGTCTGACAGGGTTCTCTCCACATCCATTCCAGTATGTAAAGAGAGCATGAATATTTCAGGAAGAGCCAGAACCTGACTCCTTCAGTGAGAAATTTCAAATGTGATTATCAATATGGTAGAGTCCTATAGGCTGATCCACTGGAAATATACTTGATGGAAAATGTTCACTAACCTCCTTTAAAAGAATAAGGGATTGCAGCGTGTTACAAAAGGATGGCTTGGGTTTTTCACTAACAAATGTGAGCACAGCCTTCCTGAATTCACTATGTATTCAAACCTCTGCCATGCTTTGTGATTTTCTTGGGTTTCTTTCTGTCCGAGGTAACCGGGAATTGCGTTTAAGATGAGTTCATTTATGATCAGGCTTCAAGGTGCCCAAGCTGAGGTTACTCTCCCGCTAGTCATAAAGCAAAATGTGTTTTTCTTAAGACTTCATAGGCACTTACAGGGTCCTTTCTATCTTTTGAGTATAATTGGAAGCTTTGAATCCTTGAAAAGCAAACTTGTTCCCTTCATAAAAAATGCTAACCACCTGTGCCCATGGGCTGAGATCACCTGGATGCAGCTCTTGATTTTTTTTTTTTCCCCAACTCAGGAGAGAACCATTATGGTTTAGAGAGGAAATGCAGAATGGCAAAATCCACCCGAGAAATTGTACTTATCGAAACAGGCTAGGGCCTGCATGTGTTCAGATAAATCATTTAGTATTGTGTAAATAAAGCTGCAGCATTTACTTCGCAGGGATGGTGTGGGATTTTGGCAGAGCGAAGTAGGCCAGCAAAGGAGTGGGAAGGCTGTACTAATTTTCCTATCAGCTTAAGGGATCTATCTCAGCAAGAATCTTTTATTCTGATAACGGAATTCTGTACCTGCTAAACACATCGAAGAAACAATGAAAAAGCAGGGAAACAAGTAATCTCCTTCTCATTTTGAAACTCTAATGGTGGGGAAGTACTCTACCAACCTCTCTGGTAGCTTCCTTCAAAACAGTTGGTCTTAGCTAAAGTGTATAATCGGTCACCCAGCTACACCTCACGCCGCCAGACTCTTCCTAAGGCCACCTGGCAAGCCAGGTTGATCTGATCATCTAAACTCGCTGGCTCCTAAATATTTCACTAACACCTGACGTTCATGTTGAAAGAGGAAATGAGGAGGGAGTGCATCGCTCACCCTTCAGTGGCTTCTTCTTTAGGGTTCTATGTCATTATCAGCCCTTGCCTGAGATTTTGCCCCAATTCAACCCTGAGAGTGGGAAGAAGATTGGCCTAACAGCCCCATCAAATTCACCGCAAGAGTGACCCCCTAGACCGGGATAGTGACCACTTTTGTAGGAAGCTGGTCCGAAGGCCCCTGAATTCCCACCTGGCCCTCTCGAATGCTGCAGGACAGACTCAGAGGAGCCCCAGGGGAGGAAAATTGTTCACCCTGCTCCCCTGGGGAAGGAGGAAAGCCCACAAATTCGAAGCCATTCATAGAACTGTGAAAGGTTCTAGGAACTTAATGTGAAATTGACAAATGTCTCTAAAGTCAGGAGCCTTTGTTAAAAATTATGTTCAACGGAAGGGTGGGGTGTAGAAGAGGAGCCGGAGGAGGAAGAGGAAGGAGGAAGCCCTTGCCATATAAAATTCATGCAGACTAAACAGTTTCCCTGGCAGCATAAATAAAGTGGATGCTGCCCTCCTCCAGAATCAAAAGCAATTTAATTAAAGTCTCTTAAGTTGTAAAGAGTCTTAAATGTTCCACGTTGAAGACGAATGCCGACGAATGCCTGCAAATGCAGCGGGCCTGACGTCAGCTGCCAGGCCTGGGCTGGGAGGCCATTTGCTATTCTGTTTAAGGCAGGCTGGATTGTCTTATTTTGGAACCAGCTTGGTGGGGGGTTTGCTTTGCTACTGCTTCTGAGCCCTGAGCTTCAAAGGCTGAAATTAATGGTGAACAAAATTGTGCAGCTCTGGCCGTCCCATGCGGGGCAAGCCCATTGAGGGTTATCATTAAGTAAAGAAATAAAGAGGGGGAAAAAAGCCTGCCTGTTCCAAAAAGCTCATCAGATAATGACCTCAGTGATTGGATTTTCATTACCAAACAGCATCCAGAGATTATCTACTCCACAGAAGAAAGGAGGGGGAAGGAAAAAAAGGAAAGAAAGGAAAGCAACCGTCTTTCTCTTCCTCTCTCTCTCCTTTTTTTTTTTTTTTCTTTCTTTTGCACATCTTTTCTTTAAAACTGTCAGATCATTTCAGTATTTCAAATCCGAGGAAAACAGCCTGCCTGCTGCTGTATTTGAAGTTGTAATGGTGTCAAAAAGTCACGACTGACTGACAGCCGTCAGTCCCAGAGGGGCTCATTAAATCATAAAAACTTGACAAGGAAATAATTGCGCATCGCCAGCAACTTGGCGCCTGTTTAGACGTTTTTATTTTCTTTCATTATTAGTCCCCACCATTACGTTCATTAACAAATTGCATTAAACTGTTAAGGGCTAATGATTTGTTTATCGCTTTTTTTTTATTATTATTATTTAAACATTAGCTGTGTCATGTGGTACCCAAGCAGCCTCTTGCCATCATCCGACTGAATATTTTTCCACTCCGAGCTCTGGATACTGTTGGAATATGAAATAGATTATTCATTACTCTCCTCTTTGCCACTGATTTGGTTTCATGTAGCGTCTTCCACAGAGAAAGATGAAAACTTGTCAAAAATAGGTTATATCTTATTCGAAGGGGCAACAAAAGCAGCAGGTACAGGCACACTTTAATATTTAATTAAGGTGGATGTTAACTCCTTTAAATGACTTTAGCTGTAAGTTCTATTCAAATGCAGAAGACAAAAATAATTGTTCTTAATTTGCAACCTGTTCGGCAGGCACTCTCATGGAGATAGCTGGAAATTTAGAGCAGCATTTTTAAATAATGAAATTTCCTATCATAGATATTTATAGCCGTTTGTCTACGTAGTTGAGAATTAACTACCAGCCATGATTTCCTCATCTCTTTGGTTTGAACTGCTAGCCCAGTGGGGCACCGAGTGCTTGGAAGTGGAGGTGGCTTTCCTGGGAGAAATGTGTGTCCAGAGCCAAGGACTGCTGCTTGGTCATGGCTGGGGCTGGTTTCCGAGGAACCGCTGTGAATCCCCTGTCTCTGGTCCACTTGCCTCCCCCTTTAGCTGAGTGTGTGGTTGGAGGACTCCGGTCTGGAGTGAAAGTAAGTAGGGACTTCTTAAAGGAACACTTGTGTGTCCGGCTGGCTGGTGCTGGGAGGGTGTGTTGGGGCCCGTCTGGGCCATCTCTGTGTCATCAATGAGCTCATTGCAAACAGTGCTTCCCTAACAGACAACAGAAGCAGCACTTTCCTGGGGTTGACCTTCCACCTTTTTTTCCTTTCTGTGAAGTGTTTGGCTTTTCCATGGGCTGTGAGCCTGCGGGAAAAAGTTCCAATATCATCATCATCATCCTAAGTCAGAAGTCAATGGCATCTTCCATGCTGTAACTGCTGGACGCATCTGGTCACCCTGTTTGATTCAATGAGTTCACATAACCATACAGCCACTCTGAGAGCCCTGGTTCATTGGCAGAGCTGGGGTGTTCTGGTCAATATCAGGGAATGGGGAGTACTTTTCTCCCAACCTCTTTCTACTTCCACCCACCCCATCCCCAGAGAGACCAGGCCCCTTGGGCAGCTTCTCTGTGGATGTGAAGGGGAGAGATGGTACACGTTCCTTGCCCAGCACAGCACCTCTCAGCGTCGCCCACACAAGGACAGACGGCCCTACAGGAGCCGTGGCACAGGAGGGGCCAGCAGGTGTGAGCCAGGTGAGGCCTGGCCTCGAGCCTCATGGGTCACTGTGGGCTTAGAAATGGCAGACACCCCAGGGTCTGGGGGATCTCAAGCCTCCATTTCAGTCCACTCCAAATTAGCCACACGACAACTTGCCACCTTTGGAATGGACTCTATACCTCAGCAAAAGGCTTGCTCAGAGCCGTTTTTCCAGAAAGAAGGAAGGAAGACTCTGTAGTGAGCCATCCCCAGTCTGACTCCCAGAGACACTGGTCGAGGTTACTGCCTGAGATGAGACGGCGGCCCTCAAACTTGGCCTTGCCCTATGCCATAACTCACTAACCTGAAACGAAACCCCAGGAAGCACTCTTGTTTATATGACTTTACTCTGCCTGCAGCACATTGGACTCAAACCAGTGGTACCTGTGAGAGGCCACCCACATTATGGGAATAGTCAGGTGGCTCTCAGACAAGATGTCAGCCTTTTTAAAATGGGGCAGGCGACTGTGTACACGGACAGCTCAGAAGAGTTCTTAAAGCCGTCGGCACTGCACCCAAGAAGGGAGTCACTGAAGGGTAACCAAGAGCAGCCAGGTACAGGCAAGAGGATAGGGTGTGCGATTAGAGCCAAGGCTGGATACAGGGTCCTGAAGTGGGTGATGGAGCCAACGTCAGAGTCCTCTACTGTTGTGCTGGAGAAAAGACACGTTGAGTGCTGAGAGAGACTGCCCATGTCTGTGAGGATTCCAGGTCAGTAACAGGTGAATGTTCCAGAACCAGCTTGCCAGAGGCAAGTAGGGCAAAAACAAGATGGTGGGGCAACCAAGATGGTGGGGCAACCAAGATGGTAGGGCAAACCAAGATGGTGGGGCAACCAAGACGGTGGGGCAACCAAGATGGTGGGGCAACCAAGATGGCAGGACAGGAATGGGAGTGTATGAGGTTGGGAGTGTATGAGGAGGTAAGGAACAGGCAATGTGCAGGTTAAGGATGGAGATGGTTAGGGGGGCTCATCCCAGGAAGTAGCCAAGAAGGAGGGACACAGGCAAGTAGGCCCCACTTTGTGCCACTCTGGGCCCCTCCTTCAGAAACAGCCAAAGGAGAGGAAAGGCAGGGTGCATATCTCCTGGAACCCTGGCCCAAATCACACGCAATCCCTGTTGCCTTGCCTCACGGGGCTCCCAGCAAGCTGTGGGGAAAGCACTTCCTTATCCTGGATCACCTCGCTACTTGTGCTGCATAAATAACGAAGATATCACAGAGAGGGGGGAAGTGCCAAGGAGCAGAGCTCCGGCCTGTGATTCTGTGAACCCATGCAGCACTCCTTCCTTCATCCAAACAAGGCCCTTTGGCGTGAATAATAGCTCAGCGGCCCCGAAGCCTGTATTGATCGAGCACGCACACTCCTCTGCTGAGAGCCGCCTGGACTTTCCTGGGGGCAGGACAGGCACCGCTCAGTGCGACGCACCCGCTATGTCCCCCGGCCTCCCCAAAGTGTACTCAGGAGGGGACAGGACCAGGGGGAACCAAGGCCCTCCTCCAGCTCAGTGCTGCTTTGTTGCCTCAACTTTTTTGCTTTTAACTTATGTTGCCAGGAAAAGTACCTGAGTTGGAGAGAAGTGTTTTTTGCATGACGAGGTCCCACAGAGTTGAGAACGAATACAACCTCGAGCTCCAGCTTCTTTCCAGAAAGTTCTGCCTAAGACCCTGGCCTCAGAGGAGCCCTCAGCTGACACTTACGGAGGCCCACCGTATACCCACCCCACCATCGGGCTCGGCAGTGTGCCTCACTGTACTGCATTTTCCTCTTAATCTTCCCTGTCTTACATCATCAGAAGGGAGAGGAGCTGAGAAAGTGGCTAGAATCCATCACCTCCTTGGGAGACGGGAGCTGCTGCTAAATTCAGTGGAGAAGTGTAGGCCGTAGGCTGGTAAAGGCGGGGACAGGAGCCTGCCAACCCCACTCCCTGAGGCTCCGACCACACTGCCCCCTTCCCTTGTTCGCTTCTCTTCTGGACACAGGAGGTGGCCAAGGCCTTGGCCCTCTGAAGGGTGTACGATTGTAAGGTCAGCCAGGGCCCTGCATGGTGACACCCTATGGGCTGGCTGGGAGACACCTGAAATCCCACCTTTAAAGACTCACTCCTTTGGTTTCTGACCTTGGACCCTGGAAAAATGCAGATTCATAATCCCCCAGGCAGCTTCATCAGCCACGATCCCTCTGGGTGAAGCTTTCCGGTCTGACCGTTTCCTGTGGGAGATTTGGCATTTGGGGGAGAAGCGACCCACCACTCAAGGGAGTAGTTAGCGGTCTTTGGAAGAAAGAGGAGAAGGGAAGGGGGCCCGGGTTCCCTGGGACCAGCTCTCTGGAGGTTTCTCCTGGCATCAGCTACCCTTCTGGGTAATGGATGGGTTACCGGGGACACAGCCTTGCCCCAAAAGTCCACACACACCCGGCCAGGGCCCAGGGCTGCTCAGGCAGACACGGGGGTTCTGAGAACACGTGCACTCTGCCGAGGAGAGGTAACAGGTTGAGGGCCCTTGGACACCTCCCGCAGCAGTGCCCTTGCTGAGAAGGAGGACAGAACAGGGAGGTAGGGGTGCCGTTAGCACAGGTTACCTTGGGGTCCAGCAGACTCTGTCCTTCCGTGAGCCCCAACCTCCTGTCCAGGTCCTGCTGAAGGTGACAGGAGGCCAAGGCCACTGCGGTGCCCAACTTGACATTTAGGGAAGAGCCCAGACGGCTCACTTATGCCCTGAGCAGACCCTCCCCACACTGCCCTACCCAGGGGTCTTGGCACAGCGGGGCATTGTGGCCCTCAGAGCCTCTCTCTGCATCATTTCCGTCTCCTCTTCATCCACGCCCACCCCTCCCGAGAAATCACAGAGCGAAGAGAGCTAGATGGCTTCAGTGAGCTCCTTATTGTCCCCAACGGGATTTCTAAATAATCAAATCTTTCTTTCCCTGTTTGAAGCATGAGAGGTATAATCAGATTTATCCAGCTAGTCAATAAATATTTATTGAGCATCTACTATGTTCCAGGCCCCAAAGACACATGGTCAAGAAGATAGATAAGAAAACAGGTAAAATAACCCCCCAGCCCTGGGGCTGGGGGTCAGAAAGCTGTTTTCATGCCCAGCGTCCTGTCTTGCTCTCTGGTCTCAGGCAAGCGACTCTCAGGGCCTGGAAATCACATTGCAATGCCCCTGCCTCTGCCGCCTTCCACTGCTGCCCCTGAGATTAAGGCCCATGTCCATAAATTGCTTGGCAAAGTCCTTTCCAAACAGCAGTGCTGTGTGTTCATTCCTCCTTGCGATCTCCACGACTACGTTTGTGCGGTCGCCCCATTGGAGCAGGAGTAGGGCTGACGCTTACCTGGCGGTGGATGGGTCCTCGTGAGCACTGGCCCCTTGTGCAGCAGGACCAGCCAGGAGAGGCCGGGGACAGGAATGGGGACCATTTAGACAGGGACTGACTTGGAGGATTTTCTTCTCCCTGCTTATTAAATGATAAAAGTTTGACTTGGCAGGCGATCGGAAACCCAAAATATCATGAAAGGGAAAAAAGTTGCCGAGTGGCTAAGAGGTGCACGACGGGAGTGTGGCCGGGCTGAGCAGAGGGGGCAGGAGACGTTTCTTCAAAGGCTTCTCTCCCCTTCTTCTCCCCTCTCTGTCCTCCATGTGGAACGGGGAAAATAGAAGCAGAATCCAGATTTGGGCACGTGGGTGAGTTGGTCACCCTGCCCCAGCAGCACCCCCGGACACCGGAGACACTTTGAAGTCTGGGCACGTGGCACTCAGGGCCTGGAGGCGCCTGGGCATCCCGGCCTCCGGATGGGCCTCCCTGAGCTCCTTTTTGAGGAGAGATGAAACACACAGAGCCCGAGAGCGGGGTTTTAGAATGAGGAAACATGGCTCAGCGTCCCTTGAGCTCCGTGCTGGCCACCTTGGTGACAGTTTGGATGGCAAAAGCCAAGCAGGTGGACGAGCTTGGGCTCACAGAGCCCTCAAACCGTGTGAGCTTTAGGGGCCATTAGACAACCTGCTCATTTTCAGATGGGGAAACGGGGCTCAGAGAGGGAACAAGACTTGCTCAAGATCACCCAGTAAGTCGGTGGCAGGGCCAGGGGTGATGCCAGATCTTCAGCCTTCGGCCGGGCTTCTCCCTTCTTCAACCAGCACCACATTCTGGAAGCCACGGCCCGGCCACAGGAACACTGGCCTCCTTGGTAGTGTTGGCCTTCACACCACGGGGGCCTGCATTCCTCGGTGACGTTTTTTTAAACTGTGATGTACAGAAAAACTCAGTTCCATCCATGCTGGCTCTGATCCCTTTTTTCCCCCCAAATGTCAGATCTTTGTTCTCTGGAGGAACCGGCGGGGGAAACCCTGGTTCTCTCCTCATCTGAGCTTGAGCGTCATTTCTGTCCTCAAGTCCCTGCAATCGCTCTTCACACTCCGCCGTCACTAGCCGCCCCCCTCCACCGAAAGAATCCTGTGAGAAACAAGTAACGAGTAGAGGCCCCACCCTGATGCGGAGCCCACAGGGGACACCCGGAGGAAACGCCTTGGCCTCTGGTGCTGAGGGGATGCTGCTTTAGATCTGGGGGGCCCTGAAGATGCTTCTGGTCCGGGTGGTGGCAGCAGTGCATTCACACCCAGGAACAGCCTGGCGACAAGACCCACGAGGCTTTGGTCTTTTCTCAAAGTCTGGTATCTTCTGTGTTGAGTTGGGCCTCAGGTGCCCGGAGCTCTGGGCCCTGCTGTGCCTTTTGCAAGTCATACCCTGTTCCTGGCTTTGGTTCCTCACCCAGCAAACCAGCAAGTTGGGCTGGAAGGGAGGTCCCTGCCAACTCCAGTCATCCATGGCAGGGAAAAGGGAATGTTCCCGACAAAGCAGGGCAAAGGGCCCAGGGGTAAGATGGCAGCCTTGGCATGTAGAACCTTCTGAAAGACCAGGAGACGTGGCCTGCTGAGCTTCTGAGTGGTCTTGGGTGCAGGGCCGGTATCATGGGCCCCGCACTCAGAAGGCCCCTGCACTTGGGGTTTAATGTTCTGTGTTGCTGTCTTGAAATTCTTAATAGTTTTATCTTCGTAATTGTGTTTTGCAGATGAAGTCTGATGGGACAGTGGACCGTGAACTGGGGGCTTGGAGCCTCCGCTCACGTGGTCTTGCCCCCCACCACCTCCCTGTTCCTGGGGTCTGGTTCTCAGCCACTCCCTCTTCTGTCCCCTGGAACCCTAGTACCACTTGGCCTTCCCCTCCCCACCTTCACTCAGCATCCGCTGCCCACCTGCCCCCAACCTGGGCACAGGCATGGGGAGGAGCGGGGACAGGCATGCACACCCCACAGTATCTTGGGTGGGGCATGATGGCTGCAGCCCCCGCCCTACGCTGGCAGCATCAGGGTGCATTCATGGGGTACTCAGCAGGGACAAGCCTCTGGTCCCCCCCCGATCCAGGTACCAAGTGTATCCAGTGCATTCTGAGGTTGCCCATCTGCTGAGAGTTGGGGCAGGGGGCCTATGGAAGGAGATGCCTGGCTCAACTTCCTGCCCCAGACCTGGGGCACAGCATGTCCGTCCAGCCACTGGGGAGAAAGGGAACCTGACCTTCAGGCTCCAGGGCAACGCGGGCCCCAAGCTACCAGGCAGGGCCCAGGCCCATGAGGGTCTGCACTCCCCTGGGAGAATCCCCATTGGCCCGCTCCACGCCTGGGGGAACCCTCTCCTACTTCTTCCCACCTTCCCGTGTCTGGCTTGTCTCTTTTGGCCAGTTTGAGGCACCTGGTTCTCAAGAACCACGAAATACAGTGTACAACTTTGGCAATTCCACACGTGTTAAATCTGCTGATATTTGCATTTTAAAACTGGCACTCTACAATATAAAAGTGAACGGTACAATTTGTGCTAATAACTTAACATTTTGACTTAACTTAGTAGAACATTAACTAGAAGTTTTTAAACACCATGAGAAGTTGAGAGAGAGACCAGGGATGAAAGGAAAAAGCATTTTTTTCTTGCTTTTTGAACATGGGGCTCCATGTTTTCGTTTTGCTCTGGATCTCACAAATTTCGGAGCCATTCCCACCTGGATGAGTCACTTTGCCTCTCGGGCATCCATTTTCCTATCAGGAAACCAGACCATTAGCGTTGTGCTTCTCCACCCTTGCTCACGGGCACATTATGAATGTGCACTTGGATAAAGTCCATGAAAGAGATTTAGAAACCAGTGTGTTACTCCCAGCCTTGGAGCCACAGCCCTTCTTTCTCAAACAGGAGTTCAGCCCCTCCCTTTTGTGGGTTTCACCACCATTGACAAGTCAGCCCCTCCCCCAGGCCTTCTCCCCAGGTGTTACGTCCTAGAACTAAAGCCCGAGTCTGACCACCTGCCACCCCCCATACATACAGAATGGAGGCGTCAGTGCCCAGAGAGGTTGAATCTGGAATCCAAGCAAGTTGTGAAGTGGAAAGATGGCAGCTGGCCCGACAGCTGAGCCTAACAGTGTGCAAAGACCACTTACTGATCTCTGCACTCATCCATCCTATTTTCCGGCGAGAATCAGAATTTCAGAGCCTAGTACGAAGCTCAGCATAGGCACCAAGGAGGCTGGGTGCCAACCGGGTTTGGGTCGCGGGACCATCTTCCTGAGAATCGTAAGAATTCTGATTCCAGTTACACTGCCAGGGGGAAGAGATGTCCATTTCAGAACTGTTTCCAAAGCTACCATAATGGAGGGGGTGGGTTTCAAGTGCAGCGTTCAATCTGCCTTGCCTGACATTTGAGGACTCACTATCCAAGGGTTGAATGGGTCCAGCCCGTCATATTCTATAAAAGTGTTGTCACTTTAAAATAATATGTATGGAGTGAATGAATGAATGAATGAATCAGTCCATTTAGATCAAGTTGCCTCAAATGGAGTCCAAATATTAAATTGCATACTCAACAGTGTCATTTCAGGAGAGAGGAAAAATTAGCTGACCTCCCCCACTCTGGCTTCTTTTACAGCCTTACCTCGATAGTGGATGATCTATCAGTTTAAAGTTTCGGGTTTTTAAAGTTTGTCTTATTTTACTTATTATCACATTTTGAGTGATGTCTTCTGGCTCCAGCTCAACTTCCTCCAGATAATTCATTAGGCCTGCGAGCTGCTCCGGCGTGGGATTAGAACCCATGTAGTACATAGTCACTTTAAACTGAGCTCTGCTAATTAATCGCTCTTCTCTGTGTAACTGAGCGATAGCACTCCTTCCCCGGGGAATTGCGATTTCATGGTTCCTAATGATGCTGCGATTACATTATCTTCATCACTTAGACAGTGGGTGTCAGGAGCGATGGCTCGAAGCCCATCTCGGGGCTGGGGAGAAATCACTCCTAAAACCAAGGGGATGAGGAAAAGGAGTTCAAATGTCTGTTGCTAATTTTCATTAATGTGCTGCTGTTTCTTGCATCTCATTCAGGCATTAGTTTCAAGTTCCAACTTCCTCCAGCTCCACCGAACCTCACATTTTTTTTCTAATATTCACAGGGTTATTTTTTGTAAAATTCTATTTATTTGCCGTATTCCACATAATAATTTATTTCCAGCATTTATTTTCATTAGATTTCTTGGGAACGTGGTTCTACGTATCGTTAGTACAAGTAATACATTTTGATTGTTGTTTCCTGAACTAACTTGTATTATTTGATGAGTTAAATAAAATGCCTAATTCTAAAGTCTGCTATTCCCATCTTTTGCATTTGGATTATTTATCTTACTTCCTGTTCCCTTTCCTTTATTATTTTTTTTTTTTGTAAGTTTATTTATTTTGTTTATTTATTTTTGGCTGCGTTGGGTCTTCGCTGCTGCTCGCGGGCTCTCTCTAGTTGCGGCGAGTGGGGACTACTCCTCGTTGTGGTGCGCGGGCTTCTCATTGTGGTGGCTTATCTTGTTGCCGAGCACAGGCTCTAGGCACGTGGGCTGCAGTAGTTGTGGCATGCAGGCTCAGTAGTTGTGGCGCACGGGCTTAGTTGCTCCGCGGCATGTGGGATCTTCCCGGACCAGGGCTCGAACCCGTGTCCCCTGCATTGGCAGGCAGATTCTTTACCACTGCGCCACCAGGGAAGCCCCCTGTTCCCTTTCTAATTGAAGGGGTATTATAAATCTTCAGTAGTGCTTTGTTACAATTTCTGTGCTGTGAGTATAGACACTGTCATTTTTTTTTTTAAATGATGAAACTTGGATCAGGTTTAAGGTTGCTTTTGAATACAAGTTTTCTTCTTCTTCTTCTTTAATTGCCCCAAGACATGGCTTTGAAGAGATGGCATCACAGACCTGGACGTGAGCTCTGGTTCCCTCATCGATGTGTTGGGATGATCTACTGAGCCTCAGTTTCCTTGACTGTAAAGTAGGGAAAAGATCAGCCACCCCAAGGACAGATATGAAGATTCAACTAGGTAACCCATGGAAAGCACCACCAGGCATGTGATAAACCATCACCATCCCCTTCATCTTGATTAAATGAGCCGATCTGTGACATATCATGGTAGAGACACATGACTGAGGGTGGGGGACTTTTGGGTGTTTTGTTTTCTTTAAAGATTCTTCATGATTATGGCCTTTAAATACTCCAGGAATGCCTTAGATTCCAAAAAAAAAAGGAAGATATTCATTTTTTTTCATTCATTAAAAAATATTCATTTAAAAAATGTTTTAAAATACTTTTAACACTAAATGTCAGACATGGCACCAAGTATTGGAAAACAGCATCCAACCACAAAAGAGAGTTTCTGCCTTGCCCAGAGCTCACAGGCTGGTGAGGGAGACCCAGCAGTTACCTGGCAATTAGCTGCCATAGGAATTCAGTCACAGACCCTGGAGAGGTAAGACAGTCTTGCTCTGGCCGATTTGAGCCTATTCAATGCCAAGGGTATAGCATCCTGAAGGAAATTTGAAGACACATTTAAAACACTGGGAAAAAAAATGGTTGATTTGGAATGAATGAATGAATGAATGAATGGGAGACAACTTCTATCATTCCAGGTGACTGGCTCAGCCAAAATTTCACCGGCAGGAAGTTCGCCATTAAACGATCATTTGTTCCCATCCGAGGGCAGAGGCACTGTGAATTGCGTGGGCGGGAAGACACGTGGCTCCCCCCTCCCGTGGGACAGGAGGCAGCGCCAAGAAGGGGCGCTGAGCCACCGGCCGCACCCACTCCCAGAGTAGCAGGTGCTTCTCCGTGTTGGTGCCTGGACCGCCTGCCTCGGAGGAGTCTCCTTTCCCCCGTCTAATTCGGTCACCAAGACACTCCACTGTCTTACGAGGAAGCCAAGCAGCTTCACAAGACTTGCCTCGTTTGGATGCACAGCACAATGAATTTGTACCCACCGAGCCTCCAGCGCTGATATTGCAAAACCTACAGTACACTAAACGTGAAACTTTTGTTCACATTTCAAGGATTTTGATAGCCCAAGTGAATAGACACTGCCTATTGATTTTTCCCTTACAATGACTCTTGGATAACCTATTTTCTCATTTATTTTTAAAGACAGCTCATGAGATTTCATAGCAATTCTGCCCAACCTCCTAATATCAAAATCCCTCCTTGACCCTGAAAATTGTAATTCTGCTATAGATCACAGCTGCTGAATATTACCTTTTACTAAGCTGGTTAAATAAAATATGTCCAAATCACTGGATCCCACAAGCCGTGGCCTGCAAGTGTAATGATCCAAGGGCTGAGGTTTCTGCTGCCGTATGCCCGCCAGCCCAGCGCTCTGCCGGCCCAGCTGACACCAAAGTGTGGGAATCGAGCATATCAGCTCAGGTTTGGAATTTAAGGAGGAGGAGAGGGAAAGGATAGCTCAGCTAGTCTTCAATGATTTTCTTGTAAAACTTTTACAAGGAAGACTTGGGCTGTTTGATGTGTTCTAGACAATCAAATGCCCTCGGAGTCTGCAGCTGAGTGGCTGGGGTTTTCTCCCGAGTGCAGGAGGGGGTGTATTTGATGTAGGGCAAGTTCAAAACCCCCAAAGCCTTCCACGCTGGTAGGTCAGATTACACTCAGAGGTGGGGAAATAGAACACGTGAAACGTGAAAAGGACTACCAACCCGGGAAGTCTCGTTCTGCTACCGGCTGGCTGGCCCCGGGCTCTTGCTTTGGCTGGAGAGGGACCATGGGGAATTTAGACCAAGGGGGCTGGTACCCCACCTGAGCCCCCTCGGCCTCTGTGCACTTAGGTCCCACCTGCACCTCCATTCGCTTTAGCCAGAGGACCCCACGGATGTCCCAGCCCCCCACACCGCCCAGAGGCTCCTCGTGTCCGAATTACTTTTTCCCTTTCTCAGAAGAATGAAGGACAGCACTGACCCAAGTGGGTTCCAGGGGAGTTTTGAATATTTCAAAGCCAACGCTTAGATCAAAAGTCATAACTTCTGGCTTTTAGATTGTCCTCTTGCCTTACCTGGGCAGCCCTCACGTCCAATATGGAAATGTTTCCCGGAGAACCTCACTCGTTACAGGGGAATGGAGTCTGAAACGGCTCTGACTCAGCAGAGATACGGCATCTCCGGCAGTGGCCATTGGAGCCCATTTGAAATGCAGGACACAAGTGGCTCCTCCATGGCCTGTGGAGCTCTGCAGCTGCCCTCTCCCCCTGCCTAGGCCCTCCTACGAAGGCTACAGCCGCTGCCTCCCCTGCAGGGCTGGCAGCCCACCTTTGGCAGGCGACAGGTCCCATGGAACAGATGCGGGGAATTTGCTGAGATTAGCACCAGGTAAGCCAGCGTGAACAGGAAATTGTCCACAAAAGAGAAATTAATAAATAGCAGCAAGTCCCCCCATCACCAACCCTCAATCAGGATCTGTCAGGGGGTCAGAAGAGCTAACACGGGTTAGTATCCTTTATTTTTTTATTTATTTATTTTTGGCTGTGTTGGGTCTTTGTTGCTGCGCACGGGCTTTCTCTAGTTGCGGCAAGCGGGGCTACTCTTCGTTGCGGTACGCGGGTTTTCTCATTGCAGTGGCTTCTCTTGTTGCGGAGCATGGGCTCTAGGCACGCGGGCTTCAGTAGTTGTGGCACACGGGCTCAGTAGTTGTGGCTCACGGGCTATAGAGCGCAGGCTCAGTAATTGTGGCACACGGGCTTAGTTGCTCTGCGGCATGTGGGATCTTCCTGGACCAGGGGTCAAACCCGTGTCCCCTGCATTGGCAGGTGGATTCCTAACCACTGCGCCACCAGGGAAGTCCCAGGGTTAGTGTCCTTTAAACACACCATATGCCAGGGATGACAAGCATGTGGCCGGATCACCTCCTGTCCCCACCCCTGAGTTCCCAGCCGACACTGCTAACTGATCCAGGCTCTCTTTCGTCCTCAGAATCCTCTTCAACCCAGCAGTCCCTGCAGCCTGTACTCATCAGTGAGAGTGAATTTGGGGAATGCAATCTATTCACCTCCAGCCCACCACATTCCCACGCCCACATCACGTGCATGCCGCCTCCTGTACCTGGAGGGTCCTCACATGCCCTCCCCTGGCCGCCTGCTTCTCCTCCTACCAGGACCCACTCACGTCCACCCTCCTCCTGCCTGCCTCACCGGCCACTGGACACTCAGGCAGAGGAGTGAGTAAGAGGCTAGGAGTGTGGAGACCTCTAAGTTCCGGCCCCAGCTTTGTTCTAAGCTAACTGAATGACTCCAGACAAATTGCTTTCTTTCCTTATGCCTCTATTTCCCCATCCATAGATTAATCATTACGACTCTATGATCTTAAGGCCGATCCCAGCTCCTCCATCTTGTGATGCAACATTCCTTTGCAGCCATGCCACTCTTTGATCCATTTATTTATTATTCATTTATTTATTTATTTATTTATTTATTTATGGCTGTGTTGGGTCTTCGTTTCTGTGCGAGGGCTTTCTCTAGTTGTGGCAAGCGGGGGCCACTCTTCATCGCGGTGCGTGGGCCTCTCACTGTCGCGGCCACTCTTGTTGCGGAGCACAGGCTCCAGACGCACAGGCTCGGTAGTTGTGGCTCACGGGCCTAGTTGCTCCGCGGCATGTAAGATCTTCCCAGACCAGGGCTCGAACCCGTGTCCCCTGCATTGGCAGGCAGATTCTCAACCACTGCGCCACCAGGGAAGCCCTTGAGCCATTTAATACAGCCCTTTCCCCTTACTTTCTTTCTCTACCCATGTGAGCTCCTGGAGGGCAGGAATTGCATCTTGGCCCCACCCCCCCACCTGTATTTCTCCTCATGGCATCAAAGTGCTGGAAGAAAATTACTCAGTACCTACTGGTGCACGTTCAAGGCCTGTGATGCTGATCATCTCCCAAGGAAGGAGTGTCCCTAGAAAAATGCAGTGACACCAAGACAAGCCTTATTCCAAAGGGACTGACTCCATCTTCTACCCCTCCCAGGGGCTTTGGAGCCACTGTTGGAGAGCTGATGAGAGGTAAGGGAGGCAGTTCGTCGAGGTGGCCAGGCTCAGGCACGGGAGCCAGCCAAGCCGCCCACTAGCTGTGTGGGCTTCGGTAAGTGAATAAGCCTCCCCGCGCTCTAGTTCCCTTCCCTGCAAGTCAGCGTGGCCAGATGACCTTCGGTCAGGGTGCTGATGCGAGGACTGAACGAGAGAACCATGGAGCGCACTTAGCTCCGGACCTGGGCAGTAGTAAGTGCTCAGTGAAGGGCAGCAGTTATCGCGGTTATAGAACTGGCTCCGCCCCCCGGCCGCTGGTCTTTTCATGAGACTGTTACCCACGGGAGCTTGTTATCTCAGTTCGAGTGAGCTGGCTGCCCGCTCTGTGTAGCCACTGGGCTAGGAGTGCAAAGGGGAATGAGCAGTTCTTGGCCTAGAGGAGGAATCTGGAGCCCCAGGAGCAGTAACGAGAGGAGGCCAGATAATGGGGTCCAAATCCTGACGTCAGACGGGATACGTCCCAAAACGGACGTAGAGACATCACCCCACCCCCGACCAACTTGTAATTGGCTCCATGCAAGGAAGCTGCCCTGTGGCAGAGGCAGTGCCTGGTGCAGCAGAGCCCCTGGCCCAGTTTGCAGCGCCGCCCCCTCTGAGGAGAATGCAAGCTTCGGGGCAATAAATTTTAGCTCTTGTTACCACCTCTCCATTGCTGCCTCTTGATCTTCCCCTCTCTGCTGACAACAAGATATGGTTGGCATTTAGTTGGGGATTTAAAACCAGGAGCACATCGCCCTCCCTTCAGGCTGGAAGCTTGCTCCCTGGCTCTCGGAAGCCTCTCGAAGCTGGGCGCTTGATGAGTGCCAGGAGACTGGCTCCTGAAACCGGAAGGGGCCTGCATTGTTGGACCAAAATAGCAAACGTGCAACATGAGTCCCTTCAGGGGCCCTCAGCAGGCTGGTGGCTTCCGGTGGGTACTCGGCACAGGCCAGCCCGTGGATACAAACTGCAGTGGCCCTCGCTGCCATTTGAGAGAGCCCTGCTCTGTACACAACTGCGCTGCCCTTAGCCAGATTAGTTCATCCCACTGCAAATGGACCTGAGCTATCCCTAGCAAAAAAATTCCACGTCTGGGTCAAATAAACCAAGCTTTTGCCCATCACGCATGGGCTTCCTGAATGATTTAAATCTTCCCATCTAGAGTTTGCCACCCCTGGATCTCCCAGGACAAAAGCGACCCCCAAATCCAAAAGGACCCCTTTCCCATGGGCGGCAGCCACGCTGTCTCCCATACGTGAAGCCAGAATGCTGAGTTCTGGGACGTCACCCCTCTTCGTGGGTGGTGCCCAACTGATTATTTGCCAGATTCCAAAATGTTTTCATCTCTGGAAGAAACAATACACAAAAAAGCAGTTCTGAAAAGAGGCCCTTGGGTCAGGGCGGGTGGCCTGTCTGGGGCGCCTTGGAGGAGGCTGGTGGGGGTTTTAAGCCAGCCCTTTCCCCTGCCGTCCCTGCTCCATGAAGCTGTGGTGCTAGCCCCTTGGAGGGCCCATATGCTCCAGAGTAGTAGCAAGTGTCCCATTACTGTAAACGGCCTTTTATTTTTAAACTAATGCTATATTTGGAAAGCAGTAATCCTGGGGAAATGATACTGGGACTAATGGGGAACATATTACCTTTCATGTGTTTTTTTCATGTTTAAGCTTTCTTTGTTATTATCTGAGTAGCAAGGCTTTGCATATACTCTTGGGCAAAAAATCAAAATAAGCCTTAAAGCAATAATATTTTAATAAGCATCAAATGTCTTCAATGAGATAAAAGTATTATATAGTGTTTTGATATTGGGCTTTAGTTAAAACCTCATTTAAAAAAAAAAAAGGAAATTTCTCAGATGTATTGGGGTGGGAGAGCAGCGATGTATTTTGCAATTCAGGTGGAGAAAAAGTTTCAATCCAGGTCAATTATGCTAATTAAATGCCACAAACGATGGAAATTGCCAGCAAATGGACATTATTGTTTGTTGCTTTCACTGTTTCCCATCGATCAAAAACAGCAGCTAATGACACTTGAGACTCCGGAAACTGAGGCTCCAGTATGAATGCACATCGATGCCTCAGTGCCAATCACAGCACTTGGGCTGCAGGACTAAGCTTCTGTCCAGCCTGCATCTGCCCCTGCCCTCTTCTTGGGTGAAGTTTCCAACAGCCGAGGCTGCTGGCCGCCTCCCTGAAACTCAGATTAGCTTGGTCAGTGTGTGTCTGGTTTTGTTCCCAGACCCAACTGGGAAGTGCCGAGGGGCCCAAGTTATGAAATGAAACCGAGTCTTTGATTTCTTCACCCATGCCAGGGACCAAGCTAGAGCCATGGGCTCTTCAGAAGTGAAAGGAGGAGCCTCAGATATCCTCCCCTTGGTTTTATAAAATGCGGAAACTGAGGCTCAGAGAGAGGAAGTGACCTGCCCAAGGGCACATAGCAAACTAATGGCAGAGCCAAGAATAGAACAGTGTCCTGACTTCTGGTCCCGTGCTCTGCGTGCTCGCCGCTCCAGTATTATAAAACTGTATTATAGAACTTCAACTTTCATCTTCTCCACGCCCACAGCAAGTTCCCCCCAGTTTTCTGTTGTAGTTTCATGTCAAACCTTGGTTGGGTGACATCAGCACAAACCAACAAGAGTTCAAGTTTGGAATCAGGCCACGTGTATCATGACTTGAGTCTGTCTCTTCCCATGGTTGACCTAATATGAGAGTCCATTTTCAGTGGCAAGATGGAATGCACTTAACAATGGATAGGTGGGACATCAAAGGGGGTCAGGAGAGCAGTGGTTTCAGGCTGATCCGGGGATGCCACCATCCTGGCTTTATCCCCGAGTTAGAGTAGACGCCATACTCTGAGCTGTGGCTACTGGCCATTGCTACTTCCAGGTAAATAAACAGTCTCAGAAAAAGTCTGCTGCTGGAGACGGGATCGACAGAGATCAAGAACTGGTGGGGAGAGGGTAGAAGATTTCACACAGGAGCGGTTAAGGCTATCACAAAGACATTCCTTCATTTCCCATCTTACTGAGGTGGGTCCTGAAGGTCACGACCCCGTAGTCTCCCTGATTTCCAGGTGCCGTTGTGTAGGACCCCGCCATCCCCTTCTAACCCAGAGCCACCAGTCGTCAGGGACAGAGCACACCCTGGGCCTCAGAAATCCTGGGTTCTTCTGCCGGCTCTACCCCAGCCATGTGCCCCTGAGCAAGTCGCTTTCCCCCCTGGGTCTCAGTTTGCTGATCTGCAAAATGGGAGGGCTTGGCCTGGAAGGCTGTAAGGAGAATGGCTCCCCAGGAGCAGTTGCTGGTCTTGGGGACACGGGACACCCAGCTCTGTCGTAGCCATGTCCCTAGAGACCTGTAGATGATTCCCAGCCACAGATATTCCTGAAGTCATATTTGGGGGCATTATGGGGACTTGCATTTTGCCTTTGAAGCAGCAGGGTCAGATCCGCCATCTGAATTTGCCTCAGGGTCATCATGAAATGAAACCATCTGAGGATGGCAGGGGAGAAGGACAGGGAGAGGGCCGGGGGCTGGCGGGTGTGGGAGAGCTCGGCCCAGTCCAGGCCCGGGCCAAGGGCTGGAGGCTGAGATTGTGTAACATACTCTCGGCCCTCCGATGCTAAGGCCCAGACACACGGTTAGGCGACCTGGCCGTGGGCACTGGGTGCTTCTCCCCCTGCCCGGGACTCTTCAGGTGTGCTCATGGGGCCTGGTCCAGCCCTGCCCTGGGCGAGGACAGACCCAAGAGGGCTGGGGCCAAGCCTCCGAGGCCAGAACCCTTCCTTGCCCTGCCCATTCTGCTCCCAAGTGAGGCCCAGGCAGGGAAGCCAATCCTCAAGTAGTGCCCTGGACAGACCTTGAGTCCTCCTGGGGTTAAAGCCAGAGCCCAGAGCCCACCGTAGACAGCTGCCAGGGGGTCCCAGGGAGCTGAGCCTTCTGGCCAGAGAGGCTGAACAGACACCCAGATGTGGTACCTGCAGGGAAGCAAATTTGAGTGACTGAAAGATTAAAAAGTGCTTATACTGTATAATGTCAGGTCATGTATGTTGTAGAGATTAGGGCTGGGAATGATCTCATAGCATAGATTTTCTTTCCTCATCTAATCTGTATTTAGTGTGTCCACTATTCTGTTGAAACCACATAGAGACCCCCTCCTCATAATCACATAGAATGGGGCAGGGGATGGGGAGGAACTCAGCAACCCGCCATTACCCCCACCAGGTGACAGCAGGCTGAAGTGAGGGGCTGCGGCGGCGGAGGAGCAATTCCTGGCAGATGCCCCAGGCCGCCAGCAGAGGTACGTTGCTCTAAAGGTCATCAGACCTGGGGTAAACCCCAACTCAACCCCTGACTAGCTGGGGGCTTCAGACGACTTCCTTAACCTCCCTGAGCCTCACTTCATGGACTGAGACATGGGAATGATGGTAAAGCTGATTTGGAGGATTGACACAAGTATTTGACACGATCCAATAAATCACCCAGCCCGTCCATTTTGCATGTGACCCTCAGTTACTGTGGGCGCCTGCTGTTGGGAGCACCCCCCTTTCTCCCCTGAGGGCTGCTTGCTGAGTCACTGCCCAGCTCACCCCAAAGAGAGGGGCTACAGGCAGCCACTGTGGTCACAGCCTGAGGCTGCTCTACGTGTCACCCTCTCCCTCAGTCACGGGCCAGGAGGGAGCTGGCGTGCCATCTCAGGAACATGAAGAGCAGCCACGGAGGAAGGAGTCAAAGACCCACTCACTCATTCATTTACAAGGTATTTATTGAGCACCTACTATGGGCCGGACACTGAGAACACATGGGAACAGTGGAGGTCAGTGCCCCGTCCTCACGGAGCTCTGGTTGGTAGGGGAGGCAAACCGTCCACAAACAACTGAAAGCCCGTAACATTTGAATGTGAGGAGTGCCATGGGGTAAGGAAGGGGTGACGGGGTCCTGACCTGTGAGGGCAGCTGCTTAGGCTAGAGGAGGTGATGCCTGAGAGTGCCCTGAAGGATGCTGAGGACCAGGAAAGGAGTTCCAGGCAGGGGAAAGGTGAGCAGAAAGGCCCTGGTGAGAGGAAGCAGGGTCTCAGGAGGCCTGGAGACGAGGTGCCCTGGGGCCTGGAACAGAGCCTGGAGGAACCCAGGGAGAGCAGCTGAGGCCCCAAATGTGGGCGGAGATGAATCTGCAGGCTTGTGGGTCTCAGATGGAGGCTGGATCTTATTCTAAGAGAAAGGGGAAGCAGTACGGGGGGTGGGTTTAAGCCAGGGAATGAGGCCAGCTGATTTCTGTCTTTAAGGACCCCTGGCTGGTGTGTGGGGATGGATTAAAGGGGGAGACAAACTTGGAATCAGGGATCAGGCAGGCCTGGCTTCCCATACCCGTCCCAGCTGAGGGAGTTCTGCCACGTTATTTGACTTCCTTGGGCCTCAGTTTCCTCATCTGTAAGATAGGCTGCTGTGGGGATTAAGTGCTGAGAGACTGAAAGAACAAACAGACAATGGCCGGACCACACATAAAAGTAGAACTTGGACTTGTAACCCGCAGCAACCCCTCATCTATACTAACCAACCCGGTAGCCAGCCTGCTGTAAGTCAGCCTTGCAGAAGCCAGCCTGCTATCTCCAGCGACAAGCCGGGAAGCTAAACAATAACTTCTGTAACAATTGGCCTCAAATGACCACGACTCGACTAGTAACTGACAGCTTCCCTAATTTTTGCCCCTGTTTCCAACTTAGGACCAACCAGAGAGAGCCAAATATGCACCCCTTACCCATCACACAGGATAGGATGCCCCCCTTCTATTTAGCTGCCTCCAGCCTCCCCAGGCCAACAGCCTCCGACCAGGCACACGTGAAGCTTCCTCTTTTCCACTCTAAAGCTTGCCCACTCCTCTGCCTGCCTTTGAGTCTCTGCCAAAGGCAGGTGACGGTGGCTGACTCCCTTGCTATAGCTCTGAAAAAATAGCCTTTGCTTTTCTCATTTGATTGGTTCATTTATTTCCACGATGCCGGCGTACGAAAAGCGCCTGGTGCCTCCCTAGAATGTAATGGATACTCGGTGAGGTTCTGTCCCTCCCTCTCTACCCACCAAGAGACCCCAGGGCAGCTGCCCTGCCGTCTGCCTGCCGGGCGTGTCGGCACCCTGAGTGGTCGGGCGGGCCAGGTGCCCTAAGAATTAGCTGGTTCTCAGAACATCTGTCTTGGGAGGAAAGTGAGCAGGAGACGATTTTATATTTTCTTGTGTACGATGTGGGGGAGGGGTGGAGAGGGGAGCTGTATTTGGGGGAAAGAGCCTAGGACTGGGTTTTGCCTGGGTTCAAATCCCAGCCCCATGCTGGCTGTGTGGCTCAGGCCACACTTGTCTTCTTTTTTCAGTGGAGGAGATTCAATGAGCTAATTTGGGTTAGACACTTAGCGCGATGCCTGGCACCTAGGAAATGTATGTAAACAGAAACTGGCAGCCAGTCGGGGTGGTGATGGCAGGGATGTGTGGCCACCAAACTTAGCTGCCAGAGGTTCAGAAAACCGTTCAGGGGGATACGTGTAGGCACGTCCTCCTCAACTCACTGTTTCCTCAGTGGGGCAGTCTTCTCCCAGGACTTTCCTAGGGGAAAGCAAAGGCAGACTGGGTCCTCCCAGGACCCGCCACTGTGAGGCTCTCCCCACCTAGGCCCTCACCTCAAGGGAAGCAAGGGTGGTTTCCCCAAGAGCTGACCGGGTAGGGACAGTGCACCGTAAGGCGAGGTTCACAAAAGTGTTAGTGGGGCATCCCGTATAAAAGAGCTACGCTGGGGGGCTTTCCTGGTGGCGCAGTGGTTGAGAATCTGCCTGCTAATGCAGGGGACACGGGTTCGAGCCCTGGTCTGGGAAGATCCCACATGCCGCGAAGCAACTGGGCCCGTGAGCCACAACTACTGAGCCTGCGCGTCTGGAGCCTGTGCTCCGCAACGGGAGAGGCCGCGACAGCGAGAGGCCCGCGCACCGCGATGAAGAGTGGCCCCCGCTTGCCGCAACTAGAATAAGCCCTAGCACAGAAACGAAGACCCAACATAGCAATCAATCAATCAATCAATCAATCAATCAATCTTTAAAAAAAAAAAGAGCTAGGCTGGGGTGTCCTGGGGAATAACCCAACTGCTGTTCATTCACACTGAGGAGAAAGTGATGGAAAGACTTGATCTTTATACTTTAACAGGAGGCAAAGCCCTAAGTCCCCAGAAACCCCATTAATGTGGGCTCTCAGTCATCTGGGTTAGAGGAAGTGGTACTAGGCTGATAGAAGCGGAGCCTCTGAAGCCCCAGCACCAAGCCGGAACCTGCAATGGTCACTGGTCACGTGGCTGCCCGGCATCGGAGCCTGCCAGAGGACTGCTCTCCCTGCCAGGGGTCAGGGAAAAGCGGGCATCTGGCCTCTCCAGATGCCCCAAGCAGCGATGAATCTGGAGCTGGCATCTCAAAATAGAGGAAGAATTCATCCTGAGAGCACGCATGGCAGGCACAGGCCACTCTCAGAGGCACCAGCACCAGAATGGGCTGCAGCATCCAGGGGCCAGGCAGTGGAGGGCGCTCACGCACCCAGGGTTTTGCGGCATCCCGGGGGGCATCCACTGTCGAGGGCACAGTTTCTACACATAGTTCTCCTCCTGCCTTCCTGGTAATTCTGTCACTTCCCAACAGCTTTCCAAAGAATTCTCTCTGCTAAATCAGTGGCTTGCTGCTAGGAATCTGATCGGATGCAGCCCACAGCCCCAAGGCCAGTGGCAGCAAAAGGATGATTACAATGAACACAGTTAATTGTAATTCCCTGACATGTTTTCCAACAATTGGATACAGAAACAAGGATTTCTTTAACATGAGTTGTTAATAGGCAGAAACGTGATAAGGTTTCCATGATAGGGTTAGGATTAGGGCAATGTGGTTTTCATACTCCTGTGCTGTTGTGAGACCTGCCCCTCACTGCTTTCCCCTCCCCTGAGCAGAGTAGGGAACTCACGTCCCATCACTCCACTCACCTCGGCTTCCCTCTATGGCCAGGTGTTTACTACCTCACATCAAAGTAGCCAGCCTGTTATGGGATACATTTCAGCTTGGCTGCGCCTTACTTGCAAGTTTATATGAATCCCTTTGTTTGAGACCCTCGGGGCCAAGGAAGAAAACTAGTCCAGGTGAGCAAGCTTGGCTTCCAGCCCCAGCTCTGGGATGAACTGTCTGTAACTCTCCTCTCTGGGCCTCAGTTTTTCCCATCAGTAAAATGAAAAGAACCCATTTGTTTCTGTACAAAGGTCCTTCCGGCTCCAAATTCTATGATGCCATTATTCTGTTTCTTTGGAACTCATCATCCCATTGCTTCCTTCTCTGCATTCTGTGTAGGTGGCGCACAGAAACAGCATAGAAAACAGGAAGGCTACACTCAACAAGAATCCATGTTTTGTGTTTAGCAAGGTGGGGCAGGTCCATCTTGTTGCCACGTTTCGTTCCCTGCCCTCAAGGTGTTAATGTTATTATAGCTGTGTGTATGGGGGGGGAGGGTACAGGAAAACAGAAGCCACTCTAGGTATTATAAATAGGAAGCGTTCCAATTCAGGGAATTGGAGAATTGCACGACTGCTGGAAGGGCTGGGGGAGGAAAGGTCAGGCCAGCAGTTGCCAGAGGCAGGTGATCTACAGCAGCTCACCTAGAAGCAGCAAAGGATCTAGGAATCTCAGCAGTGGCTGCCACTGGATTCACAGCTTGAATCACGCAGAGCATGCAATGCTCAAGAATCTGAGTTTTGCCCAGGCATCTAGCTGCAGCCACTGCCAGAGAATGACATTTTCCTTCTCCTCCACCTCCCAGTTCTTGCAGGAGTGCCTCTCATTGGAGGACTCGAACTCGGAGCTGTACAAAGAAAGGGATTCTGGGAAATGTAGTTCCAGGCTTCTCCTCTGAGGTATATATAGGCTGTCAAAGCGCACGGTCATGATGCCAAAGGACAAGAGACAATGAGTCTGGTTTCACAGCCACAAACCAGGAAGAACAAAGAGATTTCATCCTAAGGGCCAGCTCTTGATTAACTGGTGATGGCTGCCTGGTGTGCTCTGTTGAAAACAGTTTTGAGGTTGTATGTAGGTTCATCAGGAAAAGGTGCTACAATTGATTAGCGATGCCTGTGATGGGTGTAGAATGAGAGTGGGGGATTGTATGCAACAAATTTGCTCTAAACTAATGATTGGAAGACTTCCTAAGATGAGACCTTTTTCCTGGGGTCAAATGTATAAGTTGTAACCATCCACCTGTGGACTTATCCCTATAAGCCTTGAACTCGAGAGGGATATTGGAATTGGAGCAGCAGGTAAAAAGCAGGCAAGGAACATGGGAAGACTGTGGGGTCTCCAGCCTCCGGGAATCAAGCTCTGCACAATCCACACCATCACACTCTTCAAAGTCATCTCATGGTCGGTTCTTTCATCACCACCTTCACTACCCCTTGCCCCTACCTCAGTTCATTTCCAGGTTTCTAGTTCTGTCTCTGCTAGGTCTTTACCACATGATCTTAGAGAAACCTTCCAACTCTTCTCCGATGAATTACTTCCTCTGTCTCTCAGTTCCCTCATGGGCATATTCAGAAGTTGGGTTAGATCTGTGGTTTGCAGATGGTGGATTGGGGAGCCTGGGGTGTTTAGGAGGAAGAGGAGGGCTGGAGAAATGCCAAGGCATGGGACTTGGGGAGGTACCACTTTAATCTGTTTTAGATACTGTGCTTTTGCCTAAGATGTCACTTGGGGAAAAAAAGGGAGGGGGGTCTACTGCTTAAAATAAACAAATAAATTAAAGGCTTGAGAACCTCTGGACAAATCGCACCTGGAGTCACTTCCAGATGTAACATTCCCTGCTGCTGCTTGGTTTGTCCACCTCTGCTAACACCAGCCCCTTCTCTCTCCACCTCCTTTCCTCCTCTTTCTCCATCCTCTCTCTTCCAAAGACGTGAAGCGCAAGGTCTCCATCTTATCTTCCATACTCGAGTTGAACTTGAGAACCAGACTTGAAGCTTGGTTCTTGTCATTATGAGATGTTGTGAGGTCATGTAAAGGAAAGGGGAAAATAAAATCAATATGTCATTTTCCCCATCTTCCAAAAATCTGGTGTAATTCTTTCTATCATTAAAAAACACATTGAACCATAGAAAACTTAGAACTTGACATCCTGGAGTCAAGAGGTCCTCTTGCTTTTCCCCTGCCATACTGCGCACTGGAAAATTGCAAAACATGGGAACATGCTGCTTTGAGTTGTCTTTGCTGTTTTTAATGATACCGCAATGACTGTATGGTTTTTATTGTGTTTTTTATGGCAGGAGGAACCATTCAAATAGGTTTTTCTGCTTAAAATGTACTTTGGAGTTCCATCTTGGGGAATAAGAACACTTTTGTTCCTCTTCCTGCTGCAGTTTCACTTAGTTCCCATTAATACTGGCTCTAGAAGAGTCTGAGTCAGCCATAAAATATGTCCATTCAGGAAAATATTTTCGTTATTCCCTGCTGGAGGGAAAGGGCAGATTCGAGGAGAGCACTGGTAAGGGTGAGTTGGAGGAATGGTGCGGAGAGCCCGCCCTTCTGCCCCTGCTCTGCGGAGTCCTCCTGGGCCTTGGGCCTCGGCCTGAGGAGGAAGTGGCTAGAATCCCACCCACCCCAGCGGTGGCCCCTGCCACGTGGGAGTCCAGGCACTAGTGAGGTCAAGACCAGCCTAACACGGGACCCTCCACTGAGACCCTTCTGTCCTGGCTCTGCACATAAACAGCACAGCCAGGCCAGGATGGAGCAGGTGCACACCTCGCCTGCTGATTGGCTGGAACCTGAGAGGTGGCACTCCCATTGGATGGTCCCCATCGGCATATGTAGCAGGAGAGGGCGGGGCTTGTGGCCAGCAAAAGCCACCTGCCTCACTGTTCTCTGGGTCCCGAATTCCCCCATCAAAAAAGAGAGACTGCCTGAACATCAGCAATGCCTGGCTCTAGATAATGGCTTTCCCCACCCCTCCACCCAGAAGTCACAATGACTGACCCTTGCACAAGAGAGGGGGTGGTCTCGCCTTTCTGAGACACTTTGGAGACAGAGCTGACACTGAGGGCCTGGGGGTTGGGGAGGAGGAGATGCCTCAATTAGAGGAGGAGGGAAGTCACAGCCATTTCCCTCAGGACCAGCTCCAGGTTCACCCAGGGTGGAGCAGCTCCCCAGAGGACAGGAGTGGGGATGCTGGTGTCCTTTCTGGAGAAGAGAAGAGGGCCCTGGGCAGAGCCTGGCATGATGGGAACTTAGCTCACAGGCAGGAGAGTTTACCCCCCAAATAAGCAAATCATCTTCCATCCTGTTTTCCATTTCCTCTGGGGATCTTTTCCCCTGGCACTGAGGTCTGAATCCTATCGTCAGAGCTTTCCTGTTCAGTTGGGTCTCCTCTTGAAATGCAGTTCTCTGGAAGAGTTATAGTAACTCTTACAGAAACAGATAGCTCATTGGTCTGGGGAGTGGGGAAGTGCTATATACACACAAGCAGGAAGGATGGGAGGGTAGCACAAGCAGAAGGTGTGATACGAGAACAATACTGTCCGGAAGAACTTTCCATGACGATGTTCAGTACAACTAATTTGTGCTGTGTCATACTATGTGGCAATTGAGCTTGAAATATGGCTAGTCTGAGAACCAAGTTTTTAATTTAAATTTAAATAGCCACATTGGCTGGTGGCTACCATGATGAAAAGTGCAGTTCTAGAAAATCTAATTTGGAAGAAGAGACCCTAGACATCCTTTGGTTCTTACCAGTGGGAATATCTTACCAGGCCCTCTGAGAGGTATAGGTTGCAAAAGCCTATGCCTTATCATTTTATATTTGAAAAACAAATCCCTGGTTTTGCATAATACAAACTTTCAGGAAAGTTAGAGGGTTTTTTTGTTTTGCTTTGTTTTGTTTTATTTATTTATTTTTGGCTGCGTTGGGTCTTCATTTCTGTGCGAGGGCTTTCTCCAGTTGTGGCGAGCGGGGGCCACTCTTCATCGCGGTGCGCGGGCCTCTCGCTGTCGCGGCCTCTCCCGTTGCGGAGCACAGGCTCCAGACGCGCAGGCTCAGTAGTTGTGGCTCACGGGCTTAGTTGCTCTGTGGCCTGTGGGATCTTCCCAGACCAGGGCTCGAACCCATGTCCCCTGCGTTGGCAAGCAGATTCCTAACCACTGCGCCACCAGGGAAGCCCCAAAGTTAGAGTTTTGTGTTTAGTAAAAGGTAGCAAAACTTTGCAGCAGTCCTACCCTTTCATATGACAGGCTGAGCCCCAGAGAGAGGCAGTGACCGTCCGAGGTGACACTGATTTCTCTGGGATGGCCTGCTCTTATCCCGGCAGACCAGAAAGAGTGGCGTCTTGTAGATAACAGTGTCCTGACTATAACACTGGTTTCCTTATGTCACAGCGGAACATGGAAATGTATGGGTGATGATGATAATGGTATTTGATCTGAGTCCCCACCTAGTGTTATGCCTGCATCTTAGAGCCCCATCCCCAGTCTTTACAGGTCCCAGGTGGCTCACAATCTTCCCCAGTGGCCTACTTGGCTTTTTTCAAGACTGGGGCAACCTTCCCACTTTTATGCTACCGTGGTAAACAGAATAATGGCCTCCCAATAATATCTACATCCAAATCCCCGAAACCTGTGAATGCATTACCTTTTATGGTAAAAGAGACTCTGCAGGTCTGAGTAAGTCAAGGATCTTGAGGTGAGGAGATTATCTCGAATTATCTG